>NC_053022.1:576027507-576206438 GCF_003073215.2 Triticum urartu | reverse complement strand
GTGCACTGCTACGAGCTTCCTCCACACAAAGCTGGAAGCGGGTAACATACGAAGCATGATGCTTGTCCCAGTCCTTTATCTTCCGCTGCCTTCTCCTGTCCAACCTGCATGGTACAAAACCAAACATTAGCAAAATCAAGGAGTGACGATGCTTAGTCAATACGGTTCATGCTATCTTACCTATGAAGTGCTTTGTCCGTATCCACCCATTCCGGCGGGTGGGGCTGGAACAGACCAAACTGACGACACACGCGATGTGGCAAATGAAACTCAACAGCCCAGTTGCATATCAGTGGGCACCGCATACGCCAGAGATCCCTATCCCACAAGCACATCGGGTTGATGGTACACTCCGGGGTGTACCCAAGTCTGTCATCGGCGCCATATGGCTGCCATTCCACCTATGAAATAGGGCAACAATGCAAAATTAGTGAATTTTTTTCAGGCAAACATGAGAAATGACTGAAGTAATGACCTCGTTACCTGCTCAGGCGTAATCGTGTCCAACTCGGCAACGTACTTCTGGTACATGAGATTGACATCGTTCGTCATCTCGGAAACCACATCCCACTTGTAAGCCCAAGTGGGGCGCCGTAATTCGTCATCTTCATCTTCATACCAAGGATTAAACCTGACGCTCTTCGGGCGTCCAACAGGCAGACGCTCCCAGCTCCATATAGAAAGTAGAAGCATATTACCACCAATGCCTGCAGTATCTGTGATCCTGCAACACGCATCGTCCAGCTGCATATGAAATAAAAACAATGTTAACTTGACAGCAAGCTTGCATTGCTAATGAAGAAATGAGTTGATCACAAAACAGACCAACTACCTTTCGGTACAAGTAGGCAAGAGTCGCTGAACCCCAGCTCCATTTGCTATCGAAGACGGTCAACGCCTTCAGCCACATCCATGGAGCGTTCTTACCAGTGAAGTCAAGGAACAAAGTCCTCGACACAACATACCACATGTAGACACGAGCATGTGTCTGGATCACGTCATCAGTGGCATCCGGAGGGCACGTCGCAAAGTGAGTTTGAATCCACGTGAAAGCAGCTCCGGCTGCTTTCCTTTCCTTCTTCTTCTTCTCTTCTCCCTCCTCTACATCAGCCTCAGCCTCGGTAGGAGCCATACCGATAAAAGCAATCATCTGCTCGCGCCACCCATCAGAATCGGTGCTCATACAGAGAGGCATCCCGTCGATAGCAAGACCGGTGATCAACGAGACATCCTCGAGCGTCACGGTCATCTCCCCAGTCCGAAGATGGAAACTATGCATCTCAGGCCTCCACCGATCAGCAAGACCGAACACCAGTGGAGCGTTCAGATTCGGCGTGGACCGGCTGACCAACTGAATCCACGGGAGTAGTCCTACCTGCTTGATGTACGGTGTGTACCGCTCATCGTAAGGCATGGCAGGACCAAAGACCCCGTGATACCGAATCTTCAAAGGTTCAAGCTTCTGCAAAAAACAAGTAATGACAAATCTTAGGGCATGTAAATTTCAACTTAAGGCAAAATATTTAGATTACTCGTTATTACCATCTCCTTCTCGTGCATCATGTAGGCCCGGTGTTTCGTGTCGTAGACATTGTCGAGAAGCCAAACCATCCTTACAAATTTCAAACAATAAACATATATGAGTTCATCTCAAATATCGGTAAACACTCAACATTTCATATGTGTTCATCTAAACATCTCATATGTATTCATCTACAAGAATCTCAACATCTCCTTCTCACACAATGAATAAATGATTGTAAATTCTCATATATATCTAGTATGTCATATGTGTTCAAGTAAATCAACACCTCATATTTCAAATAAACTCAACATTTAATATATATCTAAAAAAATTCAACATCTCACATATAGCTACAACACTCAACATCTCATAATTATCTACAAAACTAGGCATCTCATATATATCTAAAAAAAATTACAATCTAGGTTTCACTAACAAGAATCATATAGTGTGGGGGGGGGGGGGTCAAAGGTTCCACCTAATTTTGGGCAAACAAAGATCCAAACCAAGCAAATCAAAAGTTCCACCTAATCTTGGGCAAATCCCTAAAATTGCAACGCATTTACGGAGGAAAAGAAAGGGAATGAAGGAGTTTACCTAGTAGGAGGGATTGGAGATCGAATCCGAGCCTCAAAACTTCAGATTTGAGAGGGGTGTGGGGGGATCCGAAGGAAGCGCCGCTGCCGCCGCTCTCTGTAAACAGAGCAACTGCTCAGAGGGGGAAGAACTGCTGGGAGTGGCTGGCCCGATGCGGTTTAAGTCAATGTGCAGCGCCCAAGCCATAGGCGCTGCACATTATACAGTGTGGCGCCTATCCCTTGGGCGCTGCACTGCTGTCTGTGGGGCCACAACCCAACCAGGGCTGCCACGCTGGCAGAAGGTGCGACGCCTAAGGCAAAGGCGCTGCATAGTGGTGTGTGGCGCCTAGCTGTCGGGCGCCACACGAAAGGGTCAGCAGAGTGAAATTTTTTCGAGAGCAGGTCATTTTGTGATTTGATTTCGCCCTGAGGTCAAATATATGATTTCTGCCCCAGCTTGTCATGACGTCCGACGTCATGAAGTGGCCCAGCACTGCGCGTTGCGCCATGATGCCGCCGTCATGATGTTGTGCGATGACGTGCTACTGATATTGCGACTGAGGTAATGCAGGAGGCGTCCGCATGCTTTCGCTCGCGAGTGCAGGGGTGGGCTCCTTCTCCTTTTTCACGAAGACTGGGCCCCACTAGCGATGCCCTCTTCTTGCCAATGCCAGAAACGTCTTAGAGGTGATGCCAGCCGGTTGAAGTGGCCGAACGTGTCGCACTGCCGCGCGGAGGCGAGGGCAACTCTTCCCTCACCTCCTCTTTGACGCAACGTTTGATTTGGACACTCCGATTGCACCCGAGGGGGGGAGGGTGGGACCTCCTGCTTGATACAACGACCTATTTGGACGCCACGATTGCATGGGTCGGAGGGCGGGTGCTGTTGTCGTGCCGGAGGGCGGCCACTGGAACTTCTTGTCTGCCATGACAGCCTCGACGAGGGGAGGGGGGGGGGGGGGGGGGGGGGGTGTGCTGGTGCTAGTCGTCGTTGTCCCAAGAGAGCACGGACTCCTCCTTCGTCGATGATGCGGTATAAGACGACGACCCCTGAGACCAAGCGTGGAAGCACCATGATCCGGATGGAGATCCATCAGGCAGCGCTGAGAATCAGCCGGTGGTGCCGTACTTGCCCATCATGCGGTTGAGTAGAGGAGAGGAATGGTGGCACAACGGTGAGTGGAGAGGAGATGAGAGCCGACGGTTTGTAGAGAGAAGACGAGGTGGGTTTGGACGGCGCCACTTGCCTATATAAATACTCCCTCCGTTTCTAAATATTAGTCTTTTTAGACATTTTGAATGAACTATCACATACGGATGTATATAGACATACTTTAGTGTGTAGATTTACTCATTTTTCTCGGTATATAGTCACTAGTTAAAGTCTCTAAAAAGACAAATATTTAGAAACGAAGGGAGTAGTTGGGGTAAGGCGGACAGATGCAGCTTCAGTGCGGCGCCGCGGCCAGTGTGTACGCATCTCTGTCACCGCACATCCACATTGAAGCGTCGCCGCTGTCCCGTCTCATCACGTCGGTCAGATTGACAGTGTCTAGTAGTAGCAGCTCTGGCGCGGCAGTGTGGCACGACTGCGCAGAAACTGTTTGCGAGCAGGTCACACAACGATGACTTTGGGTGGGACCGCGCAGCCAAACACATGTGGCTAACGATCGTCCCCTCCCCCCGGTTCGGTCCTGGTTTGCACGAATTCAGGCGCGCATGCTTCGTGGGACGACGTTAGATGGCAAAACGCTGTTGGAGATGCCCTAAACTTATACGTGATGAAACACTTAATTCTTAGCTTAGACGAGTATATACAACCTGGTATATAAGACAATTTTTTTTGAGATCAAAGCAATGCTTTATAACTTAACGGTGCCCGGGCATATCGCTCGAGGCACAGGCAGCCACTTGGGCTGGTACATCAGACCCTCAGTGCATAACCTGGTCTGTTGGGTACAAACGGCCAATGTTGGCTAATTCATGCACTACGGCTTTAGCTGGTATATAAGACAATTGATTAACTAATTAGCCGTATATTTTCTGTAATTCTACCATGTCAAGGATTAAGAGAAGACACCAAGAATAATAATTCTTTGGTTTATTCTAAAATAACAAACATATGTCTATATATTTTTTATAGGAATACTCTCGCAGACGGCATGCAATCGAAGGAAGAAGATGATCAATATGATTTTAGATGTAATTTTATTTTTTGCAAATTCGTTTCGTGTCTCATTACTTTTCCATTGTATTATCTTGATAAAATTTAAGTTTAAGATGTCTTCAGGCCTCTTATATGTTTGTTTAAAATAATACTCCCTCCGTCCCAAAATAAGTATCTCATCTGTAGTAGGAGTACAAAGTTGAGACACTTATTTTAAAACGAAGAGAGTATATAGTTTCTGCCCAAAAGCCCACCCCTTATTGTCCGCAGAGGTGGAAGGAAGGAGAACGAGGAACCCTAGCCGCCTGACTAAGGAACGGCCAGATCGATCAGCAAGGTACGCTCACGCTCTTCAAAATCTACATGGAATCTCCCCAGACTGCAACCTGATTCATGTTGTGTGTGTGTCTGCCACGGCCGGCCGGCGGTGGTGATTCGTGACGGAACGCCTTGATCTGCAACGTAAGCGGGACGGAGGTCGTTGTGCAGCCGAGGCCAGCCGGCCGGCTGGAGGTAGCGATTCGTGACCGACTTGTCCTCCTAATCCCTAACCGATATATTGTTGGCAGGCCGGCGACGATGGCAGCGGTTTGGTGCGCGGCGAGGAGGCTCAGTGGCTCCCTGCTCCAGCGAACGCAGGCGGCGGTCACGGAGGAGGGACGCCGGCTCGCGCCAAGCAGGCTCATGCGCTCCCGCCAGCTCTCCAGTAAGGTCTCCGGTGAGGTAACTTACCAAAATCGATGTAGCCAGCCATAATCGAATTCTGTGCAACCGAAACAGCAACATCTACTTGAAACAAAGCAAGATTACTTAACCTGACCAACCTGATGCATGTTTCCTGCCCCCTTCTTTGTTCCTGTGTTCCCAAGTCTGTAATATGATATTCCCCTATTATGTTGCGTCTACTCAAGTTTGGTAGTTGATAAAACTGGTTGCTGGTTTGGGCTGTGTCTAAGCCCAGACCTTAGGTGATCGTGGTGGGTGGGAGGGAGGCATCTCCTTCTCATGTTTCAGGTGGATCATGCATCGTGTGTGTGTTGTGTTTCTTCTTTTTTGTAGTCTGTCATGTAAGACAGACTGACTTGGTGGTTTCTGTTAATGGAAATCGGAGAGGCGAGCTCTCTTTTATCAAAAAATAAATAAAAAAACTGACCATCCGGACGTACTGGTGCTTATCATTTAAGCAACTTATTTTGCTGGTTGATCCGAGAACGACTTTTTACTCTTCCCTGCTGGCCTGCTCCATCGATCGCAGGTGGCGGAGCGACACCTCCTCGAGCCATGCAGCCTCATGCGCTCCCGCCAGCTCTCCAAAATTGACATCTTTTATCTCATGATTTATCTGCCGACGTCAAGGATGTAGCTTGCGATATTTGAATTATGTGCAATATAAACAGAGCAAAATTTACTTGCTTAGCATCGTCATATATACTAGAACTTGTTAAATCTGGCCTGAAGCTGTACATCCTGACTTACTAGCAACAGGACTGCATGCAACAAATCACATCTTTTAAGCAACCTTATTTTTCCTGGTTGATGCCAGCATGATTACCTTCTGCTCATCCCTTCAGCAAATACTGTAATTAGTTGCAAAACATAAGATGGATGCTGCTGCGGCTTTGATATCTTCTGCTTGATGCACTTCCTAGCTAGTATTACTTCTGTCGAAAATTACTTGTCTCGGAGTTTTCTAGATACGGATGTATCTATCACTTAAACGTGTCTAGATACATCCATATATAGAAAAATCTATGACAACTAATTTGGGATGGAGGGAGTATGATTCTGTGACTTCATTTATCCATATACGGTAAGTATGATTCTATGATTCCTAAATATAAGTCTCTTTAGAGATTATAATATGGACTACATACGGAGCAAAGTGAGCGAATCAACAATCTAAAATATGTACATATTCATCTGTATGTAGTCCATATTAACTGACAGGCATGCACCCGTACGTACACATGCACCATGCATTCTGCATATATCGTACCTCACTTAACTGACATACAACACGGTATCCTTCTTAATTACGTATTTAGCAGTCCTGGTCAGCGCTTACTTAATGATTGATGATGCAAAGTAAGCACACTGACCATCATCCATGTGTATCAATCCAGCAGGCTCGCAACATCCAGAAGAAAGAGGATGACATCTGGGCTGGGTTCAATGAGACGTTAAAGAGGACGGCGGTGCTCCCCAAAAAAAGGAAACCAAGTGTCTTTCAGCAGTACGTGGATTATCAGAGGCTCAATTTCTTCCTTATTTTCCTGTTTGTTTGTTTGTTTGTTTGATAATCTCATTTGTCCTACCTCTCTCTACCTGCAGGCGCATGATGCTCATCGAAGGCGTGACTAAGACTGTGGCCTATGGAGCTTTAATCGAAAAAGGCTTTCGCCCCGTTTTATAAATAAAGCACCAAACCACAAGCATCCAGTACAACGACACGTCACGCTACCGCAACACACGCACACACCCAAGACATGATACATAGGCGCTGAGCGCAGCAACACCACTCCTAGCACTACCGCCCCGAAGATATGAAGCTACATATAACGAATCATGTGCTCCAAGGCGGCGCCTTCAGGAAGGATACGACGCCGGAGCGTCGCCACCGCCCGATCCAAGGATCAGAGTTTCCCCCGGAGCCGCATGACGGGCAATGAGAGCCGCGACGACGCCTTCAAGAAGGGAGCGATCTTCACCGCCGCCGGTCCGTCCGAAGATAGAGCAGGTTTTCACCTCGGCCAACAATCACTGCCACCGGACGCCACACCCCGGCAACCACGCCGCCCACACGACCATGATGACCGGGCAGCACCAAGGCACGGGCTTTGTCCAAGAGCACCGCGCAACCACCACCACCAGGGTCGCCGCCCCAGCATCCAAGACCTCGACACCACCTCACCCGTGACCCGCCGCACCCCAACGAAAGAGACGAGCGGAAAGGTCCCACCTTTCGCGCCCCTGGGCGACCCCCAGCGTCGAGACCCAATAGGTCGGCCAGAACTGGCATCCACCGACCCATCCTGCTGCCCCAAGCGCGAGATGAGCTCGGTCCGGCAGCGACGAGAGGGGGACGAGGTCAGTCCTGCTGCATCGTGCGCGAGACGAGCTCGGTCCAGCTGCATCGTGCGGGAGACGAGCTCTGTCTTGCGGCAACGGGCGCGAGACGAGCGGTGGACCGCAGCTGGGAGAGGGCCAGCCCTTTGATGAAAGTAGCGCCCGGGCGACGAGGAGATGGGGTGAAGGACGAGACGGTCCGACCGCAGACAAACCGACGCCGGAGGAGCCGGCCGTTGCCGCGGCCAGATCCATCGAGCCACCGTGAAGCCGCCACGACAACAGAAGGCCACCAAGACCTACCCATGCCGCCGCCCACGGCCGGAGCAGCAGCCACGCCCGGCCGCTGCCCATCCGCGTCGCCCGACGAGCTCCAAGCGCCGGAGCCGCCGGCACTACTAGAAAAAGGACTATAGATGGGATTGATACTAATGGCGCACCAAACAAGCGGTGCGCCATTAGTATATACTAATGGCGCACCACCTACTGATACGCCATTAGAGTTGAAACTACTAATGGCGCACCTGGCCCAGGGTGCGCCATTAGTATCAATTTTTTTTAACTAGTGCGCTTGTCCAAACATACTAATGGCGCATCCAGATACAGTGCGCCATTACTAGTTGTAACTAGTAATGGCGCACCAGACGGAAAGTGCGCCACTAATGTTGTTTTTTTATTATATTTTTATTCCCTTTTTTGCAAAACTACTAATGGCGCACTGCTCCACCGTGCGCCATTACTAGTTTAAACTAGTAATGGCGCACTGTGGGACAGTGCGCCATTAGTATTTTTTTTTTGCAAAACTACTAATGGCGCACCATCAGGAGGTGCCCATTAGTAACCTGGATTACTAATGGCGCATTTAGAGTTGGTGCGCCATTAGTAAGTGGGCAGCAACAAGATATTTTGGACAGCCTCTCCTACCCACACTCACTTTCTCCCCACTTCATTCTCTCCACCTCCTCCTTGTCTCGGGTGCCTCCTCTTTTTCACCTCATTTCTACCATAGATTCATTCAATTTAAGTGGTTAAATTACCTTGTTTTGATAGGTAAGTAAGGGGGGAAGCTATATTTATGTTGTTCTCCCTACAACAATGTGCACATGCACTTTTTATGGCCTAACTAGATCTATGTATGTTCGTGGTGTTGCATATGTTTGTGGTGTTGCATATGTGTTTGTGTTTGGAGGTGTACCGGTATTTGAAATTCGATAGTTGCCAATATTTTGCCGGAATGTTGATTCATTTCCGTTTCGGCGAGAATTTTGGCATTAAGCATTCTTTTTGGTCCTATTTTTAGGGAAAGTCATGCCAAATTTTTTCTTGGTTCTAAAATATCGTTTTGCTCTACCCCGCAGGCGACCATGGTCCGCATGATGACCGAAGGCATCGTGAATAGGTTTTTGAGGTCCGCGAAGGCCGAGATGCTTCAAAAGAACGAGACGGAGATAAGATGTCCGTGTCGAAGATGCAAGCTGAAGAGCCTTATTGCGGACCCGGAATCCGGGCAGGTGCGGGACCACCTGCTCTTGCGTGGTTTCATGGATGGCTATCGGTGGCAAGGTGATGAAGATGACTACGAAGTCGTCCATGGGGGCCGGGCAATAAATGAGGAAGGGCAGCAAGACAACCACCGCGGCTCGGGCGGGCGAGAAGACGAAGAATCCCGAGGAGATGATCAGGACGGTGATGTTGTACACAGTCATCATGTAGAAGATGCAGGACATGATGATGAGGAAGATGCCGGAGCAGTCGACGGGCATGATCATGAAGATGATGATGCCGGCGGAGCAGACGACGCTGGACCATCGATGGGCTGGGTGCAGGACCCTCATATTCAAGAGCTGCTTCTCAAGCAGACGGATAACGCAAGAGCTGCCGCCCGAGAGAAAGCCAAGATGGATCAACTTGAGTTAGACGCGGTTACTCCATTGTATGAAGGATGCAGGCCCAAGGATACCCGCCTGAAAGGAACGCTCATGGCTCTGGAGATGAAGGTAAAACACAAAATGACCGACGCATGCTTCGACGAGAACATGTCATTCTGACACGAACGTCTTCCCAAGGGGAACAAGTGCTCGACCAGTTTGGAGGAGGCGAAGAAAATCGTGTGTCCTCTGGATTTACCGCACGTGAAATACCATGTGTGCATGAACAATTGCATCATTTATCGGGATGAGCACGCGGAGTCTACCATATGTCCGGTGTGCGGCGTCACTCGATACAAGAAGAGGAAGAAAGCTCCTCGAAAAGTGGTGTGGTACTTTCCGATCACTCCTCGTCTGCAGCGGTATTTTGCGGAGCCTAAGGCAGCAAAGCTCCTGCGTTGGCACGCGGATAGGGAGGAGAAGAAGCGAGAAGATGACGCAAATGATCCGGAGATAGATAAAAAAGACAAGATGCTGAGTCACCCTAAGGATGCGAGCCAGTGGCAAGTGTTGAACTTCGAAGACCCAGAATTTGGGAATGATCCAAGGAACATCGTGCTGGGCGCGAGCACCGATGGAGTCAATCCGTTTGGCAGCCAGAGAAGCACACATAGCACCTGGCCTGTGTTTGTGTGGATGTACAATCTTCCCCCTGGTTGTGCATGAAGAGGAAGTACATTCACATGAGTATGCTAATTGAAGGACCGAAACAATCAGGGAACGACATCAATCTGTATCTGGGGCTGCTGAAAGAGGAGCTTGACACGCTGTGGAAAACGCCAGCCAATACGTGGGACGCCGCAGAGAAAGAATATTTCCATATGAGAGCCGCGCTGCTCACGACGGTGCACGACTATCTCGGTTACGGATATGTCGCGGGGCAGGTGGTCCACGGATTTTCTGGATGCGTCAGGTGCATGGATGACACAACGTATCGCCAGCTAGATAGAGATCCTGGGTCTTTGAAAACCGTGTTCATGGGACATCGAAGGTGGCTTCGCGACGATGACCCGTGGAGAAAACGCAAGGATCTGTTCGATGGTGAAACCGAACCCCGAGGACGCCCGCGTACGAGGAGCGGCGAGGAAATAGACGAGCTGTTGAAAAATTGGAAAGACTGCCCACTGCCGGGAAAGAAGCAAAAGGCGCCAGAGCCGGGAAAGAAGCGATAGGCGCCAGAGCCGCTGCTGAAGGTATGGAAAACGAGGTCTGTTTTCTGGGACTTGCCGTACTGGAAGATCCACCGTGTGCCTCACAGCCTTGATGTCATGCATATCACGAAAAACGTGTGCGAGAGTCTGCTTGGTACCCTGCTCAACATGCCAGAGAGGACCAAAGATGAGCCGAAAGCAAGGGCAGACTTGAAATCAATGGGCATCAGGCAGGAGCTTCACGCTATATATGATGATGATGATGATGATGATGATGATGATGATGATGATGATGAGGCGAAGCAGGACACGGAAAGTCGTCACAAAGGCAAAAAGGCCAAGAAGACCGGAAATGACTACCCTCCCGCATGCTTCACTCTAAGTCAGGAGGAGATCGAGCAGTTTTTCACCTGCCTCGTAGGAGTAAAACTTCCTTACGGTTACGCGGGGAAGATAAGCAGATACCTAGACCCAGTGAAGCTAAAGTTCAGCGGGATGAAGTTTCACGACTGTCACGTGCTGATGACGCAGATACTTCCAGTTGCAATCCGTGGGATCATGGACGCGCACGTCCGTGAAACCCTATTTGGCCTATGCAACTTTTTCGACGTCATCTCTCGGAAGTCTGTTGGCGTGAGGCAACTCAGAAGGCTACAGGAAGAGATCGTGGTGATACTATGCGAGCTTGAGATGTACTTCCCGCCTGCATTCTTCGACGTTATGGTGCATCTGCTGGTCCATATCGTGGACGATATCATCCAACTCGGGCCGACGTTCCTGCACAGCATGATGCCGTTCGAAAGGATCAATGGTGTCATCAAAGGATACGTTCGCAACATGTCACGTCCAAAGGGAAGCATAGCCAGGGGCTTTCTGACCGAAGAGTGCATCTCCTACTGCATGAATTATCTAGGCATCGAGAACCCCATTGGTCTGCCCGTCAACAGGCACCTCGGCAGGCTCGCTGGATGGGGTCACCGTGAGGGTCGTCGCAAAATGCATGTCGACTTCGAGGGTCGACTCCCCGACTTTGAAAGAGCAAACCTAGTCGCGCTACAACACATAGACGTGGTCGATCCTTGGGTGGTACAGCACAAAACCTTTATTAAGAAGACGTACAATGACCGAGGCCAACAGAGGACGGACGGAGATATACTCAAAGAGCACAACTCATGTTTCACGCGTTGGTTCAAGCAGAAGCTTCTGTCGTACCCTTTACACGAGGACTCTTCCGCGGAAGAACAACTCATATTCGCCTTGTCACAGGGTGCCGAGCACAACCTATGACCTATGAGGCGTACGATATCAACGGCTACACATTCTACACCGAGGCCAAGGACATGAAGAGCGATGGTTATCAGAACTCCGGGGTAACGATGGAATCCTACACCGGTAACGACAAGGACAGATACTACGGAAGGATCGAGGAGATCTGGGAGCTGAGCTACGCTGGAGAGAAGGTCCCGATGTTCCGTGTCAGATGGGCCAAGAGCGTCCTAAAAGAAGACCGGTATTTCACCACCATGGTTATACCCGAAGCCAAATCCAAGACCGCGGGCGCAAACGTCACCGCGAAAAATGAGCCATGGGTACTGGCTTCCCAAGTGGACCAATGCTTCTTCATTACTGACCCGTCAAAGCCCAGTCGTGTTGTCGTGAGGAGAGGCAAAAGGAAGATCATCGGAATGGATGGAGTAGCCAATGAGCAAGACTTCGACAAGTATGGCGACCCGAGGATCGAACATGACGACGATGATGAAGTAGCAGCATACACCACAAGAAGAAGCAGGACCACCCTACCTAAAGGACGTCCGTTCCACAGAAGAACTCCATTTGCGAAAAAGAAGGGCAAGAAGATTGTGAACAGATAGCTAGCTAAGATCGATTGTATTTAAATCGTAGCCTTCATTTCTCGATTGTATTTCATGGGAACTTTTTGAACTATCATGAATATTTTTAAATTTCATGGACACTCGATCTCGATCCCCCTCCATCTCGATCGCTATCCCACCTTGCCAGATCCGGTCCCCCTCGCCGCCGAGCACCCCCCGGTCCACCGGCCGCCGCCGCCGACCCCCCGCACCCTCGATTCCCCTACTCAACCGCCGCCGCCAACCCCCCGCACCCCTCCCCTACTCAACCGCCGCCGCCGACACCCCGCACCCCGCGCACCCTCCCCCGCTCCACCAGCATTACTGTTTGATGTAATTTTTAAAAAAATTATTACTGTCTTATAAAAAAAATATTACGATTATGATTTAAACAAGTTTGAACACATTTAAACACAAATAAGTATCAAACAACATTTTAAATGGATAAAAAATTGTGGAGCCTGGGAATCGAACCCAGGACCTCCTGGTGTGAGAACTGGCTGCTGACCAGTCGAGCTAGTAGAGGGAACTTGGTGTGGATCAGTTCAGGTGGAAGATAACCTGTTGGCTCGAGCAGAAAAAAAATACTAATGGCGCACCATGGTGGGGTGCGCCATTAGAATGGATATACTTATGGCGCACCGAGGGGTGGTGCGCCATTAGTATTGTGCCCGGCCCCATCCATATTCCCCTCCCTCCCCGGCCCCTCCCTATCCCCTCTCTCTCCCTTGCCCTCGCCCTCGATCCCCTTCCCCTCTCCTCTCCCGACGCCGCTGCCCCGCCGCCTCAACGCTGCCCCGCCGCCCCGACGCCGCCTCGACGCTGCCCCAATGCCGCCTCGACCCCGCCCCGACATCCTTGGTGGGAGCCCCTACATTGCCGGATTCGTCGTCGTCTTCAACCTACAGTCACCGGCGCGTCCGCGACGATTGTCGCCGTTCTGCTGCTCCTAAGCCACCAACGGGCCATCGTGTGCCTCCTCGGTGAGGCACTCAACCATTCCCTTCTCCTTCCCGTGCGGAACCGCCGTCGTATTCGTCGCTCTGTTCGAGGCCGAAATCATCGTCCGCCATGGCCACGAGCTCGTCGTGGCCGTGCTTTTTCCCCGCGTCTCTGGCCGCCCCAGTTCGCCCCCTCGCGCGTGTGCACCTGCCCACGGCCGCGCCCCGCCCGCTGCCTTGCAACAGCTGCTGCTGCGCGCGCCTGTAGCCACCACTGCCGTGTCTAACAGCTGCTGCTGCTGCTAGACATTGAATCATGCTGCTTCCTTCTTCAGTTAACCCAAGTGTCAATTTTTTTCAGTTTCGTCAGAATAAAAATGTACAAGGAGTCATTCTGTCCAACTCTGCTGAAAAATAGTTTTCTTGAGTTTTGATCATCAAGAGGACTCATCTTGTAAACGAATTCGTGCTGATAGTTGCAGCTTGCATTAGCTACAGTTTCAAGTCTTGTGGTTGTGATTACTTGACTACCTTTTTGGTTTTCTGGAAACACGCAGTGAATAATTTCGGTGTAGTAACTCTTGATTAATTATGGCATTGTGTGTCATAATTTGCTAGGTTGCATGGCATGTGCTGGATGAAGCTTATGGTGTAGTATCTTAATTGACTGATGTTGATGAACCTTTCCTGTACATATTTGGTTTGGTTGATTGCCTGGCATGAGCTAGATGAAATGATCTATTTCTCCTGATGTGAAATGATCCCTTTCTCCTGAAATGTTGATTAATTTCCGTTTCGGTTGAGAATGGGGCACTCCTAGGTCAAGAAAATTAGCAAAGGTCATGCCCAATTTTCTTGACCTAGAAGGTGCCCGATTCTCAACCGAAACTTTTATTTGTGAGCCTTGAGAAGATTAATTGGTTCCACAATGCAAGCCAACTTTTATTTCTCTTGCCTGGTTCCACTAAGATGTGTTATTGCAAGCTATTAATTATTTTTCAGTTGTGAGCCTTGAGAAGATTAATTTTTTCCTATATTGTAGCTTTAACAGTTTTCAGTGTTCCATCTTTCTAGTCTCCTATCTTGAATAGAGACATACAATTTTCAGTGTTAAATCAATTGTGTGATCTCTTTTTCTATGTTTCAAGGACTGCCCAATACAAGTAAAGCAATTCCATCTGCCTCGCCCTCTCACCACGCCCACAGAGGCTCCTGGATCTGGACCAGCCGCCGCCGGACAGCAGCAGGTCAGTAAGCCTCTCTCTCTCTCTCTCTCCATTCATGTACCTTCCCCTGGCCTGCTGTGACTCACTCAACCCCCATTTGCATCTAGGCAGGCGGCATCCGTCACCGGCAGGCAGGCGACATCCATCACCGGCAAACCTCCCACGCACTGTGCCTCGGACGCACAGCAGCAGGTCAGACCCCCCTCCCTCTCTCTCTCTGGCACGATGAGTTATAGGATCAATGCCTAAGTTTTGTTGAGCACACAGATTTCTTTTCTGTAAGCATTGGTATTATGTGCTTCCCATAGTTGGTATAAGATGATTTAAGCTTAACAAACAAAATGCACACCGAAACACCCCCAATTCCAGCTCCTTGAATTCTTAGAACTATGGATACCCAGCTCCACTAATTCATGGGCCTGTTTGCGAGAGCACCAGCTCTAAATAGCATTGCAAAACCAAACATGTATCAACTGAAAGGAGGAGAAGTAGTTTATTTCATAGAGTAAACATTAGCACTATTTGACAGTAAAAGGTTTTAGCTAATTTGAATTAACTGAAAGCAGCAGTACATCATTTTTATTGACAGTAAAATGTTCAAAGAAACAGATATGTAAAACCCCCATAGTTATGTCTTTCGTACAATATGCCATGAAAAGGTGTGCCATTTTCATAGAAGAGCAAACCGGCCTGCCTTTCGGCCTTTTGGTTGCAAGTGCATTTCACTCAAATCACTCAGTAAGTGATGGCATTCCTTGTGAAATGTTCAAATTAGCTAAAACCTGTGCATATGTAAAAGGTTCAGTAAGTGAAGACAGTAAAATGTTCAAAGAAACAGCTGAAACTCCTCTACCGGTGGCTGCACTTGTCTGCAGGATATGTAAAACATTTTTATTGACAGTAAAATGTTCATTTAGTTTCAGTAAACAAATATTGCCAAGCATGACATGGCCTTTGTGATCTCCTACTCCTGAATTTTCATGTCACTTGTGCTATTAGTAGTTTTTTGACAGTAAAAGGAATTTTCATGTCACTTGTGCTATCAGTACACTACAAGTGAATTTTCATGTCACTTGTGCTATTTATGTGGTCTGAAACTTGTCAAGTGATGCTGCTGCTGCTATCTGCGAGTTGCTGCTGCTAGTTGTGATTTTGTCAAGTGATGCTGCTGCTACTTGTGATCTTCTAAAATAACCCCTTTCTCCTGAAACGTTGATTAATTTCCGTTTCAGTTGAGAAATGGGGCACTCCTAGGTCAAGAAAATTAGCAAAGGTCATGCCCAATTTTCTTGACCTAGAAGGTGCCCGATTCTCAACCCAAATAAAAATTAATTTGCTTTAGTGGTTGGATTAGTTTAGTATTTTTTTCACACACTCAGACACCCTTGCTTGCCATGTGTGTGAGAGAGATAGTGAGAGGAGACAAGAAGAAGGGGGTTAGGAAGATGTTGCCTGCTCATCAAAGCTAACCATCTCCCCCTTTTCACCCCTTTTCCTTTGTCTTTTGTGGGTTGCAAGGAAGCTACTGTCTTAGCTAGCTTAGCTTGTGCACAAATCCCAGTGTTACAACCTTGTATCTTTGCAGCAACCAACTTTCTAGACACACCCCTGCATCATGCAACAGTGCCTTCAAGATCCAAGGCAATATCACAAACATCATAGGCAATTTGACCAAACTCACAACCTTGTATCTTTGCAGCAACCAACTTTCTAGACACACCCCTCAAGAACTAGGTTACCCTGAGAACGTGGACTTGGACCTTAGCAACAACACACTAACAGGTTCTATCCCAAAACACCTAGGCAATATCACAAACATCTCTCAATTGTTCCTTGACAATAACCAACTTTTTGGCGACATTCCTCGAGAATTAGGTTATTTGGTCAACTTAGAGATCTTATTCCTTGAAAATAACCAACTTTTTGACCAAACTTTGTTCCTATTTATAGAGAAACATGGCCAACAACGATGAGGCCGGGGGTTCGGGCGGCAAGAAATTCTAGGAGCTGTCCCAGGAGATGGAGGAACAACCTCACTTGTATGAGGACGCCGCCTTCCCCACCGATCCTGAGACCACTGATGGTACCGCCGAGGATGACCCCACTGATGCTACCACTGATGGTGCCGCCGAGGATGCCACCACTGATGATGGCGGCGCACGCACAGATGGTAGCCAACCGAAGAGGCAACGGAAGGACCGGCGCCCGACCGTGCTCCGCACCCTCAAGGAGGAAGTTACTGAAGTGGACTCCAATGGGAATCCAACGGCGCCCGAACGAATAGTCAAGGGGTACTCGCTTCAGCTCGGGTGCATTCTCCGGAGCACCGTCTCGATCAACACCGAGAACCTCAGGCATCCTGACCGAGGGAATTTGCGCAACCTCCTCTTCACGAAGCTGCACGAACGATACAAGTTCCCCGCTGAATTTGAAAACACAAGCCTCAAAGGGAATAAAGTGAACAATGCTGCCCTCACGAAGATGAGCACGGCCCTATCTACTTCGAAAAGCAATGTGAAGAGAATGATCGAGAAATGTGAGAGTTATGAGAAGATCAAGGAGAAAAATCCTTCGATCACCGAAGATGACTACAACGACTTCAAGATCAATTGCTCGAGCACCGCAAGCTCCGAATCAAGTAGGTGGGGGAAAGAAATGCAGGAGCTGAACTTAGGGGAACACACACTCGGTCCCGGCGGTTACAGAGTGGCGGAGCCTATATGGGACAAGGAGGAGGCGGACCGTGCCGAGCAAGGCCTACCGCCCCTCTTCGATAAATACGGTGACATGCAGACCAGGAACTTTGCCAGGGCCCGGTACAAGAAGGACCCGAAAACAAAGGAGCTTACCACGGATCCGAAGACCAGGGCGCTTGAGCTTGTTCTGGTAAGGAATACACCCCCGCGTAATTAGCTCCATATGGTTGCATTCTAATTAATGAAGCCAAATTTCTAAATGGTTCACATTCCTTCCGCAGGCGACTGAAAGCAGTAGCGCGGGGTCGACTAAGAGCAACCCTTGGGACACCACTCTAAATAGGGCATTGAATGTAATGAAGAACAAGGATAAGCTCAGTAAGCCGACGTCAGCTGGTCGTGTGGCCGGCAAAGGCTTGTCGACAAAATGGTCGTCATACTATAACACTGGTGGGCGAAAGGAGAAAAATACCAGCTCGGAAAGCCAGGCGCGCGAGGTTCAAGAACTCAGGGCACAGGTGGCGCGGATTCCGGAGATTGTCCAAGAGAAAGTGCAACAACAACTCGGAGCGACGATCACCGCCATTGTGCCTACCTTGATCCAGGGGATTAGTGCGTGGATTGCGGGCGGCCAACAGGGGCCGCCCCCGATTCCTAGCTTCACGGCCAGCAACTCGCAGAACGCGATGGCGGGGCCATTGGTGTCTCCGGCGGAGGCGGTATTGGTGTCTCCGACGCCGGCACGGGAGCTTAATGCACCCGGGTGTACGTCGGCCGGCACCTCCGCAGCAAGCGGCCCCTCCGTCAACTGCACGCCCGCCGTTGGCGGTGCCTCGACATTAGCCGAGCTCGACGCCATCATCACGGTAACTAATTAAGCCTCTCTCGGCCGAGGACTTCATCTCCTTGCCTTTGACTGGGCATCCCTGACGCCCTACATGTTTTCGCAGGGCGCCGCCGACGTTCCGTGCACTCTCCTACACTTCGTGAACAACGAGTTGGTCGATGTCGCCAAGGGCAAAATCGTTCAACCGGGCAACCCCTTGTTCCACGGTACCCAGATGCCACCCAACTTATTTAGGGTTCAACTGGTTCGGGTGCTGCCAGGCTGCGACGAGTTGTTACCTCCGATTCGACCCGTCGGGGCCGACGATGATGACGTGATGACCCTCAGCGCCTGCCTGAGCTGGCCCCTGCTTTGGCCGAAGAGCCAGATTCGTTTGGGGGCGGGGGACACCACCCCAAAGACAACACCGCCAGTCGTGCCGGCGCCAAGTCGGCCCCATGGCAAGACCGCCGCAACGGTGCCGGACATCCCTATGCCACTGGATCCAAACATGCATATGGCACAGGATCAGAACGACGACGATGATGATACATTTGCCAACGTCGATCAGTACTTTGCCGATCATGGGTACGGTGGCGACTTCATGGGGCCTCCTTCTCAAGAACCCAACCCAACAAAAGACGTGCGCGATCTAGCTGGTACCGCGGAGAAGCCAAGTTGCAACAGGCATCGTTTGCAGTTCAGCTCTCAGGAGACGCCTCCAGCTGCCGACTTCACCGAGCCTCAGATAGGCGAGGTGCGAAATATGATCAGCCCCAACACACTCAAGAAGGCGGTCTGTGAGCAGAACTCGGTCCCATTACAGGAGAAGAAGAAGGCACGCAAAAGAAAGACTAACAAGGGTGCGGGCCAGCCGGCACCGAGTACGATCCGTGCTCAGGACGGGCCACCTTCACCTAAGGATATCTCGAGGAGGGTGCATGTGGCGGGTAGGCCGATGCTACCGAGAAATATGCTCGATGCTGCAACCGGTGCTATGCGGAGTCTGCATGACAGTGTTCTTTCTTTGGAGAAGCGGCGTCTCGGAGAGAAGGATGTGGCATACCCGGTTTTCGCTGCCAAGGTGCCAGAGGGCAAGGGCTTTGTGGATAACTCCATCGGGGGTACGATCGTCCTGTGGTTTGATGACATCCACGCTATGTTGAACCTTCATCCGCTGCACTACACCTTCGTTCGGCTATTTTCGCTGAGTATGGAGATGCGGATCATTCGCGACAAGACCCCGGACATCGTGATAGTCGACCCCTTCTATATGTGTGCCAAGATCTTGGGCAGCGCTGGGGACCGGCAAGTCGCGAGTTCTTACCTCGAAGGCGTCATTCTGGCAAACCAAGATAAGGATAACTTCCTCGTGCCTTACTTTCCCGAGTAAGTCCTCCCCTCAACCGCCCCGTAACATATGAATTCTTAGATTTCGATCGTTTTTCTTTTAACATTCCGTGTTTTCTGCAGTGACACACGTTGCACGCTCATCCTCCTAAGCCCCAAATATTCCATGGCCACGTATTTCGACCCGGACCGTTAGTCGAACGTAGACTACACAAATGTCAAGAAGGTTCTTGATGATGTTCTCCCCGGCTACGTCAAATCTGGAGGCACCTTCACCAGGCCTATTCGTAAGTACGGCAAGCACGTGTTCTCCCACAATACGACGTTCTGCTGCGCCAAGCAGCCGCCTGGCGGTCAGAAGGGTGCCTACTACGCCATCCATCACATGCGGGCGATCGTACGGGACCATCATCACCTTCTGCTACCGAGTAGACTCAAAGATTGGGCCGCGAGCGTGTCGGCAATCCAGGACGCGGACATCAGACAAGAATTCTTTCGCATCCAGTCGGAGTTTGCGGAAATCATCCATCAAGATGTCCTTCGTACCTCGGGGCAGTTCTACCTCAGAAATCAACCGTCCAATAGTGACATCGACACAATCCTACAAATGCAGGCTGACAACGCCCGTTCTTTCATGACTCCCACGATAGACGGCAGTTTCATCCACGCTCCGGTCCCTTGAGTCTCATGTTGTAATTAAACTTTAATGAACTTGTAGTGTGTCTCTTTGGTTTCGAGAGTCGTTCAACTTAAGATGTAATCGATGCTATTAATGTCTTGCTTTTCTCTTCCGATCGTTCTGTTGCATACTTATATATTGCTTATGTATTGTCTGTGAATTGGTACTAATGTTTCGTTTGGCTACTGCATAGCGATGCCGTGGTATGTCGTGTACAAAGGTAAGGTTCCCGGAGTCTACGACGACTGGGAGGAGTGTCGGAGACAGGTTCACCGATTCAGCGGTAACAGTTACAAAGGGTACGCCACTAGGGCCGAGGCCAAATCTAGATACGCCCGCTATCTAGCGGGAGAGGGGAGGGAGCGTTGGAGGAACCGGATGAAGACGATTTTCATCGTGATGATGCTCGTCGTGATGACCGCAGCTCTCTTCTATGTGATGGTAGTTTAGATGATCGATATCAACTTGTAATGTGAAGACAAACTCGCGGTCTCGAGACTTGTAATATAATGTTCTATCTTCGTTCGGTCTTTTCAATTCGGAGACTAATATGATGACTTGTATTCGGAGACTAAAATGATGAATTGTATTCAGAGACTAATCTTCCATTGTATTCGATGAATCTGTTGTTGATGTGTGCTGTCTATATTTTGTCCAATTATACATTTTGTAACCTGTGCAAAAAACAGAAAATTAAAAAATAAAAAAACCTAATATTCATACTAATGGCGCATCACATCATAGTGTGCCATTAGTATGCCAAAGGATACTAATGGCGCATCATTAAAGAGTGCGCCATTAGTATGCCGAAGTTACTAATGGCGCATCTTGCTGTCGTGCGCCATTAGTATGCCAAAGCACCTGGGTATACATGGCCCCCTGGGAGGCATACTAATGGCGCACTGTTGTATATACTAATGGCGCATCTGGGGTGCGCCATTAGTATACCAGATACTAATGGTGCGCCATTAGTAAAATATACTAATGGTGTGCTACTAATGGCGCACCACTAATGCGCCATTAATGGCCAAATTAGGTGCGCCATTGATAGGCCTTTTCCTAGTAGTGCGGGCACGCACCACCGGAACCACCGCCACTGCGCCGCCACCCCGACCAGCCGAGGGTGCCTCGGTCAGGGCCGCCGGCCGCAGCCCTAGCCGTCGCGGCCCGCGCCGCCGAGAGGCCAGATCCGGAAAAGCCACCGCGGCCGCCGACTCCGACCTCCAGCCCGCACCACCACCACCATCTGCCGCGGTGTCACCACCACCTGCCGCGGCCACGACAGAGGAGGCCACCGGCAGCCCGTGCCGCCCGCAGCCCGCGCCACCATGAGCCAGATCTGGCCACGCAGGAGCCGCCGCCGACTCGGGCACAGGCGCGCCACCCGCCTAGCCGCCCGCCGCGTGGGGAGGGAGGGACGACAAGGAGCCGCCCCAGCCCGCCGCGCCGCCATGGAGCCCGGCCGCAGCTCCACGACCCGGCCCGGGGCTCCGGCCTGCGCCAGAGACGCCCGAGCGGGGGGACAAAGGGGGCCCCGCCGCCGCCGGCAGCAGCCGGGCTTCGCCCGTCCGCGCCCCTGGGCGGCGGCGAGGGAGGAGGAGGGGGGAGGAGGAGGGAGCGGTGGCGAGGGATGGGGTTGGCCTCCGGCCGCCTCGCGGGAGACGACGCGGAGGCGAGCCTTGCTGTGTATCAAGTTCTCGGTTTTCTTTTCTCTATTCCCTATGGAGCTTTCAAGGTGATAGTTGTGTATGTGGCTGCTTGTGCTGCTTTCGATGGGGTAAAATTCTAGCCCAGGCCGTTACCGAGGGAAACCAGTGAAGACAAGATGGAAAAATGAGAACCAAAGATGGCCCTAGCTTGTTTTCAGTTTAGTTATGACCTGCACTTTTGGTAGCTAGCACTATGCTATCGTATGTGTGACATGGTATCATGTTATTATATCTCTATATATCTATTCGAGTAGATTACGTGCATGCATGCATGAAGCTGTGGCTTGATGCGAACAAACTTTGCATAGCTTGTATGGTCACTGGCATGCATTATTGGTGCTACTCTAGTGCTTCCCTCTCGAATTAATTCTGATCAACTAAACTCTCGGAAACAAATTTAAGTACTCCCTCCATTCCTAAAATAAGTCTTTTTAGAGATTTCAATAAAAGACTACATACCGAGCAAAAAAAATGAATACACTTTGAAATATATCTATATACATTCATATGTAGTTTGTGTTGATATCTCTAAAAATACTTATATTTAGAAACGGAGGGAGTAACTTGTAATAGGGTTCATACAACTAGTACCATGAAACTACCCTCTAACTGAATGAATCTGAACTACCAAAATCTCCTACGCTCCATGCTGAGTTGTCCATCCTGCCCCACAGATGAAGACGTAGACAATATCTCTCCTCTCCTTCCCAAGAAGTTTGGGCACACCTCCCACCATTTGATCCATTACCAGTGCGTGATACCACCATATATTTGTGGTGTCCTTTTCTAACACATGCACGAAGACTACAATATTCATTGCCGTCACCGAGAACATCAGGAAACATCAAAAGGATCTTGTCTTCGATGGGATGATGATCTTGTCCACAAGGATTTTAGGCTCTCTGGTCCAGCTTGAATCCTTTTCCATTTGTTGGTGTAACTCTTTTGATCCACCTTGAACTCCCCCTACCCCATGTCCTCCTTAACATTTTTTAATATGCTGTGGGTGTAAAGTTCATTGATGACACGATCTCCATGCCGCTTTGTTTGTACATAGAAAAAACATAAAAAGATGAGTCTGAATTGTATCTTTGATTTCAAAATAGTTGAAGTTCTTGGTTTTATACAGGGTCGACGATTTGATCAAACACGTCTCTTCCGCCGACTGCATGAGGTAGGAGATGGGCACAGTGCTAGCCGCTTCCACGCCTTGTTGGTCATGTAGGCATGCCGTCTGCTTCGGTGCGATGCCATGGATTCTACTGACCATCAACATATTTATACATACGTATTGTTAGGGCATGTCCAACGGTGCATCTCAAATCAGACACAATAAACATCCGCAGACACGGATACAGGAGCCGGCTACCCAACCGCAAGCACCAAACGAGTTCGCCCACATGTCAAACGTAAAGTGTAGAAAAATGAAAAAAAATTCATGCAAACCGAAGAAAATTGAAACAAGTTCGATATATTACATTCAAACCAGACAATATTTGACAAGTTCAACTAAAATTTAGAAAACTAAATGAAACTATGCAAGTTACCGGACGGTGGCCTTGTACGCATAGCCTCCTTGGCCGGCAGCACCTTCGTTGTCGTCCGCCCTGTCATCGTTGATGTCGGAGTCAGAGTCGTGGTCATTCCAGTGGTCGTGCCTCAACAACCCTGATTGGCCTCCGCCTGGAGTTGGCTGTGCAACCATTGGCTTCCACCGCCGCCTGGCGGAAGGCTGCGTCGGCCAAGAACGCCTCCCCGGTCTGCCCCGACCCTGGACTTGCCCTTGCCGGCAAGGAGGGCGGCGGCGCACATGGACTCATCCACAACAATCTTGACGAGTTGGTTTATGAGGTAGCGTCGGCGCTGCCCGGACGTCTTTGTGGTGGTCCTCGACTAGTCCTCGACCAAGGCCAACATGAGATCGAGGTCCGTGAGGACCCAGTTCGTCATGACGTCCGACATCACGAAGCAGCACAGCACTGCACCGTTGCGCCACCTCTGTTGCGATGTTGTGCGATGACGTGCTACTAATGTCGGGACTGAGGTAATGCATGTGCCGTCCGCACACGTTCGCCAGTGCAGGGGAGGGCTCCTTCCCCTTTTTTCACAGAGACTGGGCGCCACTAGCGATGCCCTCTTCTTGCCAATGCCAGAAACGTCTCAGCGGTGATGCCAGCCAGTTGAAGTGTCTGAACATGCTGCGTGAAGGCGAGGGCAACTCTTCCTTCACCTCATCCTTGACGCAACGTCTGATTTGGACGCCCCGATTGCACCTGGGAGGTAGGACCTCCTGCTTGATGCGATGACCTATTTGGACACTGCGGTTGCATGGATCGGAGGGCGGGTGCTGTTGTCGTGGCGGCGAGGGCAGCGCCGGGAACTTCTCGTCTGCCGCGACAGCCTCGGCGAGGGGGGGGGGGGTGGTGGTGTTGGTGCTAGTCCTGGTTGTCCCGGGAGAGCACGAACTCCTCCTTCGTCGATGATGTGGTATAGGACGTTGGCCCCGGAGACCGAGCGCGGAGGCGCCATGATCCGGATGGAGATCCAGATGATCAATATGATTTTTGATGTGACTTTATTTTTTTCTAATCGTTTTGTGTCTCATTACTTTTCCATTGTATTATCTTGATAAAATTTAATTAAAAGATGTCTTTAGGCCTCTTAGGGCATGTACAATGGTGCTATCTTAGTAGTGCCACGTAGGATAAAAGATGAGGTGAAAGAGAGAGAACTCATAAAAAAAGGCTTGTCTTCTTTTATTTAAGAGAAGACAAGAGATGATCTCTTAGCACAATATGTCTCACCATGTTTTTAGCAATAGCTAGTTATTTAAGATAAGGCTAAGAAATGGACGCGGCTAATCTGCACCTGAGCTCATATGCTCCCGCATGAACACTAAAATCGAAAAAAAAATCAGAAAAAATTCAAAAAATTCCAATTTTTTTTGAGAGAAACATTGACAAAAGTTCTAAGTGCCTGCAAAAATTCGTCGTGAAATCACATTCCTAGAAGGCGTGGCAGAAAAAACAAAAATAGTACTCTGAAAAAGCTACATTCAAATGCATTTTGAAGCACTGAATTTGTTTTTTTTGCCACGCCTTACAGGAATGTGATTTCATGATGAATTTTTGCAGGCACTTAGAACTTTTTTCAATGTTTCTCTCAAAAAAAATTTGGAATTTTTTGAATTTTTTTCGATTTTACTGTTCATGCGGGAGCATATGAGCTCGGGTGCAGAATGGACTTTTCGCTAAGAAATGACCTATTGTAGATATCTTTTTTTGTCATCTCTAAATTATATGCAAGACTTAAGATAAGACTATCTTATCAACCATTGTACATGCCCTTATATGTTTGTTTAAAATAGTACTCCGTATATAGTTTCTGCCAAAAAAACCACCCCTCCTTATTGTCCACGGAGGTGGAAGGAAGGCGAACGAGGAACCCTAGCCGCCTGACTAAGGAACGCCCACATCGATCAGGAAGGTACGCTCAGGATCACCAAAATCTACCGGAATCTCCCTAGACTGCAACCTGATCCATGGTGTCTGTGTGTCTGCCTCGGCCGGCCGGCGGTGGTGATTCGTGACGGAACGCCTCGATCTGCAATGTAAGCAGGACGGAGGTTGTGCAGCCGCGGCCAGCCGGCCGGCTGGAGGTAGCGATTCGTGAGTCGTGACGGACTTGTCCTCCTAATCCCTAACCGATATATTGTTGGCAGGCTGTTCGGTGCGGGGCGAGGAGGCTCAGTGGCTCCCTGCTCCAGCCAACGCAGGCGGCGGTCACGGAGGAGGGACGCCGGCTCGCGCCAAGCAGGCTCATGCGCTCCCGCGAGTTCTCCAGTAAGGTCTCCGGTGAGGTAACTTACCAAAATTGACATTTTAAGTTTTCTCATGATTTATGTATCTCACGGCATCCAGAATCGATGTAGCCAACCATAATCGAATTCTGTGCAACCGAAACAGCAACATCTACTACAAACAAAGCAAGATTACGTAACCTGACGTGAACCTGTACATCCTGACGTACTGGTGCTTGTATATCATTTAAGCAACCTATTTTGCTGGTTGATCCGAGAATGGCTTTTTACTCATCCCCAGCGATCACAGGTGGCGGAGCGACTCCTCCTCGAGCCAGGCAGCCTCATGCGCTCCCGCCGGCTCTCCAGCCAGGTATCTAAACCAAAATTGACATCTTTTATCTCATGATTTATCTACCGACATTGATCAAGGATGCAGCCTATGATAATAATTGAATTATGCGCAATCGAAACAGCAACATGCATCTCTCTCTCTCTCTCTCTCTCTCTCTCTCTCTTCTATTAGCTACTAAACTAGAAACAAGAGCAAAATTACTTACTTAGCATCGTCATATATACTAGAACTTGTTTAATCAGGCCTGGCTTACTTACTAGCAACAGGACCGAATGCAAATCACATCTTTAAGTAACCTTATTTTTCCTGGTTGATGCCAGCACTGTTATAAGGGATAGAGAGGTTTGGTGAAACAGTTGTTTATTGCTTGAGCCTCGTGGACATATATATATATATATATAGAAGTACAATGATCAACTTGGGATACAAAACAAGGCAGGACCAAATCCTAGTCTATCTCATATTTCCTATCTAATCATTATATTCAACACCCCCGTAGTTACAACGGTAGCGATGCAAACGGTGAGACTGGAGAAGAATCTGAAGGCAAGCCGACGGACGCCCCCCTCCCATAGTCGTAACGGTCGATGCATCGCGTCGTGGCTGAGTGGAAACCGACGATGTTGCTCAAGTAAGGCGGTAGCCCTTTGTGCCATTGTCGATGTAGCCGAGAGTGTAGGGTGGTGTAGCCGTGGTCGAGGTAGCCGTGCAAAGAATGCCGTGGTCGATGTCCAGTCGGGGTGGCTGGTGTCGAGGAAGTCGTCGTGGAGCCATGGGCGCAGTGGTGTCGAAGTAGTGGAGCGCCGGGGAGAAGACGTTGTTGATGTGGCGTCGCGCCGTGTTTGCCAAACCCGGGGACACATCGTAGATGAAGGCATGCATCAGTGTTGTCAGGACCGGGTATACGTAGACGGATGAAGACGAAGCGCCGACTAGGCTTGCCAGGCCCGGGGACACGTCATGGATGGAGGCACGCATCGGTGTTTCCAATAGGGCATGCGTAGACGAGGGACCTGCATGAGCTATATGCCACGTTGAGGAATTGGAGGGCCAGTAGAGAAGAAGACCCGATGATGGTTGTGGCGCCAATCAGCATGGGGCTGATGTCACCAACTATGGTCGGAGTAGACAAAGTGGTTAGGGTAGATGACGGCGACACTGATGACTGGCTGGTGATGGACGAAGACGAAGGGGGTGGACGAGCGGCGGCAACGGCTGAAGATGAGTGGTGGCGGCGGCAGCGGCTAGGTTAGGAGGGCGGTGGCAGTGCTCGAAGTAGGCGAAGAACCCAACAACACGACAAAGACAAGCGCGGACGGTGGCGTTTTTGCGCCAAGGGTGGCTGCACTGTGCATACCACAAGAAGTGCGGGGATGACCGAGTGGACCGCGTACCGCGACGATACAACCCGAAGGGGCGACGCAACAGTAGCGTGCGTGTCGGGGCGGCGGTGGGAAGACCTCGGGGCGGTGGCATGGACCGCGTGCCATGCTCGCTACGGCCTGATGGGGCGATGCAGCGGCAGCGCGAGGGTCGGTGCAGCTAAGAGGACGACCTGAAGCGGGCGGCCTCGGGACGGCAGTGGACCGCGGGCCGCAACACTGCAGCCCGAAGGGGCAACGCGGCGGCGGCACGCGGGTCGGTGCAGCCGTGGGGACGGCCTCGGACGACGTTGGGGACAACGGGCCGACGCTATGACCCAAAGGGGCGACGCAGCGGCGACTCGCAAGTCGGTCCAGCCACGGAGAGAACTACGGGGCGGCAGCGTAGTGGCCCGACGGGGCGACGCAACGGCAGCCCGTTGCTCTATCGGTGGAGGGGCCCTATGAACTCGGGACAATGTTCACGGGACCTGCTGAGGCGCGCGCAACCGATGGGCCCGACCGGTCACACGACGCGGACGGGGCGGATCGCGGCGCGGGCGGGTGATCCATCCGATCGCGCGCGAGGTCGTGAACGTCGATCGTTGGAGGCGGTGTGGTGGCAGAGTCCGAGCTGAAACCGGTGACGACGGCCGGTGTGCGACGACATGCAGACGAGCACGTCAGCGCCGGCGCCCGGGCGGCCAACAGCGGCACCCGAGCGGCCAGCCCCGAGTGGCGAATGTAACGCCGTGTGATGGCGGCCGTACATACGCGGCAGAGGCGGGGTGGTGATGCAGGGTCCCGGTCGGAGTATGGCAGCGACGGCTGGCGCAGGGCGACGGGTGGGCCAACGCGCGGATGATGCCGTGTCGGGCCGCCTCGGCCCGCGTGGCCGTCGGGTCGTAAGAGAGGTCGGCCGGGCGCGTCAGTGACAAAGTAGTGGCGCGCATGGATCGACGGCGGCGGCGGGTGACGCAAACGGATTTTTGATTGGAAAACCAAAAAGAAACGCCGGTCAAGACAACCAGCGAGAGAGAAAAACCCAGAGCAAAGGCTTGGGAAAAGGACTCTCTAGGATTGCCGGTCAACACGACCGGTGGACGAACCCTAGGTACGGAAGGCGCGGCCCCTGGCGGCGGTCATGGAGGCCGACCGCCCCGGGGGCGGCGCGCGGGTCGGAAACGGTGGGCAGCGGCTAAGGTTGAATCGGTTAGGGTGACACCATCTTAGAAGGGAGAGAGAGGGATTGGTGAAATAGTTGTTTATTGATTGAGCCGTACAATGACCAATTTGGTGTATAATACAAGGCAGGACCAAATTCTAATTTATTTCATATTTCCTATCTAATCATTATACTCAACAAGCATGATGACCTTTTGCTCGTCCCTTTAGCAAGTACCGTAATTAGTTGCAATACATAAGATGGATGCTACTGTGGCTTTGATATCTTCGGTTTGATGCACTTCCTACCTAGTATTACCTCCGTCCCAAATTACATATCTTAAATTTTTCTAGATGTGGATGTAACGCGTCTAGATACATCTATCTGTAGACAAATCTAAGACAAGAAATTCAGGGCGGACAAAGTATGATTTCATGACTTCATTTATCGATATATACGGCAAGTGTGATTGTGACTAGATGATACCATGCACCATGCATTCTGCATATCTCGAACCTTACTAAACGGACAGACAGCAGTATCCTTTTTAATTACGTACTCCCTTCTTCCGGAATTACTTGTCGCAGAAATGAATAAAAATGGATGTATTTAGAACTAAAATATGTCTAGTACATTCGTTTCTTCGATAAGTAATTCCGAACGGAGCGAGTATTTAACAATCCTGGTCAGCGCTTACTTAATGATTGATGATCCAAAGCAAGCACACTGACCATTGTCCTTGCCAGCATGCTCGCAACATCCAGAAGAAAGAGGATGACTGCTGGGTGGGGTTCAATGAGACGTTAAAGAGGTTGGACGAGCTTCAAAAAAGAAGAAACCAAGTGTTTTTCAGAAGTACGTAGAATATCGGAGGCCCAATTTCTTCCTTATTTTCCTGTTTGTTTGTTTGACAGGTTTCGATACATATAATCTCATTTGTCCTACCTCTCTCTACCTGCAGGCGCATGATATCCATCGACCGTGCGTTGAAGAGTTTAGTCTATGGATCTTTCAAGGTGACAGTTGTGTATGCTGCTGCTGCTGCTGCTTTCTCTGGCAGTGGGCTAGAAGCCTAGCCCAGGCCGTTACCAAGGAAAACGTGTGAAGACAAGGTGGAAAAATGAGAACCAAAGATTGCCGCCCAGCTTGTTTTATGTTTTTCCCTAAAAAAAAAAGCTTGTTTTATGTTTAATTATGACCCGTGCAGTTTGGCTAGCTAGGACTATGCTATCGTACGTTGCGATATTGTGTGACATGGTATGTTATTATATCTCTACATATCTATCTATTCGAGTAGATTATGCATGAAACTGTAGCTTGAAGTAAACATGCTTGCGTAGCTGGCAAGGTCACTGACGTGCATTGTTGGGCCTCTGTCTAGTGCTTCTGGATCGAAGTGATTGCAATCAACTTAGAAGTGCTCACTCTGAATCTAATTGTGTGACATCTTGTGAAGATCCTTTCATTTTCATGACTACCTTGTGTTTTTCCCTTCACCAGGGGGCGGGCTACCCGTGTACAGATCCTTTCACTTCATGACTGCCCTGTCTTTTTTTCCTGTCACCAAGTGGGAAGTGGCAGCCTTGTTTTAGCGAAGTCTTACAAACCTGTTCAAAAACATGGGGAAACAAGTGCAACTTTAGAAGGAGCAACCTTTCCCTTCATCAATCAGATAAATAAATGATCACTGCGAGCCATCTAAAAATGTGAACACTAGCAATTTTGTTTTTGAACTTTGGCGACCTTTATTAAACAATAATCAAGTCAGTTACAAGGAAGGGGAGTAAGAAATCAGGAGGTTTATCTCGCCACTCTTCAGAAAAAATCCCTCGGTAACTAGCTCTAGCAAGCCCATGAGCAGCCGCATTTCCTTCCCAAGCACAATGAACAATAGTCGCCCTGTCGAAAGAACTCAACAACTTGATGCCAGCATGATGACCTTTTTGCTCGTCCCTCACTAGTAGAAAACAGGGCTATGGTCCAGGCCGGCTTAGCCCATTAGTCCCGGTTCAGTCTAGAACCGGGACTAATGTGAGCATTGGTCCCGGTTCGTGCGGCTAAGGCATTAGTCCCGGTTCATCTAGACCTTTTGGTCCCGGTTGGTGGGACGAACCGGGACCAATGGGCCTCGCTCCTGGCCCACAACCATTGGTCCCGGTTCGTGCCACAAACCGGGACTAAAGATTAGACCTTTAGTCCCGGTTTGAGGCACGAACCGGGACTAATGGGGATGAGACCTTTAGTTCCGGTTCGTGCCACGAACCGGTACTAAAGGTCTCATTTTCAAACTCCCCCCCGTGGACCGCCTTTTCAGTTTTAAAAAAAATAAAAAAAAATGATGGAAATGTCAAAAAAATAAAAGAAAATAAGTTTCACATGTGATATGTGGTCTAGTTGTTGGGAAAATTTACAAATATGAATTTCGACTTTATTTACAAAATCTCTCTGGAATTTGTAAAATGGGCATAACTTTTGCATACGAACTCGGATGAAAAAGTTTTTTATATGAAAAATCATCTACTCGAAAAGTTACATCCGATGGAGACCGCCTATGGCCTGTTTGCAAATTTCTAGAATCCTCAAATTCCAAAAGGAAAAAAAGTTATGCTCAAATTTCAGTTTTTTTAAATTTTTAGTAAATCTGGTCAAACTATGGTCAAACTACTTATTCAAGAAGTATTAGTGTTACTAAATAATTATTCAAGAATATTAGTGTTATTAAATAATTATTTCACCTTTTTTGAATTTTGGTCAAATCTGGTCAAACAATGGTCAAACTACTTATTCAAAAATATTAGTGTTACTAAAAAATTATTGTTTTTAGAACAATAGTTTTAAACTCAAACAGTGAAATATGTGACTTCATGCTCAAGCTAAATTCCTGAGGGTTAATAGGATTGACATCTTAATATTGTTAGGAAAACAACAAGTGCAGACTTGGAAACGAGGGAGAATAGAACCCGGAAGTTAAGCGTGCTCAGACTGGAGTAGTGAGAGGATGGGTGACCGTTCGGGAAGTGAGATGATTTGGAATGATGAGGGGTGATTAGAGATTAGAGGTTAAAATAATTCAGAAATTTGAAAATAAAAAAATTCAAAAAAAATTAAAAAAAAATTCAAAAAAATTCCAAAAAAAAATCAGGAAATGACTAAAAGCCCTTTTTCTACCAGTGCCTTTAGCAAGTACTGTAATTAGTTGCAATACATAAGATGGATGCTATTGCGGCTTTGATATCTTTGGTTTGATGCACTTCCTAGTTAGTATTACCTTCGTTCCAAATTACTTGTCTCAGCTTTTTCAAGATACGGATGTATCTAACACTAAAACATGTCTAGTCTAGATACATCCGTATATAGACAAATCTAAGACAAGTAATTCGGGACACACATGCACCATGCATTCAAAATATATCGAACCACACTTAACTGACAGACAACACAGTATCCTTCTTAATTACGTATTTAACAGTCCTGGTCAGCGCTTACTTAATGATTGATGAAACTGACCATTATCCATGTGTATCAATCCAGCATTCTCGCAACATCCAGAAGAAAGAGTATGACATCTGGGCATGGCCATAGATTAAAATAGCCTGCGAAATAGCCACAATAGAGCCTCGCCGCTACGCTATGGTTGCTGCCGCGAAATCGTCCACAACTCCTTCTAAATGGCTCAACAATGAGCAAAACCATCCAGAAATCATCTCTCTCATCAAAAAAATTCCACTATTTGCCGCGATTGCCTGCTACGGCGGCCGCTATAGCTGCTGGGAGAGGCCGCCGCGGAATCGTTTCTCCCTCGATTTTAATCTATGGGCAGGGTTCACTCAGGCGTTGAAGAGGTCAGCGGAGCTTCAAAAGAAAAGAAGGAAACCAAGTGTTGAGCAGTACGTAGAATATCAGAGGCTCAATTTCTTCCTTATTTTCCTGTTTGTTTGTTTGACAGGTTTTGATACATATAATCTCATTTGTCCTACCTCTCTCTACCAGCAGGCGCCTTGTGCCAATCTTAGGTGCGATTCATGCTATGGTTAAAGGAGCTGCCAAGTTGGCATTTTTCAGTATCCTTATTGCTGGTGCTTTTGGTGGCGGGGGAGGGGTAGAAGCCCAGGTTGTTACCAATGAAGACCTATGAAACAAAAGATGAAAAAATGTGAACCAAAGATGGCCCCAGCTTGTTCTTAGTTTAATTATGACCACTGCAGTTTGGCTAGCTAGCAGTATGCTATCGCATATATTGTGGCATATTTTTTGATAAAGGATGAATTTTATTAACTCAAAATGCAGCATCAAGAGGATACAAGCACAATGAGCACACACCCGGGGCCTCTACATAGTTAGGATGCACACAGCCAACACAAACTCACGCACACAAAAACACGCCAGCAAATAGCAAAGTCATATAGGACCAAAGCTATGTGTAGGCGATGAAAAAAGAAAAAAAAGCCCCAAAGCGATCATATCCGCGATGGGCAAACTAGAAAAATGCCGTATCTGCACCATTCATCTCATGACACCACACGGACGACGAGATTCTTCAACAGCAACGCCTTCAGGAAGGGAGCGACCCTTGAGCGTGCCATCACCGGATCCAACCACCAAGGCTAGAATCTAGGTTTTCACCCTGAAAAATTAGTCTGAGCATTCCGAACAATGCCTTTAACAAGGTAACGACATAAAAATGTCGCCATTGCCAGGTATACCCAACTCGGGGCAGACCTAGGCTTTCGCCCCGGCACTCGAGACCAGATGCTCAAGTAGCACCACCATCGAAGTCACTGACGTGTTGTCGCCACCACTTTTCCGCTATACTAGCAGCAGCTACATGCGATGTGACCGCCGCCGCCGCACAACCATCCCTCTGCATCAAGACATCGTTCATAGTTTGCATATCCCCGCCGAAATCGACCACCAGATTTGTAGAGATAAAACTCTCACAAAATCTATCGATGACGATCACAATCAACAGCGAGGCCGCTGCCGCAGACTGAAGTGATCACCACACATAGCCTGTCATCGAAGGGACCCCGGGCATACCCTGCCGCAATCTGGGCGAGGGAACCGGAGGTGGCCAGCATGGGTTGGACTACGAAGATGTAGGAGCTCGAACCAAGGCAGGCCGACATGGAATAACCCCTAGATCAACAGATCAGTGGAGCTGCCGTTGATGTCGCCGAATCGACACCTCATCTGATTCAGGGTGCTCGAACCATGTGCACCATCGCTGGAGCCTGCACCTGCACTTGCTGCGACGGCGATCATGCCCCGATGGACGGCGGAGAACGGCTTCATCCAGGACAGCATAGGACGAGAACCACACTAGGCGCCGCCACTGCCGCCCAAAGTCGCCATCACGAGATCGCCATGGATGGAGGCCGAGCCTCACCCGTGGAATGCCCCACCACCAGCTTCGCTGGCGGTGGCCTCCAGTGGCGGCGAGACGGGAGGCAGATTGGTTGAGCCCTCGGCGCCTGAGAAGGGATCCCCCGAGTCGCCAGTCACGGGCGACGATATTGTGGCACATGGTATCATGTTATTATATCTCTATATATCTATTCGGTTAGATTGAATGAATGGTCATTTGCATGCATTGTTCGAAATTGTAGCTTCAATGCTTGACGCGAACAAACTTGCATCGCTTGCATGTTCGTTGGCATGCATTGTTGGTGTTACTCTAGTGCTCCCGTCTCGAACTAATCCCAATCAACTCCTCTGAAATCAATTTAAGTAGCTTATAATAGGGGTCATACAATTTGAACTATGACACTGCCCTCTAACTGAATGAATCCATCTCGAATTAATCCCAATCAACTTCACTCTCTGAAACGAACTTAAGGACCTTGTAATAGCCGTCATACAATTAGAACTATGACAATAGCCTCTAACTGAATCAATCTGTAATACCAATTACATTAATGTGGGGACCAAATTGCTTCGTCTAGAACATTATCATCTGTAGCTAAGTGCATCGGTAAGCTATGAAGTCATGCTTCCCTTTCTTTGTGTTCAACTGTATTTTTCCACCTATGATGCAACATCATAAGTTCTACTCATTTTTCCTACAGGTTCCTTTTATGGTGCCCATATTTGGCTAAAACTTTAGCACACTTTCTGAGGTGGTTACCTTTGCTCACTAATTCATTGAATGGAACTGCAGAAACTCCACCCCCACCCTCTAATGTTAACAGGCTCATCTTGATGGAACTTCTCAAAACCCTAAAAGACATCATAGGATGACGAGCCATGTATGTAGAGAAAGGAAGGGGGAGAGACACACTAACACTACGATGCAAGGTAACATACATGCGAAGGCCATTTATAGTATGAGGATGCCCGGTGAAAAGAGCAGGACAGAGGTGGAGGAAAACATAGAGTGGGAGAAACGGCGGGAGAGAGATGGGAGAAAGCAAAATCTTTTGCTTTGAAATTTTTGGGGTTAGTCATCCTGGGTTTCAAGAAGTGGTGCAAGAAGTCTGGAATAGAAATTGCCACGCCTAATAATTCTGTCGCTTTGTTCTGTAAAAAGATGAAGAATCAACACTACGCTCTCATGAATGGGAGTAAAGAGCAGTTTTAACACGCTCCCTCTTACCCCCTCTTTTCACATTGGAGGTAAGAGTATATAATAAATCTGAGCCGTTAATCTCATCAATTAGTGGTCTGATTAACTCTTACCTTCTTACCTCGTATGAAAAAAAAGGGGTAAGAGGGAGCATGTTAAAATTTGCCGGGAGTAAATCTATATCCAAACTCTCATCACTGATAAAAAACTCTAATTGGGCTTTAATTAGCTGAACTTGATTGGCTGGAGGAGAAACGTCCTCTGATAACTCCTGAACTGAACTCTCGTCTTATGGGTCTTTTAGGTTACAAACAATGAATGGAGCTGCAGGAGCACAACCCCCCTCCCCCGCCGTCCTCTAATTTCATCTTGATGGCACTTCTCAAAACCTCGAAAGACATCACAAGATCATCAGTCATGTCTGTAGAAAAAGTGAAGGAGAGAGAGGCTAACACAACGATGCAAGATAACATACATGTGAGGGCCATTTATAGTATGAGCATGCCTAGAGAAAAGGTGGGCGAGAGGTGGCAGGAAAACATAGAGAGGGTGAAACAGCGGGAAAGGGATGGGAGAGAAATGGTGGGAAAAAGAATGAGGGGGGGGGGGGGGGGGGGGGCTAGAAAGAGAGGTGCAAAGAATATATAAGAATATAAAAGAGAAGAAAGAATTGCTGAATGTTGTTTACCAGGCACTCAGCAAATAACAAAGAAATAAGAAAAAAAATATGGAATGTTTGGCAAGTACTACGTGACAGGCACTCAACAAAGAGGGACAGTGCTAACAAGGCGACAACTTTGCCGAGTGGCAGTCAGGAGACACTTTGCCGAGTGGCATTCAAGCGACAAATGGAGTAGTGCGGCGAGTTGGGACCTGTTTCATGCCGTCGTTGAGTGCCATACTCTTTGACGTTGTTTTCTTACCGACGGTCAACAAAGATCGATAGCACTCCCCAAAGTACCTTGCACTTGGCAATCGCTTCAATATTCCCATAGTGCTTGAAGGCAGGAGTGTAAACAATGTAGTTGTCACAACAGGTTGCCGCTTCGGTTGCCGGACACGAGCAGAGAAGGATATTGTCGCTTGTAGTGAGCGACCATCGAAGAAATAGAGGACCAAGAAGAGAGGAGCAGAAGCAGGATTGACGACGAAGACGACGGTTCAGTTCTGTGATTTCTGTTTGATGGTCCTTTCTCTTGTGGAGCTTCTCGCTCCTAAATACTCTGGTGAATTAGTGCATCAAGTCACGGCAGCCCAAGGCCCAGTCTTGAAAGCCGTACATGACATTCCTGCCTCCCTTAAATTCCGGCTTGCGCTCAAGCCGCTAAGATGCTCACACCAGGTTCCCACGGGTCAATCAAGCATGCAACTAACATTATGTTCCTGACTGTATTCTTGTCCATGTCATTGGTCCCGTGATTGGAATATCCACGGAGTTGGAACTCATGAATGCCAAGAATTGGAAACCAGGCTCCCGTTCTGAACTCTATCACGCTTTCTTTGGCATAGTGGGAGACTGAGAGCCAGGCACTAAATTTTCTAACTGGCTCATCTCAACCAGATTAATAAACTTGAGGAGCATACGAGGATGAGTACTAAGAAGCTGTATGTAAATCTTAACCATGAAGATTTGACCACACTAACCACCATCGTAACAACTGAAGAAATCTTCAAAGGGCCATGTAATAACAAAGAAATGTTGCTTGCCGCTTGAGTGCTTGGAGATATATAGCTGCAACTCTGATCACTTCCACATTGTTTTGTCCTCAGCTTCAGCTACACACAGTAATGCCAACAATATGAATTCTTCCAAGCGTAAATTGCTCGTCACCTGATATAAGCCGCGAGAATTGTAGCAGATTTCCTGGATCACATGGGAATAAGGATACTCTAATGGAGCTGTTTTAGGGATGTTTGGGGTAATAGTGGTACCCAACGAATTTCCCTGAGTGGCACCAGCTTCTAGCCAATTGCTCCACGCAGGTTCGCAGAATGTTGTGGGTGAATTTTGGAACCTTGGCTTGGACCCTGTGGTGCGATAGAAATAAGCTCGTCATAGAACATATATTCCATCGAGATCTACCGATGCGATTTATAAATTTTGCAGATTGTTGGAGCTGTGGAAGCCTCTCTCCAAGCGGCAGGATAATATGGTCATTGATGCATTGACGAGGAAGCACAAGACGGTGGCGACCCGACTACTGATGATCATTTATCCTCCTTGAGGTTGAGGCTATGTTTTTTAGACTATTGTGGGCTTGTTAGCTATTGCCCCCAGCATGTGTCGTACTACGTTTGTTTTCTCTTTCTTCCTAGCATTTCCAGAACTATTTTTATTTCCATGTGTCTGTTGTGAACCTCCATTTCGCTTGGATGTTGGACGTTGGTTGTATGCGGGTGTGCTTTATCTTAAAGCGACGTAGGAAGTTTCTTTCGGTATAAGGATATACTACCTCTGTACCAAAATATAAGACATTTTTAGGCTAAAATAGCCTTAAAACCGTCTTATATTTTGGTAGGGAGGGAGCATTTCACATCCATGCCACAAGCTCACAACGGTTGGCTTAAATAGAAGAACACATAGAGCTGCTGTTGTAACAGATTCAAGATCCCCAAAATCTGAATCACAGTAACATGGACGGATGCGTGTAGCTTCCAAGGATATAAGGACACAAGGACATGGTTGAGCAACATAAATTCTATTCTGAACTTTTGATACCTCCAGTGATACGGCCTCTGCTGCCCAAACATGCATTTGCCATGACTATGAGAGAATCCCATAGCAGAAACTTCATCATCAAGCTCTACGAGGTGATACTGAGAGAACACTAACTTTGCAGGTTCCACACAAGGCTCTAGGAACAAGGATACACCTCCAACATGTGTCATAATTTCTTCATAACCATTGAGAATTGGCTCCACTCACAACTCAAAGAACAATGACATACCTCCAACATAAGTGACCACATCATCAAGAATCTCTTCATTCCACACTGAGTTTTGGAGAGCATAATTGTCGAGTACAATTACTATTTCATCCACAGAATCCAACTAGAACTCCAGGAAAAGAGAGGAGCCACCAACATGCGTGAGAATTTGACTAGTGTTCAGCTCCCCGAGAGTTGGTTCAGAGCTCAACACCTTGGCAGGCTTCGTCAGCTCAATAGTTGTGTCCATCACCTTGCTAGGGTTCACATTCAAGCACCGAGTGGGTTGTGTGACTAACATGTCCCCACTTACATGGACACACTAAGAGAATCTAGAATTTGTGTCGATGGTACAAGATCCCCAACACCAGTGTGCTCCAACGTTGTACATGAACTCGTGCCACTCAAAACCACTTGATGCAATCTTTATGCCTCATACCAAACCCTGGCCTTGCCTTCCATGTGCATTGTGGCAGCAACAACCCACAAACAGTCGTGTATATTGAAGTGAATGAAGTACTCAAGAGACTAAGCTCCCCGGAGGCGTGGATTCGTGCCACCAAAGCAAGGGAATGTTGTGTTGCATTGTGGGTCGGTGTTGACAATGCTAGCCCCTGCCACAGAACCTTCTTACGGACCACTAAGAACATATGTCGAACTGATTGCAAGGACCGTGAGAGGTGCCATTCCAGGACCTGTTGAAGTTGTAGCAGGACGTTTCCGTTGTAGTTGGTGATAACTCTGATGGTGGTGGGAGGGGATGACGTTTCTGTTGCTATGTCGTGGACGTGGATGGCGGCACACGCGATGATGATGTTTGGACGACACCCAGTCGGGGTAGTGTTGAGTACTTGGCAGACACTACAGAGATGAAGCCCATGTTCGCATGAACCTTGACAACAGTCGCGGCACCCGTCGTAGACTTACACGTTCCTGCCACTGGTAAATACGAACCATGCACAAGCAACGACTGGACGTATGGGTCGATCTAAGCAGGACCTGGTGCCATCATCCCTGCAGCATCACCCATTCCGCAAGCACTCCAGATGAGATTGAGCGAGCACCAACTTGGTGCAAGAAAAGGAGAATAGATTGGGGATTTTTTTTGGCGAATTTTTGGAGGATTTTGTGGCCGATTGGAGAGGAATTGGAGATGAGGTGGATGGAACCCTGCTCTAAGTACCAAATGTCACAACCCGTCCCCGTGGTGGACACCTGATTTTCAACAAAGGATGGATTTTATTGACTCAAATGTAGCATCAAGAGAATACAAACATAGTGAGCACACGCTCGTCCTCTGCATAATTAGGATGCACATAGCCAACACCAACCCACACACGACAAATAGTAAAGTCATATAAGACCAAAACTATGTGAAGGCGAGAAAAAAATACAAAACGATCAGATTTGCGATCGACAAACTACAAACAATGACCATATCCACACCAACAATATCATGACACCACTGGGACAACGGGGTTCTTCAAAAGCAACACCGATCATGAAGGGAGCAATGCGCAAGCACCCATTGAAGAATGATAAAGCCGCTTGTGGAGAGCGACCACCGGAGAAAGAGATGATTGAGATGAGAGGAGCAAAAGCAGAAGCCGGACAGAAGAAGACACATGTTCAGTTCTGAGATTTCTGTTCGACGGTCCTTTCTCTCCGTGCAACTCCTTGCTCATTTTTTTAGAACTATACCTTTTATTAATCATCAAACTCTAGACGAATGCAAATAAATGTGTCGAGGTATGGCCAGCCACACATGGCACCCAATATCAATCGAGGACGCGACAAGACTGCGGCGTATCAGCATGGGGCGCTGCCAGAAATGTTGTGACAATCTCCATGCAATCAGAGGCAACAGAGAGGGATTGGAGAAGAAGATCAGTATCTAAAGCCACAGCTTCATTGCATGCGTGTGCCTTAAGTATGGCCGGATCCACTAACCCTTGAAAGACAACAGAGATGCTCCCAAGAAATTTCTTCGCTTGTCCCTGCAAATCACTGCGGCTTCTCCTCTTGTGCCACATCTAGGTCCTATGCAGGTTCAAATTTATTTCATGATCCATGGGTGGTAGCCAAGGTTTGGGCGCCAAACTGACAGTTACATGCAAGCCCCTGGGTTTTAATGAATTGCATCCAGTTCCGAATTCAGGGTCGTCTAGGAATTTCTTCACAAAATATGATGTGCTCATGGGGATTTGGAACTAGTTGTCACTCATGGATAGCTCTCCGCCTTGCCCACCTGATGGCCCACCGCCCACACAGTAACTACTACCCTGGTAATCTCCTCTTGCCGCTCGCTCGTAAATACTACTACCTGTGAGTTCGGGTTTATTGACCCCCTTCATATTTTGTACCCAATTTGAACCATAGATTTGACTAATGAAATATAAGTTGTATGTCACTAATCTTGTTTTGTTGGATTCATATTCAAAATAATTTGTCAATGGTACTCTTTTTATGAAATGAATGTATATATGTGTTAAAAAAAGATACTATATGTTTCTCTAAAGGGAAAATCTAAAGACAAAAATTATTTTTTCTCAAAAGAAAATATATTTTTTGAAAGGTGTGGCTAGAACGAAGTCTCAATCAAGTGACACGATATATAAAAAGAAGAACGATTTTAGAAAAAAAGTTCACACAAATCTCAACGTAAGATCTCACGAACATAGCATCGACTTAAGTCTCAGTCGACTGAGACATAGCAATCCCGTTTTCGAAAAGTAAAGAATCAGGCGTGTGCATTCAACCGACTGTCGTACGTTTTCTTATGTTTTAGGAAACCGACTGCGGTACGTGCGGTTTCCTTTCGGAAGTTGGGCTGGGCCTGTTCGCAAGATTATAAGTTGGCGCACCGCACCAGCACCGTCGCACCGTACTCGATCGTCCTTGTGCCTAATTATTTGCAGACCGGCGAGGCTCGATGGCAGCGGTTCGATGCCTGGCGAGGAGGCTTGGTGGAACGCTGGCGGCGGCCGCGGAGGGGCGACCCCAACTCGTGCCAAGCAGGTTCTTCAGCGAGGTATCTTTTCCCTCACGATGATCTATCTCCCGACATCAAGGATGGCAACAGCAAAATTAATTACTCCCTTTACATCCTTCATAATTATTTAACAGCCGTAATCAGCGCTTTATTTAATTATCGATGATATGAAGGAGGCACACTGATCATTATGTGCGTGCATCAATCCAGCATGCTCGTGAGAAGAAGCAGAAGGTGGAGGAGCTGTATGATGCGTTATACAAGCGGGGGAAGATTCCCACGACTACTCAGCAGCGTCCCTCTGTACAAACCAGTCAAGAAGTAGACGACCCTCTGTAGGATACGAAATTACATCTATTTCTTCCGTAAGTTTCTGTTTCTTTGGCAGCTTGATATATATGATCTTACTTCTTTCTACATGCAGGCGTGTTAGGCGTTACGCAATGAGGATTCGGGGTGTGTTTGACTTAGCTGCCAAGATGACGTTAGGCTTTATGCTGGTTGCTTATGCGGTTAGTCCCAAACTGCCCAGAGAAGAGGACACCACCAATACTTGCCCACAATGCGGCTTGAGAACATCAACGACCAGAGAAGGCACCACCAATAATTGAGAACCAAAGATGATGCTATCTTTGTGATATTCTGTGATATGGTATCATGTAATTATATCTCTTATCTAGTAGTAACTAATTGAGTAGAATATATTACTCAAACAAATTGTGCAAGGTAGGGGATCGGATTGGGTCTCTGCTATTTAACATGTACTCCCTCCGTCCGCGAATAAGTGTACATCTAGCTTTTGTTCTAAGTCAAAGTTTTAAAATTTTGACCAACTTTATAGAAAATAATAGTAACATATATGACATCAAATTGATAGATTATCAAAGTACATTTCAAAACGAATCTAGTGATACTAATTTGGTGTCATAAATGCTTTTACTTTTTTCTAGAAAGGTGGTCAAAGTTTTAAAACTTTGACTTAAGACAAAAGCTACATGTACACTTATTCATGGACGGAGGGAGTAGTACGGTAATTGTGTAAGGAAAACGTTTCATGCCTACACGCCGGCCGAAGCTTTGGCCGGTCGCGTCACCCACGCACGCAACCCACTCACAGGCAACTGTCGGTGTACTAGAGTAGGGGTACCCTAGTATCCCGAACTTGTGCACGGGCAGTCGCAGCATCCTGCGGCAAGGCTTGCCGGGCGACCGCCAAGATCCTCCGTGGTTCCTTTGAAGACCATTCAAGAACAAAGTACTCAAACCAAGGCCCGGGCAAGAGGAGCTGGCTGGGAAGAATACAAGACCCCGGCAAGAGGAGCTTGCCGGGAAGGCCACTCAAGGCATTTCAAGGAACTTGCCGCGGCGCACCACGCGTTCCGGCAAGACCCGATGAGCGACAAGCTCCCGGACGCGACAAGACAACGGCCGCGGCAAGCCACCTCTCCGCGCCCGTGCTCCAGCACATCCACCCACGTGTCGCTCTGGGGCCCTTCCAGGCGTACGTGGCGAAAGGCTGTGCAACTAGGGGCGTGCGGTGGCAAGCAGGCGCTGACAAGATAACCATCGTGGCAAACGGTGGCGTCTCTAGCGGTCCCTTTCGGTACTGTTTAGGCGACACAGATGGGCATTTAAGACCCCTGTCCCCTGCCGTCAGGGTTAGGTATGATACACTGTAGCAGGTAGCTGTACCTACCACAGCACCTTTCCATTTTTGCCCTTTACCTCCATTGCCATATGTCGGTGACCGCTTGAGCATATAAAAGGAGGCCCGTGTGCAACGTAGAAAGGGGTTAGCCAGTTCGAACACTCACGCTCGGTCTTGCTAGCTGCTGGTGTGTACTGTAGCACTCCGCGCTCCCGAGCTAGAAATCAATACAAACCACAAAGCAGGAGTAGGGTTTTACGCATCCGTGCGGCCCGAACCTGGGTAAATCGCTCGCGTGCTTCGCCTCGATTTGCTCTTTGCGCAACCTCCGCCCCTGCCGAACCGAAAGGGACCCGGTCCGCCGGTCCCATAGGTGCCCGTGGATCAGCACCCCGGCATCTCTGGCGCGCCAGGTAGGGGGAAACGAAGGTACGCCAAATCGAGCCACTGGCCAGACACCTTTCGCTCTAGTCTATGGAGCAGAGGCAGTTATCCCCACGGAACTCGTATATGGGTCACCTCGAGTGCTCGCTCATGATGAGCTTGAGCAAGAGCAGCTGCGACAAGATGACGCGCTGCTCCTTGAGGAAGACCGTCTTCTGGCTGCTGTGCGAGCTGCTCGCTACCAGCAAGCTTTGCGCCGCTACCATAGCCGCAAAGTTAATGCCAGAAGTATCGAGGAAGGCGACCTTGTTCTTCGGCGTGTTCAATCCGCCAAGAATTCCAACAAGTTGACGCCGAAGTGGGAAGGCCCTTACCGGATGAAACGAGTCACTAGGCTTGGCGCTGTCCGCCTTGAGACCGAAGATGGCATTCCAGTGAGCAACTCCTGGAACATCGAGCATCTTCGTAAGTTTCACCCGTAAGGCGCGGTTGTCGGACCCTGTCCGGCAACCCCCCTTTTGTACAAGTCTTGCCGCTGTTGCATGTAATCCTTTGTACAAAGCCGGGCGCAGATCCCGTGCATAAGTAAAGCTCATGTGCTCCGCACATTTTGTCAATTTTATGCTTTCTATTTTATGGCATATATGATCTGACACTTTGTGCAGCACCTACTCCACGGTAAGCAATAACGAGCCATAAAGCTCCATATCTGTATTGTCTCTTCTTCCTTTTGAAAGCAAGGCTCCCCTCGCCCACAAGTTTGCCGGGGGGGGGGGGGGGGGGGGGAAGGAGAAGACGATGGATGGTATTGGCCAGGCGTCGTTCAAGAAAGTTTCGCCTTGCCGGGAAGCAAACAACAGAAAAGCTAAGTTGCCAAAGTTTGAGCAATCAAATTTTTTAAATTTTAAGTTATCTCCCTTGAACGACCACACTTTGTATGGGAAACCTGTGCGCGGAGGAACCAACTCGTAGCTAGCTGCGCCCTTGCGTTGTTTCGAGCTCGCTCAACAACATTAAGTGAGCTGCGGCTAGTTGCTTAACTAGCCGCGCCCTTGCATTGTTTCGGGCCTGCTCAACAACGTAAGTGAGCTGCGACTGGTTGCTTAACTAGCCGCGCCCTTACTTTGCTTCGAGCCCGCTCAGCAACTTAAGTGAGCTGCAGCTAGTTGCGAGAAGGTTTCTTACCGGTAGCGGCACCGCCAGCAGGCTGCTGACATTCCGCACTCAGCGCTCGCGGCTCAGGTGCCTGCACCGACAAGTTCCCTAAAAGCGTAGGGCAAAAACATGCAAAGGGAGGAGTCAAGTAAAGGGAATAACATTGCAATGGCTACCCAAAATAAAGTCATATTACAAAATAGCTTGTCGCAGCTCTAACAGATCGTTTTCATAACTCGATCGACAGCGACAAGAAAAAAGAAGAAATGAGCGGCCTAATCTACGCGATCGCCTTCGACCCGCTTGATCCCGCTCACCTTGTCCACAATGGGTGCGACAAGGGCCTTGAGCTCCTCCAGATCAGCTTCTGGCGGCAAGGACCTGAGGATGTTGGTGAGGCGGAGGCCCGGATTGCGGAAGGCCACCTTCATCAACACTTTCTCGAGGGCTCCTGCGCAGATCTCGCGCGACTCGTCAGCTAGTTGCTTGGGGATCCTCTGCCGGAGTCGCTGAAGGGCTGTCGCCACGCCCTTGAAGAACAGGACGAGCTTGGTGCTGGGCTGGAGGTTGTCGTCGGAGGGATACCCAAGATCCACCATTCCCAGCTGCGCCAGCTCCTTGTCGATATCTGTGGCGGCGTTCACCGGACTCTCCGTCCAGTGCGTCACAGTCTCGCTGAAGGCGTTCTGGGCGGCGGCAGCGCTCTCCAACAGCGCCTTGTCGGCCTTGATCTCCTCCTTCAAGGCCACCTCCCGCTTCTGGGCGCTGTCCAGAGTCTTGGTCCAAGTGGTTAGCTTCAACTCAAGATCCACGTTGGAGACCTTGGCGGCGCTGAGCTCTCTGCCCTTCCCGGCGAGATCGGCTTCTAGCTGCGCCACCTTTGTCTTCAACTCCTCCTTGGCGGCCTCGGCGGCGGCGGCAGCGTCCTCCGCTTGCTTGAGGGCTCCGCCAAGCTTCTCCTCGCGCGAGGCAAGCTCCTCCTCGTGGGCGTCGAGATTGACCTTCCGCTGCGCCAGTTCGCCCTCTTCCGTGGCTAGCTTCGCAGCGGCAAGTCGCTGGCGCTCTTCGGCTTCAGCCTTCTCGAGGAGAAAGACCTTCCGCGCTTCGGCGAGCTGCTCCCGCTCTTCCGCCAGGGATCGGAGGGCTTCCCGGTGGAAACCCCCGAGCTCTTCTGCGCGCTTCTCAATGTCTGCTCCCGCCTTCGCGACAAGCGCCTCGCGGGACTCCAGCTTGGCTTGTCGCGCGCGGTAGAGCGACATCAACCTGCGCAGCAGCCGCTCTTCTTCGGGCTCGTTGCTGCTGCTGCTTGGCGCGTCGACCAGCTTCAGCCCCGCGGAGGTGAGCACTTCTCCGTCGAAGACCTCCCCCTCGACCGGCGCTCTGGAGCTTGATGCCCAGGGAAGATTGATGAAGACGTCGTCGCCGGCCTTCAAATAAACGCCCGGTTGGGGCTCCATGGGACTTGGCGCTGCGGCTTCGGTGGATGGGTCGGCGGTCGGCGTAGCGCCCGGCGCTCCTGCGGCCTCAGGGCCATCAGTACGATCGCCAGATTCCTCGCCAGTTGCTGCGGCGTCAGCCTTGGCGGCCTCTGCGCCGGTGGCGTCTCCAGCACCGGCAGCTTCGTCAGCGGCGACCTCTGTCTCCATCTGCTCCGCAGCGGATGGAGCTGACGGCCGGAGAAGGGGAGAAGAGTCAAACAGAATCCAGCAGAAACTCATAAATATCAAGAAAAGAAGGATCCAAGGGAAGTTTTGAAGCAAGGGGAGTACCTGCACCAGGCTCTGCGGTCGTGGTCTCCGTCGTCGGGGGACCGCTGGCGCTGTCCCTCGCCGGAGAAGCCTCCCTTGCCGGAGACTTCTCCCTCACCGGGAAGCCTTCCCTTGCCGGAGAATTCTCCCTTGTCGGGGGATTCTCCCTTGACTCCTGGTGGGGCTGCTCGGCTCCTACACATGGCAACAAGCAGATATCAGGAAAGACAAGTACCCATGCGCGCCTCGCCGCGGCAAATAATTCACACACTTACGCTGGGGGCTGCCATGGAGGAAAGTCGCCGGCTCCGGCAAGGTTGTCTCGGGCGCGCCACCTGTTGTCGCAGTGGGCTCGTCCTCGATGATGACCACCGGGGCCTTAGCTCTCTTTGCCACTCTCTGGGCCAGAGTCCTAAAGAGGGGCAGATTCAGGGAAGAGCAAGTGAGAAACAAGACCAACAGCAAGAGTTGAAGAAATGCAAGTACAACAAGAGAAGCTTACTCTCCCTCTTCTTCCTCGTCGGAGCTTAACGCGGAGAAGTCGAAGCCTGGCGCGCGCCCGGAGCGAGGAGGCGGAGGAGAAGCTTCCCTTGGCCGCTTAGCGGGAGCAGTGGCGGCGGTCTGAGACGACCCCGCTCCGGCTGTTGGCGCGGCGTGAGTAGCGGCAGGGACTGAAGCGGTGGTCCGGCTAGACTCCGCTCCAGTTGCCGTTGTAGCATGAGGTGCTCCCGCGGCAACGGTGTTTGCCGTGGTCGAGCGTGTCACGCGGCGTGGCGACTGTTGGCCCGCTTGCCGCTCCGCCACATCACCAACCTTGCGGAGGCGCCTTCTTGGTGGGGATGGAGGCTCTGCTTCTGGTGGGCTGTCGGAAGACGAGGTGGGAGAAGAGTCGATTTGCAACGAGCCGCTCGCGTCCTTGGCGGGCTCGCTCGGCTCGGTGTCTTGCCCGGCAAGCTCCTTCTTGCCGGCAGGCTCCCCTCGCTCGGCACGGCTTGCCGCTTCTGCTGCATCTGCCTCCGCCGTAGTGAACCCGAACTCGCCCGCGGCTGCGGCTGCCGCTGCCTCCTCCAGCCTGGTGGCGATGAGTGCCATCTCTGCATCCATGGTGTCGCGGGTGAGGCCGTCCTTCTCGTCGGGGTGGATTGGCACTTCCACCAAGTCGTCGAAGAATTGCTGCACGATCTTGTCTGCAGGCTCCTGCCAAGTTGGCACAATCCCGTGCGAGTCGCACTCCGGCATCATTGCACGAATGCGGTCGAGCTCGGAATTGTTGCACAAAGGCACGACGCCCCCCGGCAACCTAAACACCTCGGGATGCTGGGGGTCATATTTGAACAGCTCCTGCAGCATCGCGTTGAGCTCCAGGACTGTGAAGTTGTAATTGAGGCCTGGCCGCAGCCTCATGATGTCTGCCGCGTTCTTGAACTCCCAAGTGGGCCTCCCCCGTTCCTGTAGGGGGGCGATGCGGCGGCGAAGGAAGTCTGCGCCAACAGCGCCAACAGTAAGCTCGGCAAACCTCAGGCGCAGGATCCTGGTGACGGCGATCTTCAGCCTGGCGTCCTCCGGGGCCAAGTCACTCCAATCGCTGCCGCGTGCTACTGGGGTTTGCCGCCGGGTGGTGAATGGCTGCGGGCTCTCCTCGTCAATCCAGCACCAATCAGCTCTCCACTCCTCCCACTTGCCGCGGAATTCTCCCTCCAGATAGGTCTCTTTCTTGCCAGTCCTTGAGATCCAGGCAATCCCGCCAGATAGAGGCTCTCCTCTCTCTACTCGGGGTATGAAAAAGTGGCGGAAGAGGGCTACGTTGGGAAGAACTCCGACAAAGTTTTCGCAGAGGTGTGCGAAAACTGCCATTGTCAGGACGGCGTTGGGGGTGAAGTCAAGGAGATGGAATCCATAGGTGTTCATGATGTCGCAGAAGAAATCAGAGAAGGGCGGGCAGAGCCCGCAATAGAAGAACAATGCGAAGAAGGGGTACCCATTCGGAGCCTTCTCCCAAGCGGCAGCGGGGAGAACCTTTGTGCGCAGATGCGCGCGCGTCTCCGCCGACCAGAACAGATAGTAGTTCTCCCTCAGCTCCTTCGCGCCGAGCTTGGGGGGGAAAACGGACCGCTCCTTCCGCAGCGTCGCGAGCCGCTGCGCCTCGGTCGTCTTCACGGTCTTCCCCTTGTCGGCTTTTGGAGCCATGGCGGAAGTAGTGGAGGAGGTCGACGGCGTGGGTGGTGCTAGTGGCGATGGGGGGCGGAGCGCTGCTCTCTCTCTCTCTCAGCTTTGGGAAGGCAAGGGAGCGGCGGAGATTTCTGAGATTGGGAACGGCAACGGGCGAGTGGGCGAACTGCCCCTGTTTCCCCTGCTTATAAAGGGGGAGGGGGCGGACGTTCCGTATTTCTGAATAAAGAAACCCCCACGACCTCTCCCACGATGCCGCATTCAACGCGTGCCGTTCGGGGAGGGCGCGGTGGAAGCGGAGAGATATGCGGCGTGACCTAGGCCGCGCGTGCCCGTGCACTGTTTTGGGCCTGGCCCAACAGCGCTCGGCACCGTGTCTGGCCCAGGCCCGGGGGCTCCTGTCGGTGTACTAGAGTAGGGGTACCCTAGTATCCCGAACTTGTGCACGGGCAGTCGCAGCATCCTGCGGCAAGGCTTGCCGGGTGACCGCCAAGATCCTCCGTGGTTCCTTTGAAGACCATTCAAGAACAAAGTACTCAAACCAAGGCCCCGGCAAGAGGAGCTGGCCGGGAAGAAGACAAGACCCCGACAAGAGGAGCTTGCCGGGAAGGCCACTCAAGGCATTTCAAGGAACTTGCCGCGGCGCACCACGCGTTCTGGCAAGACCCGGTGAGCGACAAGCTCCCGGACGCGATAAGACAACGGCCGCGGCAAGGCGCTTGCCGCGGCAAGCCACCTCTCCGCGCCCGCGCTCCAGCACATCCACCCACGTGTCGCTCTGGGGCCCTTCCAAGCGTACGTGGCGGAAGGCTGTGCAGCTAGGGGCGTGCGGTGGCAAGCAGGCGCTGACAAGATAACCATCGTGGCAAACGGTGGCGTTTCTAGCGGTCCCTTTCGGTACTGTTTAGGCGACACAGACGGGCATTTAAGACCCCTGTCCCCTGCCGTCAGGGTTAGGTATGATACACTGTAGCAGGTAGCTGTACCTACCACAGCACCTTTCCATTTTTGCCCTTTACCTCCATTGCCATATGTCGGTGACCCCTTGAGCATATAAAAGGAGGCCCGTGTGCAACGTAGAAAGGGGTTAGCCAGTTCGAACACTCACGCTCAGTCTTGCTAGCTGCTGGTGTGTACTGTAGCACTCCGCGCTCCCGAGCTAGAAATCAATACAAACCACAAAGCAGGAGTAGGGTTTTATGCATCCGTGCGGCCCGAACCTGGGTAAATCGCTCGCGTGCTTCGCCTCGATTTGCTCTTTGCGCAACCTCCACCCCCGCCGAACCGAAAGGAACCCGGTCCGCCGGTCCCATAGGTGCCCGTGGATCAGCACCCCGGCAGCGACCACATGACACAGTGGACCCATGAAGACTAGTCTTCCTACCTTATCCCTTTTCTTCTCCCCGCGCTGCTCGCCCTTACACCATTCTTCTCTCGCACCTTTTCTTCACAGCGAGCTCCCGCGCCGGTGTCCCAACGAGGCATCCGCCTGCACTTCCACCAACCCCTATTCTTTCTTCCCCACATGCTCCTCCATGCCATGGCCGTCCGCCACCTGCTCCTCACCCTCATGGCGCACTCCTAGGCCCCCAACTGCCGACCGTGCTACTACACCCACTAGCGCGTGCTACAACCAGAGATTGAATTTCTTTGCAAACGACAATGGTGAGGTTGTGGAGCTACCACTGGCGATAGGATATGCTGCAACGGCGACGATGAAGTTTATGGTGGCAACGACGATGCTGCGATTTTTGCTGCAACCGGCAGCCCAAAAAGCTATCACATGAGGACAATTTTGATAAAACCACCATTTTGTTACAGCCACACATTTTTGCTACAACCGGCGTTGCTCATCGTTGTTGCAACCATTGCTGGATTTTGCTACCACTGGCGCTGCCCATCGCTGTTGCAATCGTTGTTGGATTTTGCTACCACCAGTGATAAATTTTGCTACATCCATCATGGCGGAGCCACGACACGTAACGGTGGTGGCAAGAAATAGCGGGAACCATCATCCTTTTTTGCTTGGTCCGGCGATCGTTTTTGCTATATCCATTCAACGACATTGGCTCTTTGTTTTCGCTCGTGCAACCCATGTGCAATGGGTGTCAACGGCGAGGGGCGGCACGTCACATTGGGGTGCTGCAACCGGTGGCCGAGGTTGCCCTGACCACGCCGGTGACGCTATGAAGACCACATGATGCTTGGTATGGCAACATCTCCATGTTGCATCGACGTAGCAGGCCTGCTTGTGACAACGACGACTTGATGAAGGATGTGAGCGGATGGCCGGCGAGCGCGAGCAGGCGGCCGAGTCGACGAGCGCTGATGGCATCATTGGCCGGCAAGCACGAGCAGCCAAGGACAAGCACCGGCAGTGACGAGCGCGGAGTCCGCCATGGACGGAAGTGGCAAGTCAGTACGAGCGAGATGCAAAGGGGAGAATATGACGTACCCGAATTAACTGCCGCCACATAAGCTTTTAAGTAAATCATCATGTAGGGTTTCGTACATGTAGCATTGCTGGCCTTATCCCTCACGAGAGAAAAAATATCCACTCGTCTTCCTCCTGTGCATCATCCCCTACCTCTGCCTCTGCTAAACTCAGTGCACAATCTTCTCTGCAATTTCCCTCCGGGTTCTATGTCTATAGCAACTAAGCGCAAGGTCCGCCATTCTCCATGCTCAGGGACCCTCGTTCTCCGTGCTCACAAGCGTGCTTCAACTGCTGCACCCGTCGGGCTCCCTCTTGCGGGTGTGTGAGGCAAAGCCGACTCATGCGATGTGGGTTAATCTTGGTGGGTAGGTATGTGAGCGTCGCGTCGAACATGTCGGTCTCATTGTACCCGCCGTCAAGCACACGCCGGATGAAAATGAAGTGGCGCTCATTCTAGCAGGCGCCGAAGCGGGAGCACAGAACGCAACGCCCCAACGCACCGCAAAGTGCAGCTCATCGGGGAGGAGCTCCCGTGTCATGCCGTGCCCATGGCATACGCGCTCACCCAGGCCATAGTGCAACCAAGGAGAACGGTGTCGGGTGCTTCCAAGCGACGAACGTCATGAGTGCTCCCTACTGCCCTAACCTCCATGTCCTACAACATCATTACATCATTGACGAGCAGACCCGTTCCTACGTCATAGCACTAGTGAAGCTACAAGCCTGATGGTGAGAGGCAACACACCTTGGCAGCTACCGGTGTTGTGATGCAACATTCACTGGGGCCTCACCACGCTGCATCTCTCACAATCGTGGCGTTGTGCTGCTATAGAGCTCTCACCCGTGGTCTTGGAGTTGCAATGGCGCGCTCACCAACGGTACGGTATCGCCACTGCTCGCCTGGCGCTGCAATGGAGCTCCCACCAGCGGTCTCGGAGCTGCAATGGTGCGCTCACCGACGGGCTCGCCACTGCTCGCTCGTGCTGCAATGCGAGCGCTCGTCAACGCTCCCGTCGCTGCAATGGAGTGAGCGATGGCCAGCGGAGGACGCGGTTTACTGTGTCGGGAGCTAGCGGTGGCCGGCTGCGATGTAGGATCCGCAAGAGACAAAAGGAAACAATCATTGATGGTGCGCATCTGTAGGCAGTGGAGGCTGCTTATGTTTCCCTCATATCAAACGAATGATTTGTAGCAGACACCATTATCTCACACATGTACCCACAAATTCTCCAGGAAGCGACGGAGAATTCTTCATCTCCACAAACACTAGCAGAAAATGGGTCAAATATGAAGCACATTAGTGTCGGTTAGATTTTGAGCCGGCACTAATGTGTGCATTAGTGCCGGTTCCAACGGCTAGCCGGCCGCTCTCATTAGTACCGGTTCGTGGCGAATCTTTAGCACCAATTCGTGCCACAAACCGGTACTAAAGTGAGTGGTGGCAGGATGTTGTCAGTCTGGGGCCCCTCCAGCACCTTTAGTACCGGTTCGTATCACGAATCGGTACTAAAGATCGTCCTACATAAACCCTTCGTCCACCCGAGCTCGCTCTGTTCTTCCCCTCTTCCTCTTGAGCTCATCACACATTTTGCCCAAAATTTGTCAAGATTTGAAGGCCCCCATCCATTCAAATGATCACAAAGGTTAGCAACTTTGTCCTTTCATCTCTCATTGCTAGATTAGCTTTTGCAATGCTTTATATAGTGAATAATTTGTGAGTTTAGTAATTTGGGAGGAATTATATGTGCTAGTATTTGATTTATATGCAATTTGAGGTCAAAAATAACACTTAGTTTGCATATGTAGGTGCAGTTTACTTAGTGCCTTCTAAATCTCCGTCGTAACCACCGTCGATCGCCCGCACCGTCCCGTCGCCCGCACCACCTTGCGGTGAGCCTCTTGTTCATGAATGTTTTATATAAAAAAATTGATGTTTGTGTGATTTGGATATATAGTTACTCGTATAATTATCTTACCCGTACGCTGTTTGTTATACATAGTGCCATGGTTTTGATATCAGTCCCCGTCAGCCCCCGTCCTTGTTATGATTCGGATGTGATATATTCTTTTTTAAAACTATTTGTTGCATTTCGTGTTTATGACAAATTATGCCCATCAAGTTGACATAGATATTTGTATGTAGGAGGTATGTGAACCGGAAATTCCAACCGACCCTATTGTCGAGAGGTTAAATTTAGTTGAAAGAGAAAATAAGGATTTGAAAGAAAAATTGAAAACAATTGAGGGGGAGAAAATGCGCTTGAAGATTAGAAAGATTAGAAAATATGCAATTCATAGTGAGGCTTGGTATGGAGAAAATGCGCTTGAAGATTAGAAAGATTATAAAATATGTTGTCGATGATCACAAGATCAAGATGGAGAAAATTCGCTTGAAGATTAGAAAGATTAGAAAATATGCCATTCATAGTGAGGCTTGGTATCATTATATTGTTGGATCAATTGTTACCTTAGTTGCGATCTTGATCGCATTTGTTGTTGCATTTAAATTCTTTAGCTAGAGAGTTATTTATTTGTTGCATTTAAGTGTTGTATGACCTTTATGTATGATATTTATGTATGAACTTGTATTAATTTGTTCTTTTCGGTGTTGTGTAATGAAGATGAGCCGACAATGGATGTACGATGACCGATGCTCTCCCGAGTTCATTAATGGTGTGCATACTTTTCAGCTTGTGGCTGAGGCAAACAAGCGAGCGGATGGTTTTATGCCTTGTCCATGTGCTGGCTGTAAGAATGATCATAATTACTCTACGTCAAGAACCATTCACGTCCACCTGTTTGAGTCCGGTTTCATGCCCCATTATAATGTTTGGACCAAGCACGAAGAAAGAGGGGTTATGATGGAAGACAATGAAGAAGAAGAGGACGAGGACAGCTATCCTGGCCATGGGTTCCCTGAATACGATGATACAACAATGGGGGAAGAAGCTGAGCCGACAATGCGGGAAGAAGCTGAAGAAGAGGCATCAGATAAGCCAGCTGATGATCTAGGTCGGGCCATTGCCGATTCAAAGAGAAACTGTGCAAGTGATTTGGAGAAGAAGAAGTTGCAGCGCATGTTAGAGAATCACAAGAAATTGTTGTACCCGAATTGCAAAGCTGACAAGAAAAAGTTGGGCACCACACTGGAATTGCTGCAACGGAAGGCAGAGAATGGTGTATCTGACAAGGGATTTAGAAAGTTGCTGGTAATGATAAAGAATATGCTTCCAAAGGACAACGAATTGCTGGAGAGTACATACGAAGCAAAGAACGCTGTCTGCCCTCTAGGGTTAGAGGTGCAGAAGATACATGCATGCCCTAATGACTGCATCCTCTACTGCGGTGATCAGTACGAGGATTTGAAAGCTTGTCCGGTATGCGGTGCATTGCGCTATAAGATCAGTCGCGATGACCCTGGTGATGTCGAGGGCGAGCGCCCCAGGAAGAAGATTCCTGCCAAGGTGATGTGGTATGCTCCTATAATACCACGGTTGAAACGTTTGTTCCAAATCAAATAGCATGCTAAGGCGATGCGATGGCACAGAGAAGACCGTAAGAAAGACGGAAAGTTGAGAGTACCCGCTGACGGGTTGCAGTGGAGAAAAATCGAGAGAAAGTACAGGAAGGAATTTGCAGGTGACGCAAGGAACGTATGGTTTGGTCTAAGCACAGATGGCATTAATCCTTTTGGGGAGCAGAGCAACAACCATAGCACCTGGCCTGTGACTCTATGTTTGTATAACCTTCCTCCTTGGTTGTGCATGAAGCGGAAGTTCATTATGATGCCAGTGCTCATCCAAAGCCCTAAGCAACCCACCAACGATATTGATGTGTACCTAAGGCCATTAGTTGAAGAACTCTTACAGATGTGGAATGGAACAGGTGTACGTGCATGGGATGAGCACATGGGGGAAGAATTTGACCTAAAGGCGTTGCTGTTTGTGACCATCAATGATTGGCCTGCTCTCAGTAACCTTTCAGGACAGACAAACAAGGGATACCGCGCATGCACACACTGTTTGGATGATACCGATAGTATATATTTGGACAATTGTAGGAAGAATGCGTACCCGGGACATCGTCGATTTCTTCCGAGCAGGCATCCCGTAAGAAAGAAAGGCAAGCATTTCAAAGGTGAGGCGGATCACCGGACGAAGCCTCGCCACTATACTGGTGCTGATGTACCTGATATGGTCAAGGATTTGAAGGTATTCTTTGGAAAGGGTCCTGGCGGACAACCTGTTCCGAATGACGCTGACGGGCGCGCACCCATGTGGAAGAACAAAACTATATTTTGGGACCTGCCCTATTGGAAAGATATAGAGGTTCGCTCCGCAATCGACGTGATGCACGTGATGAAGAATCTTTGCGTGACCCTGCTTGGCTTCTTGGGCGTGCAAATGGGTCAATATGACACGAGGCAGGGTATTGGAAGACCCGCAGTACGGAATGACAACAGTGGATCTCAACAATCTTGTGTATGCAGACGAACCATTCGTCCTATCTAATGATGTGGCACATGTTTTCTATGTGAAGGACATGTCTACCAAGCCGAGAAAAAGAAAAGATAAGGAAGCGAATGCATCATATGATGAGCCAAAGCGCCACATAGTTCTTTCTGGGAAGAGAAACATTGTGGGAGTGGATGAGAAGACAGACATGTCAGAAGATTATGAAAAGTTTGATGAAATTGCTCCATTCACAGTGAATATTGACCCGAGCATCCAGTTAAATGATGAAGATTTTCTATGGCTACGGCGCAAAGGAACACACGCGAAGAAAAAGTTTCGCACCCAAAGATCTGGGATGTGATCGGCTTCACTATCATCACTTTCTTATGTGTTTCACACCCAGGAGGGAATCTCTGTAATAGTTAGGGTAGTTATGTGTTTTGGCATTTGAAACGCGAAGGAATTTTATGTGCAAACAAACTCAGAAAAGGTTGAAAGTTGGCATGGTATCATAATTTCCCCCACATAGCATGCGCAAAAAAGTAGAGAGGGTTACCGCAAAAACTGGATGCACTTCGTGTACAAAATGGACAATCTCTTTCGAAGTATCAGGGTTTCGGACGAAAACTCATCTGTTACAAAGGCATTTCATTTTTTAAATAACCTAAGAATTACCAAATTAAATATAATGATAAAACACACTAATATTAAACATAAGAAAAAAGAATCACTGAAAAATCTATTTTCAAAGTTAAGTTATTCACAAACTAGTGATTCACACAAATTTCAAATAATTTAAAATTTAAACTATTCAAATTTGAAAACTACCGGCACTAACAGAAAGTTTGTAATTTTTTGTACATAAAGCAAAAAATATTCACAAATAAACTCTCAATACAGCAAAAAACAATTAAAAAATTAACCATAAAAAATAAGAAAATAAAAAAGCCCACCTACTCGGCCAGTGCGTCCTGCATACGACTAGAAACCCAACCTGTAGTTGGGTCAGGACGCAGGCCCGCAAGCCCAGTAGGCCCACAGGCAGAGTAGGAGAGGTAGGCCTAGAAGGCCTGCTTTTGAGAGGAGCTCAATGCAGTGCCCGCGTCGGGGCTTATAAACTGGTCTGGGCGCTCCTCAACTAGCGAGGTGGGACTAAATTTCTGCGCCCCTCGCCTGGCAGCGCAACCCCTTTAGTACCTGGTCGTGGCTCCAACCGGTACTACAGGGGGGGGGGGTCTTTAGTACCGGTTGGTGCCACCACCCAGTACTAAAGGGGGGCGCTTCCCACCACTTGGCCTGGCCAAAACAGACCTTTAGTACCGGTTGGTGGCTCCAACCGGTACTAAAGGGGTGTTCTATATAAGAAAGCACTTCAAAAAAAATTCAGTTTCTCATCTCCCCCTCTGCTTCTTTCTCTTCTGCCCCATCGCTGCCGCCCCTTGTCGCTGCCCCCGCCCCCGTTCGTCGCCGTCGCCGCCCCGGCTGTCCCCGTCACCTCCGTCCGTCGCCGTCCCCGCCGTCCGTCGCCGTCACCGCCGTCCCCGTCGTCCGTCGCCGTCCCCACCCCGTTGTCCCGTCGTCCCCGCCCGGCCCGTCCTCGTCACCTTCGTCGCCGCCCGTCCCCATCCCCGTCGTCACTGCCCGTCGCCACCTCGTCGCCGCGGCTCGCCGGTGAGCTCCTGCCCCGGCTGCCATGTCCACACACACACACACACATTGTTTTTTTAGTTTTTTAGTTTTAAATTTTAGTTATAGAAATTTTTCTGTTTTTTAGTTATAGAAAAATAAACACTAAAATGGAAATATGGAAAATAAGGACGTGGAAGCTTCCTCAAACCGCATAGAAGCTTCTTTAATCGGAGAGCTATATGGGTCGCCCGGTAGAAAAGAAGCACTAGACATGGTATGCGCCACATATTTAGTGCTATAAGCACAAATAGGAATTGGGTCGAAGGAGGCGGCTAGGGTATTAATTTGTTCAACTTTTTGGACAACACAACAACCAACATACTGGTGATGCTTGTATTGTTACTCCTCTAGTTTCACCATTCGGAGCTATCATGCAAGCTTACCGTGTGGTTTACCTAACTAACGTTTGGCCACTGCTCACCACTATATAAGAAATTCTATGCATCTTACAACCATTTGATATGGTTATGTTTGCTCTCCTTCCGTTGGTTGTCATATCATTATGTGCTACTCTTTTTTAACTTTGCTAGGGCAGCCTGACACAACTGACCCATCGGAATAGGTGGGTCGACCCAAATTTGGGTGCCGATGGTTGTAATAGCCATTACCATGGCATGCGCATTTGTGAAGATAGTTAGCCTCGTGTTTGTAGAATTATGTAAATACTCAAATAGAAATGAAGCCGCATGTATACCTTATTTTTCTTTTAACCGATATAATCTAGAGATTCTAATAACATGCTAAAAGTGTGTCTACCATTAAATGATGCTATTTGAAAAGACAATGTTGTGTTACTACTGTTTAGAGTCTATGGTTCGAAGATGATGCTATTGGGAAAGACACATGTACTAGTGTTACTCCCAGTGTGATGTGTACATGTTAGATTGGCCGTACCTACCTCAAAGAGACTGGAAGACTCAGGGAGGTGGAGTGGAGCACACCATTTCTGTTCCTTGTGTTGTCCAACTAGAAATAACATGACAAAACAAAACTTTTGGCATAAAAAAGGCACTAGGATGAGACAACTAAGAAAATGATGCATGAAGAAGCAAAAGGATAGAAACCAAAATCAACCTCAGATAAAGAAAGAAAAAATGTCACTCTAGGATTTCAACAGCACTCTGGGTTGATTGGCTATATGCATGGTCACTATAAAAAACCACTCCTACTGCACAAACAACACAATAGGGAAACAAGAAAGAGTGAGCATGCCCTCACACACAAGACCGACTAGGAAATCGCGATGCACGGCTAGAAGATGACGGACCATAGGAGATAGTTTCAACCTCGCCGAATAAGGGTAAAAACTAGAGTTTGCTAGCCTGGTGAGAGCTAGGTTGGACTGACTGACTGACTAGCTCCCCGCCTTTCGCAGGTTACAACTATTGTTATCTACAACAACAAGCTAGACGAAGCGCCATTCAGATGGTAACAATGGTTGTTGGATCACACATGCAGGTCCTAGACGATGAACCACCACTGCATCGGTATGCACTTTATATGAAACAGCCACGCTGGAGACACCCACCGGCCGCCACTTCTCCCTCCGCACATCGCCAGCCGGAGAGAAATAAAATAGGATGTCCTGCCTAGATCGTCTCTCTTTTGAGCGTGCCAGGGAAGCTGGACCAATGACCCATCCGAACAGGTTGGTTCGACCCAAATATGGGTGCCGATGGTTGTAATAGCCATTACCATGGCATGTCCAACTGTGAGGATAGTTAGCCTCGTGTATATAGAAATATGTAATGTATTGATCCAAAATCACCTTTCATGCTCGAATAGAAATGAGGCTGCATGTACCCCTTATTTTTCCTTTAACCGATAGAATCTAGATATTATAATAACATGCTAAAAGTGTGTCTACCACTAAATGACGCTATTGGAAATCACAATGTTGTGTTACTAATGTCTAGAGTATATTGGTTCTAAGATGATGCAAAATGATGTTTTTTGGAAAGACAAAGGTACTAGTGTTATTCCAAGTGTGATGTATAGGTCAGACATGACCTACCTACCTCAAAGAGAGTAGAAGACCGACGGTGGTGGAGTGGAGTGGACACCATTTCTGTTCCTTGCACTGTCCAGCTCGAAAATAACATCACAAAACAAAACTTTTGCCTCCAAAAGTAGGCACTAGCATGAGACAACTAAGAAAATTATGCACGAAGAAGCAAAAGGATAGACACTGAAACCAACCTCGGAAAGAAAGAAACAAATGTCACTATAGGATTTCTACAGTGCTCTGGGTTGATTGGGTACATGCATGGTCACAATCAGTAGCACTCCTGCTACACAAACTAGACAACAGGGAACCACGAAAGAGTGACCATGTCCTCACACGCAAGACCGACTAGGAAATCACGGCACCCAACAAGAAGATGATGGACGATAGGAGATAGTTTCAACCCCGATGAATAATGGTAAAAGGAAGTGTTTGCTAGCTCGTTGAGAGCTACGTTAGACTGACTCACTAGCTCCCTACCTTTCGCAGGTTATAACTACTGTTATCTACAACAACAAGCTAGATGAAGCGCGATTCAGATGGTAATAATGATTGTTGGATCATGCATGTAAGTCCTAGATGACGAACTATCGTGCCATCAGCATGCACTTCATCCAAAACCTGCCATGCTGGAGACACGCGTCGGCCGCCACATCTCAATCCGCCCATTTCCAGTCTAAGAGATCTAAAAGTGGATGTCCTACTGAGATCATCTCTTTTTCCAGTTTGCCAGGGCAGCCGGACACCACTGACCCATCGAAAACAGGTGGGTTAACCCAAATTTGGGTGCTGATGGTTGTAATAGCCATTACCATGGCATGCACATTTGTGAGGATAGTTAGCCTCGTGTTTATAGACTTATGTAAATACTCGAATAGAAATGAAGCCGCATGTACACCTTATTTTTCTTTTAACTGATAGAATGCAGATATTCTAATCACATGCTAAAAGTGTGTCTACCACTAAATGATGATATTTGAAAAGACAATGTTGTGTTACTACTGTCAAGAGGTTATGGTTCGAAGATGATGCTAAATGATGCTATTTGAAAAGACGCAGGTACTAGTTTTACTCCAGGTGTGATGTACAAGTTAGACTAGACGTAACTACCTCAGAGAGACTGAAAGACTGAGGGAGGTGGAGTGGAGTGGACACCATTTCTGTTCCTTGCGTTGTGCAGCTAGAAACAACATGACAAAATAAAACTTTTGGCTTCAAAAATAGGCACAACGATGAGACAACTTAGAAAATGATGCTCGAAGAAGCAAAAGGATAGACACCATAATCAACCTCCGAAAGAAATACAAAAATGTCACTCTAGGATTTCAACAGCGCTCTGGGTTGATTGGGTATATGCATAGTCACTATAAAAAACACTCATGCTGCACAAATAACAAAACATGGAAACAAGAAAGAGTGAGCATGCCCTCACACGCAAGACCGACTAGGAAATCGCAACGCGCGACAAGAAGATGATGGACCATAAGAGATAGTTTCAACCATGACGAATAAGGTTAAAAACTAGAGTTCGCTAGCCTGGTGAGAGCTAGGTTGGAGTGGCTGACTGACTAGCTCCACACCTTTCACAGGTTACAACTGTTGTTATCCACAACAACAAGCTGGACGAAGTGCCATTCAGATGGTAACAATGGTTGTTTGATCATGCATGTAGGTCCTAGATGACGATCCGCTGCCACATCGGTATGCACTTTATCTGAAATAGCCAAGCTGGAGACACCCGCCGGCCGCCACTTCTCCCTCCGCCCATCGTCATGCCTAGATCATCTGTTTTTTGAGTGTGCCAGGGCAGCCGGACACCACCGACGCATTCTAACAGGTGGGTCGAGGCAAATTTGGGTGTCGATGGTTGTAATAGCCATTACCATGAAATGTCCATCTATGAGGATAGTTAGCCTCGTGTATATAGAATTATGAAATGTATTGATCCAAAATCACCTTTCAAGATCGAATAGAAATGAGGCTGCTTGTACCCCTTATTTTCCTTTTAACCGATAGAATCTAGATATTCTAATAACATACTAAAAGTGTGCCTACCACTAAATGATGCTATTTGAAATGACAACATTGTGTTACTACTGTCTAGAGTATATTGGTTATAAGACGATGCAAAATGATGTTGTCTGGAAGGACAAAGGTACTAGTCTTATTCCAAGTGTGATATATAGGTCAAACATGACCTACCTACCTCAGAGAGAGTAGAAGACTGCGGGTGGTGGAGTGGTGTGGACACCATTTCTCTTCCTTATGTTGTCCAGTTAGAAAATAACATAACAAAACAAAACTTTTGCCTCCAAAAATAGGCACTAGCATGAGACAACTAAGAAAATGATGCACGAAGAAGAAAAATGTTAGACACTGAAACCAACCTTGGAAAGAAAGAAACAAACGTCACTGCAGGATTTCTACAGTGCTCTGGGTTGATTGGGTACATGCATGGTCACAATCAAAAACACTCCTGCTGCACAAACCAGACAACAGGGACACAAGAAAGAGTGACCATGCCCTCCCACACAAGACCGACTAGGAAATCGTGACACACAACAAGAAGATGAAGGGCTATAGGTGATAGTTTCAACCCCGGCGAATAATGGTAAAAGGAAGAGTTTCCTACCTCGTTGAGAGCTAGGTAGGACTGACTGACTAGCTCCCTACCCTTCGCAGGTTATCTACAACAACAAGCTAGATGAAGTGCTATTCAGATGGTAATACTGGTTGTTGGATCACGCATGCAGGTCCTAGATGACCAACTGTCGTGGCATCAACATGCACTTAATCCGAAACCTGCCACACTGGAGACACTCGTCGGATGCCACTTCTCCATCCGCCCATTGCCAGCCGGAGAGAACTAACAGAGGATGTCCTACCGAGATCATCTCTTTTTTGAGTTTGCCAGGGTAGCCAGACACCACTGACTGGGTCGACCCAAATTTGGGTGCTAATGGTTGTAATAGCCATTGCCATGGCATGCACATTTGTGAGGATAGTTAGCCTTATGTTTATAGAATTATGTAAATACTCGAATAGAAATGAAGCCGCATGTATACCTTATTTTTCTTTTAAACGATAGAATCTAGAGATTCTAATAACATGCTAAAAGTGTGTCTACCACTAATGATGCTATCTGGAAAGACAATGTTGTGTTACTACTGTCTAGAGTCTATGGTTCGATGATTATGCTAAATTATGCTATTTGGAAATACACAGGTACTAGTGTTACTCCATGTGTGATGTACATGTTAGACTCGACGTACCTACCTCAAAGAAACTGGAAGACCGAGGGAGGTAGAGTGGAGTGGACACCATTTCTGTTCCTTGCGCTGTCCAACTAGAAACAACATGATAAAACAAAACTTTTGGCTTCACAAATAGGCACTAGGACGAGACAACTAATCAAATGATGCCCAAAGAAGCAAAAGGATAGACACCAAAATCAACCTCAGAAGAAACAAAAAATGTCACTCTATTATTTCAACAGCGCTCTGGGTTGATTGGGTATATGCATGGAAACTAAAAAACACTCCTGCTGCACAAACAACACAAGAGGGAAACAAGAAAGAGTGATTATGCCCGCACACACAAGACTGACTAGGAAATCACGACGCATGACAAGAAGATGACAGACCATAGGAGATAGTTTCAACCTCGACGAATAAGGGTAAAATCTAGAGTTTGCTAGCCTTGTGAGAGCTAGGTTGGACTGACTGACTGACTAGCTCCCCGCCTTTCACAGGTTATACGTTTGGTTATCTACAACAACAAGCTAGACGAAGCGCCATTCAGATGGTAACAATGCTTGTTGGATCACGCATGCAGGTCCTAGACGATGAACCGCCACCGCATCGGTATGCACTTTATACGAAACGGCCACGCTGTAGACACCCACCGGCCGCCACTTCTCCCTCCGCGCATCGCCAGCCAGAGAGAATTAAAATAGGATGTCCTACCAAGATCGTCTCTTTTTTGAGTGTGCCAGGGAAGCCAGACATCAATAAGCCATCCGAACAGGTTGGTCGACCCAAATATGGGTGCCGATGGTTGTAATAGCCATTGCCATGGCATGTCCAACTGTGAGGATAGTTAGCCACGTGTATATAGAAATATGTAATGTATTGATCCAAAATCACCTTTCATGCTCGAATAGAAATGTGGCCGCATGTACCCCTTATTTTTCTTTTAACCGATAGAATCTAGATATTCTAATAACATGCTAAAATTGTGTCTACCACTAAATGACGCTATTTGAAATCTCAATGTTGTGTTACTACTGTCTAGAGTATATTGTTTCTAAGACAATGCAAAATGATGTTGTTTGGAAGGACAAAGGTACTAGTGTTATTCCAAGTGTGATGTATAGGTCAGGTGGGACCTACCTACCTCAAAGAGAGTAGAAGACTGAGGGTGGTGGAGTTGAATGGACACCATTTCTGTTCCTTGCGCTGTCCAGCTAGAAAATTACATCACAATACAAAACTTTTGCCTCCGTAAATAGGCACTAGCATGAGACAACTAAGCAAGTGACTCATGAAGAAGCAAAAAGATAGACACTAAAACCGACCTTGGAAAGAAAGAAACAAACATCACTGTAGGATTTCTACAACGCTCTGGGTTGATTGGGTATATGCATGGTCACAATCAAAAACACTCCTGCTGCACAAACTAGACAACAGGGAAACAAGAAAGAGTGACCATGCCCTCATCAGACGCCACTTCTCCATCCGCCCATTGCCAATCGGAGAGAACTAAAAGAGGATGTCCTACCAAGATCATCTTTTTTTGAGTTTGCTAGGGGAGCCGGACACCACTGACCCATCGGAACAGGTGGGTCGACCCAAATTTGGGTGCTAATGGTTGTAATAGCCATTACCATGGCACGCACATTTGTGAGGTTAGCTAGGCTCGTGTTTATAGAATTATGTAAATACTCGAATAGAAATAAAGCCGCATGTACAACTTATTTTTCTTTTAAACGATAGAACCTAGAGATTCTAATAACATGCTAAAAGTGTGTCTACCACTAAATGATGCTATTTGAAAAGACAATGTTGTGTTACTACTATCTACAGTCTATGGTTTGAAGATGATGCTAAATGATGCTATTTGGAAACACACATGTACTAGTGTTACTCCAGGTGTGATGTACAGGTTAGACTGGACGTAGCTACCTCAGAGAGACTGGAAGACTGAGGGAGGTGGAGTGGACACCATTTCTATTCCTTGCACTGTCAAGCTAGAAATAGCATGACAAAACAAAACGTTTGGCCTCAAAAATAGGAACTAGGATGAGACAACTAAGCAAATGATGCCCAAAGAAGTAAAATGATAGACACCAAAATCAACCTCGGAAAGAAATAAAAATGTCACTCTAGGATTTCAACAGCGCTCTTGGTTGAGTGGGTATATGCATGGTCACTATAAAAAACACTCATACTGCACAAACAACACTAGAGGGACACAAGAAAGAGTGAGCTTGCCCTCTCACGCAGGACCGACTAGGAAATAACAATGCATGGCAAGAAGATGACGAACTATATGAGATAGTTTCAACCTCGACGAATATGGGTAAAAACTAGAGTTTTCTAGGCTGGTGAGAGCTAGGTTGGACTGACGGACTGACTAGCTCGCCGCCTTTCGCAGGTTACAACTTTTGTTGTCTACAACAACAAGCTAGACGAAGTGCCATTCAGATGGTAACAATGGTTGTTGGATCACGCATGCAGGTCCTAGACGACAAATCGCCACCACATCAGTATGGACTTTATATTAAACAACCATGCTGGAGACACCCGTCGGCCGTTCCTTCTCCCTCTGCCCATCGCAAGCCGGAGAGAATTAAAATAGGATGTCCTTCCTAGATCATCTCTTTTTTGAGTTGCCAGGGCAGCCGGACACCAATGACCCATCCGAACAGGTGGTCAGCCCAAATTTGGGTGCCGATGGTTGTAATAGCCATTACCATGGCATGTCCATCTGTGAGGATAGTTAGCCTCATGTATATTGAAATATGTAATGTATTCATCCAAAATCACCTTTCATGCTCAAATATAAATGAGGCCGAATGTACCCCTTATTTTTCTTTTAACTGATAGAATCTAGATATTCTAATAACATGCTAAAGGTGTGTCTACCACTAAATGATGCTATTTGAAATGACAATGTTGTTTTACTACTATCTAGAGTATATTGGTTCTAAGACGATGCAAAATGATGTTGTTTGGAAAGGCAAAGGTACAAGTGTAATTCCAAGTGTGATGTATTGGTCAGACAGGACCAACCTACCTCAGAGAGAGAGAGAGAGAGAGTAGAATACCGAGGGTGGTGGACCGGAGAGGACACCATTTCTGTTCCTTGAACTGTCCAGCTAGAAAATAACATCACAAAGCAAAACTTTTGCCTCCAAAAATAGGTACTAGCATGATACAACTAAGCAAATGATGCACGTAGAAGCAAAAGGATAACCACTGAAACCAAGCTCGGAAAGAAAGAAACAAATGCCTTTGTAGGATTTCTACAGTGCTATGGGTTGATTGGGTACATGCATGGTCACAATCAGAAACACTCCTGCAGCACAAACTAGAGAACAGGGAAACAAGAAATAGTGACCATTCCATCACATGCAAGACCGACTAGGAAATCGTGATGCACAACAAGAAGATGACGGGCCATTGGAGATAGTTTCAACCCCGGCGAATAATGGTAGAAGGAAGAGTTTGCTACCTCCTTGAGAGCTAGGTTGGACTAACTGACTAGCTCCCTACCTTTCGCAGGTTGTAACTATTGTTATCTATAACAACAAGCTAGATGAAGTGCCATTCAGATGGTAATAATGGTTGTTGGATCACGCATGCAGGTCCTAGACGACGAACTATTGTGGTATCAGCATGCACTTCATCCGAAACCTGCCACGCTAGATACACCCGTCGACCGCCACTTCTCCATCCGCCCATTGCTAGGTGGAGAGAACTAAAAGAGGATATCCTACCGAGATCATCTCTTTTTTGAGTTTGCCAGACACCACTGACCCATCGGAACAGGTGGGTCGACCCAAATTTGGGTGCTGATGGTTGTAATAGTTATTACCATGCCATGCACATTTGTGAGGACAATTAGCCTCGTGTTTATGGAATTATGTAAATACTCGAGTAGAAATGACGCCACATGTACACCTTATTTTTCTTTTAACCGGTAGAATCTAGGGATTCTAATAACATGCTAAAAGTGTGTCTACCACTAAATGATGCTATTTGAAAAGACAATGTCGTGTTACTACTATCTAGAGTCTATGGTTCGAAGATGATGCTAAATGATGCTATTTGCAAAGACATAGGTTCTAGTGTTACTCCAGGTGTGATGTACAGGTTAGACTACACGTAGCTACCTCAGAGAGACTGGAAGACCGAGGGAGGTGGAGTGGAGTGGACACCATTTCTGTTCCTTGCGCTGTCCAACTAGAAACATCATGACAAAACAAAGCTTTTGGATTCAAAAATAAGCACTAGGATGAGACAACTAAGCAAATGATGCTCGAAGAAGCAAAAAGATAGACACCAAAATCAACCTCAGAAAGAAAGACAAAAATGTCACTCTAGGATTTCAACAGCACTATGGTTTGATTGGGTATATGCGTTGTCAATATGAAAACACTCCTGCTCGACAAACATCACAACAGGGAGACAAGAAAGAGTGAGCATGCTCTCACACACAAGACCAACTAGGAAATCACGACGCACGACAAGAAGATGATGAACCATAGGAGATAGTTCAACCACGACGAGTACGGGTAAAAACTAGAGTTTGCTAGCCTGGTGAGAGCTAGGTTGGACTGACTAACTGACTAGCTCCCCGCCTTTCGATGGTTACAACTGTTGTTATCTACAACAACAAGCTAGACAAAGCACCATTCAGATGATAACAATGGTTGTTGGATCACGCATGCAAGTACTAGACGATGAACCGCCGCCACATCGGTATGCACTTTATCTAAAACAGCCACGCTGGAGGCACCCGCCGGCCGCCGCTTCTCCCTCCACCCATCGCCAACTGGAGAGAATTACAAGAGGATGTCTTTCCTTGATCATCTCTTTTTTGAGTATGCCAGGGAAGCCAGACACCACCCACCTATCCGAACAGGCGGGTCGACCCAAATTTGGATGCCGATAGTTGTAATATCCATTACCATGAAATTTCCATTAGTGAGGATAGTTAGCCTTGTGTATATAGAATTATGTAATGTTTTGATCTAAAATCACCTTTCATGCTTGAATAGAAATGAGGCCACATGTACGCCTTATTTTTCTTTTAACAGGTAGAATCTATATATTCTGATAACATGCTAAAAGTGTGTCTATCACTAAATGACGCTATTTGAAATGAAAACATGTGTTACTACTGTCTAGAGTACATTGGTTCTAAGACGATGCAAAATGATGTTGTTTGGAAGGACAAAGGTAATAGTGTTATTCCAAGTGTGATGTATAGGTCAGACAGGACCTACCTACCACAGAGAGAGTAGAAGACCGAGGGTGGTGGAGTTGAGTGCACACCATTTCTGTTCCTTGAGCTGTCCAGCTAAAAAATTACATCACAAAAGAAAACTTTTGCCTCCAAAAATAGGCACTAGCATGAGACAACTAGGCAAATGACGCAAGAAGAAGCAAAAGGATAGACACTGAAACCGACCTCGGAAAGACGGAAACAAACATCACTGTAGGATTTCTATAGCCCTCTGGGTTGATTGGGTATATGCATGGTCACAAACTAGACAACAGGGAAGTTAGCCTCATTGAGAGCTAGGTTGGACTAACTGACTAGCTCCCTACCTTTCGCAGGTTACAACTATTGTTATCTAAAATGACAAGCTAGACGAAGCGCCATTCAGGTGGTAACAATGGTTGTTGGATCACGTATGCTGGTCCTAGACAACAAAACACCGCCACATCGGTATGCACTTTATTAAACAACCACGCTAGAGGCACCCGCCGGCTGCCACTTCTCACTCCGCCCATCTACAGTCGGAGAGAATTACAAGAGGATTTCATGCCTAGATCATCTCTTTTTTGAGTGTGCTAGGGCAGCCGGACACCACCGACCCATCCGAACAAATGGGTCGACCCAAATTTGGGTGCCGATAGTTGTAATAGCCATTACCATGAAATTTCCATCAGTGAGGATAGTTATCCTCGTGTATATAGAATTATGTAATGTATTTATCAAAAAACAACTTTCATGCTCGAATAGAAATGAAGCCGCCTATACCCCTTATTTTTCTTTTAACTAATACAATCTAGATATTCAAATAATATGCTAAAAGTGTGTCTACCACTAAATGACTCTATTTGAAATGAGAACATTGTGTTACTACTGTCTAGAGTATATTGGTTCTAAGACGATGCAAAGTGATGTTGTTTGGAAGGACAATGGTACTAGTGTTATTCCAAGTGTGATATATAGGTCAGATAGGACCTACCTACCTCAGAGAATGTAGAAGACCGAGGGTGGTGGACTGGAGTGGACATCATTTCTGTTCCTTGCGCTGTCCAGCTAGAAAATAACATCACAAAACAAAACTTTTGCCTCCAAAAATAGGCAGTAGCGTGAGACAATGATACGTCTCCAACGTATCTATAATTTCGATTCCTCCATGCTATATTATCTACTGTTTTGGACTATATTGGGCTTTATTTTCCACTTTTATATTATTTTCGGGACTAACCTATTAACCGGAGGCCAAGCCCAGAATTGCTATTTTTTGCTTATTTCAGTGTTTCGAAGAAACGGAATATCAAACGGAGTCCAAACGGAATAAAATCTTCGGGAACGTGATTTTCTCTCTGAACGTAATCCAGGAGACTTGGACCCTGCTCCAAGGAACAAAAGAGGCGGTCACGAGGGTGGGGGGCGCGCCCCCCTAAGGGCGTGGCCCCCTGCCTCGTGGGCCCCTCATTGCTCCTCCGGCGTACTTCTTCCTCCTATATATACACACGTACCCCCAAACGATCAGAACAGGAGCCAAAAACCTAATTCCACCGCCGCAACTTTCTGTATCCATGAGATCCCATTTTGGGGCCTGTTCCAGAGCTCCGCCGGAAGAGGGCCGTCATCACGGAGGGCTTCTACATCATCCTAGCCCCTCCGATGAAGTGTGAGTAGTTTACCTCAGACCTTCGGGTCCATAGTTAGTAGCTAGATGGCTTCTTCTCTCTCTTTGAATCTTAATACAAAGTTCTCCCCCTCTCTTGTGGAGATCTATTCGATGTAATCTTCTTTTTGCGGTGTGTTTGTTGAGACCGATGAATTGTGGGTTTATGATCAAGTCTATCTATGAATAATATTTGAATCTTCTCTGAATTCTTTTATGTATGATTGGTTATCTTTGCAAGTCTCTTCGAATTATCTGTTTGGTTTGGCCAACTAGATTGGTAGTTCTTGCTATGGGAGAAGTGCTTAGCTTTGGGTTCGATCTTGCGATGTCCATACCCAGTGACAAAAGGGGCAACAAGGCACGTATTGTATCGTTTCCATCGAGGATAACAAGATGGGGTTTATTTCATATTGCATGAATTTATCTCTCTACATCATGTCATCTTGCTTAAGGCGTTACTCTGTTTTTAACTTAATACTCTGGATGCATGCTCGATAGCGGTCGATGAGTGGAGTAATAGTAGTAGATGCAGAATCATTTCGATCTACTTGTCACGGACGTGATGCCTATATACATGATCATGCCTAGATACTCTCATAACTATGCTCAATTCTGTCAATTGCTCAACAGTAATTTGTTCACCCACCGTAGAATACTTATGTTCTTGAGGGAAGCCACTAGTGAAACCTATGGCCCCCGGATCTATTCTCATCATATCAATCTCCATCACCTTAATCTTGCTTTGTTTTTTTACTTTGCTTTTACTTTTTACTTTGCATCTATATAACAAAAATACCAAAAATATTATATCTATCAGATCTCACTCTCATAAGTGACTGTGAAGGGATTGACAACCCCTAATCGCGTTGGTTGCGAGTAGCTATCGCTTTGTGCAGGTACGAGGGACTTGAGCGTGGGCTCCTACTAGATTGATACCTTGGTTCTCAAAAACTGAGGGAAATACTTACGCTACTTTGCTGCATCATCCCTTCCTCTTCGGGGAAAACCAACACAAGCTCAAGACATAGCAAGAAGGCTTTCTGGCGCCGTTGCCGGGGAGTCTACGCAAAAAGTCAACATACCAAGTACCCATCACAATCCCTATCTCTCCCATTACATTATTTGCCATTTGCCTCTCATTTTCCTCTCCCCCCAATTCACCCTTGTCGTTTTATTCGCCCTCTCTCTCTATCCTCCCTCTCTATTTGCCTCTTTTTGCCCGCTTGCTTTTTGTTTGATCGTGTGTTAGATTGCTTGTTTGTCACGATGGCTCAAGATACTACCAAATTGTGTGACTTCACCAATACCAATAATAATGATTTCGTTAGCACTCCGATTGCTCCTCTTACCTATGCTGATTCTTGTGAAATTAATACTGCTTTGTTGAATCTTGTTATGAAAGATCAATTCGCCGGCCTTCCTAGTGAAGATGCCGCTGCTCATCTGAATAGCTTCGTTGATTTATGTGATATGCAAAAGAAAAAAGATGTCAATAATGATGTCCTTAAATTGAAGCTATTTCCTTTTTCTCTTAGAGATCGTGCTAAAGCTTAGTTTTCTTCTTTGCCTAAGAATAGTATTGATTCATGGAACAAGTGCAAAGATGCTTTTATCTCTAAGTATTTTCCTCCCGCTAAGACCATCTCTCTTAGAAACGATATTATGAACTTTAAACAACTTGATCATGAACATGTTGCACAAGCTTGGGAGAGAATGAAATTAATGATACATAATTGCCCTACTCATGGTTTGAATTTGTGGATGATCATACAAAATTTTTATGCCGAATTGAATTTTGCTTCTAGAAATCTTTTAGATTCGGCTGCGGGAGGCACTTTTATGGAAATCACTTTAGGAGATTCTACTAAACTCCTAGATAATATTATGGTTAATTATTCTCAATGGCATACTGAAAGATCTTCTAATAAAAAAGTGCATGCGATAGAAGAAATTAATGTTTTGAGTGGAAAGATGGATGAACTTATGAAATTATTTGCTACTAAGAGTGTTTCTTCTGATCATAATGATATGCCTTTGTCTACTTTGATTGAGAACAACAATGAATCTATGGATGTGAATTTTGTTGGTAGGAATAATTTTGGTAACAACGCTTATAGAGGGAATTTTAATCCTAGGCGATATCCTAGTAATCCTTCTAATAATTATGGGAATTCCTACAACAACTCTTATGGAAATTATAATAAGATGCCCTTTGAATTTGAGAATAGTGTTAAAGAGTTTATGAATTCACGAAAGAATTTTAATGCTTTGCTTGAGGAGAAATTGCTTAAAGTTGATGATTTGGCTAGAAACGTTGATAGAATTTCTCTTGAGGTTGATTCTCTAAATCTTAGATCTATTCCTCCTAAGCATGATATCAATGAGTCTTTCAAAGCCATGAGAATTTCCATAGATGAGTGCAAGGAAAGAACCGCTAGGATCCGTGCTTCCAAAAATGCCTTTATTAAAGCGTGTTCTTCCAATACCTATGAAAATCAAGATGAAGATCTAAAAGTTATTGATGTGTCCCCTATTAAATCTTTATTTTGCAATATGAATCTTGATGAAACTGAATATGATCTTCCTTTACCTAGAAGGCGTTCTAAAAATTCGGAGTATTTAGATCTTAATGATGAAATTGATGAAAGTGGGATTGAAAGAAATAAAAATCTACATGTTGCTAAACCCACTATATTGGATTTCAAGGAATTTAATTATGAAAGTTGTTCTTTAATTAATTGTATTTCCTTGTTGCCATCTGTGCTAAATTCTCCACATGCTTATAGTCAAAATAAAGCCTTCACCGAACATATTGTTGATGCCTTGATGCAATCTTATGAAGAGAAACTTGAGTTGAAAGTTTGTATCCCTAGAAAACTCTATGATGAGTGGGAACCAACTATTAAAATTAAAATTAAATATCATGAGTTTTATGCTTTGTGTGATTTGGGGGCTAGTGTCTCTACTATTCCCAAGACTTTGTGTGATTTGCTAGATTTCCGTAACTTTGATGATTGCTCTCTAAACTTGCATCTTGCGGATTCCACTATTAAGAAACCTATGGGAAGGATTAATGATGTTCTTATTGTTGCAAATAGGAATTATCTGCCCATAGATTTCATTGTTCTTGATATAGATTGCAATCCTTCATGCCCTATTATTCTTGGTAGACCTTTCCTTAGAACGGTTGGTGCGATTATTGATATGAAGGAACGGAATATTAGATTTCAATTTCCATTAAAAAAGGGCATGGAACACTTTCCTAGAAAGAAAATAAGATTACCATATGAAACTATCATGAGAGCCACTTATGGATTGCGCACCAAAGATGGCAATACCTAGATATATCCTCGCTTTTATGCGTAGCTAGGGGCGTTAAACGATAGCGCTTGTTGGGAGGCAGCCCAATTTTACTTTTATTCCTTGATTTTTGCTCCTGATTAGTAATAAATAAATTATTTAGCCTCTGTTTTTGTTGTGTTTTTTGTGCTTAATTAGTGTTTGTGCCAAGTAGAACCGTTGGGAAGACTTGGGGAAAGTCTTGTTGAACTTGCTGTAAAAAACAGAAACTTTAGCGCTCACGAGAACTGCTGTCATTTTTATTTGAAGAGTGATATTTAGTGAATTATTTTTATTTGCTTTCCAGAAATTTATTTTAGAATTTTTCGGGTTCCAGATCTTGCGCTAGCTACAGATCACTACAGACTGTTCTGTTTTGGACAGATTCTGTTTTTCGTGTGTTGTTTGCTTATTTTGATGAATCTATGGCTAGTAAAATAGTTTATAATCCATAGAGAAGTTGGAATACAGTAGGTTTAACACCAATATAAATAAATAATGAGTTCATTACAGTACTTTGAAGTGGTCTTTTGTTTTCTTTCGCTAACGGAGCTCACGAGTTTTCTGTTTTGAGTTTTGTGTTGTGAAGTTTTCAAGTTTTGGGTGAATTCTTTTGATGGATCATGGAACAAGGAGTGGCAAGAGCCTAAGCTTGGGGATGCCCATGGCACCCCCAAGATAATCCAAGGACACCAAAAATTCAAAGCTTGGGGATTCCCCGGAAGGCATCCCCTCTTTCGTCCACTTCCATCGGTAATTTACTTGGAGCTATATTTTTATTCACCAAGATGATATGTGTTTTGCTTGGAGCGTCTTGTATTATTTGTGTCTTTGTGTCTTATTATGCCACAATCATCCTTGCTGTAAACACCTTTTGAGAGAGCCATACATGAATTAAAATTTGATAGAATACTCTATGTGCTTCACTTATATCTTTTGAGCTAGATAATTTTGCACTATGTGCTTCACTTATATATTTTGAGCGTAGTAGTTTTGCTCTATGTGCTTCACTTATATCTTTTGAGATAGATAATTTTGCTCTATGTGCTTCACTTATATCTTTTGAGTGTTATAATTTTGCTCTATGTGCTTCACTTAGATCTTTTAGAGCACGGTGGTGGATTTGTTTTAAAGAAACTATTGATCTCTCATGCTTCACTTAAATTATTTTGAGAGTCTCTTAATAGCATGGTAATTTTCTTAATAATAATATGCTTGGTATTCAAGATTTGTGAAACTTTCTTTTGAGTGTGTTGAATACTAAGAAAAGATTGAAGCATGATAATTGTTTTGACATATGGAGGTGATAATATAAAAGTCATGCTAGTTGAGTAGTTGTGAATTTAAAGAATACTTGTGTTAAAGTTTTTGATTCCCGTAGCATGCACGTATGGTGAACCGTTATGTAACGAAGTCGGAGCATGATTTATTTGTTGATTGTCTTCCTTATGAGTGGCGGTCGTGGACGAGCGATGGTCTTTTCCTACCAACCTATCCCCCTAGGAGCATGTGTGTAATACTTTGCTTTGATAACTTCTAGATTTTTGCAATAAGTATATGAGTTCTTTATGACTAATGTTGAGTCCATGGATTATACACACTCTCACCATTCCACCTTTGCTAGACTCTCTAATACCGTGCAACTTTCGCCGGTATCATACACCTACCATATTCCTTCCTCAAAACAGCCACCATACCTACCTATTATGGCATTTCCATAGCCATTCCGAGATATATTGCCATGCAACTTTCCACCATCTAGTTCATCATGACACATTCATCATTGTCATATTGCTTAGCATGATCATGTAATTGACATAGTATTTGTGGCAAAGCCACCGTTCATAATTTCTTCATACTTGTCACTCCTGATTCATTGCATATCCCGGTACACTGCCGGAGGCATCCATATAGAGTCATACTTTGTTTTAGAATCGAGTTGTAATCATTGAGTTGTAAATAAATAAAAGTGTGATGATCATCATTCCATAGAGCATTGTCCCAAATAAAAAAAAGAGAAAGGCCAAAGAAAAAAAAGAAGGCCCAAAAAAAGAAAATAAATAAAAAGGGGCAATGCTACTATCCTTTACCACACTTGTGCTTCAAAGTAGCACCATGATATAGCGAGTCTCATATATTGTGCTTCAAAGTAGCACCATGTTCTTCATATAGAGAGTCTCATATGTTGTCACTTTCATATACTAGTGGGAATTTTTCATTATAGAAGTTAGCTTGTATATTCCAATAATGGGCTTCCTCAAATTGCCCTAGGTCTTCGTGAGCAAGCAAGTTGGATGCACACCCACTAGTTTATTTTGTTGAGCTTTCATACATTTATAGCTCTAGTGCATCCGTTGCATGGCAATCCCTACTCACTCACATTGATATCTATTGATGGGCATCTCCATAGCCCGTTGATACGCCTAGTTGATGTGAGACTATCATCCCCTCCTTTTTGTCTTCTCCACAACCACCATTCTATTCCACCTATAGTGCTATATCCATGGCTCACGCTCATGTATTGCGTGAAGATTGAAAAAGTTAGAGTATGAAACAATTGCCTGGCCTGTCATCGGGGTTGTGCATGATTTAAATACTTTGTGTGGTGAAGATGGAGCATAGCCAGACTATATGATTTTGTAGGGATAACTTTCTTTGGCCATGTTATTTTGAGAAGACATAATTGCTTTGTTAATATGCTTGAAGTACTATTATTTTTTATGTCAATATAAACTTTTGTCTTGAATCTTTCTAATCTGAATATTCATACCACAATTAAGAAGATTTGCATTGAAATTATGCCAAGTAGCACTCCGCATCAAAAATTCTCTTTTTATCATTTACCTACTCGAGGACGAGCAGGAATTAAGGTTGGGGATGCCTGATACGTCTCCAACATATCTGTAATTTTTGATTTCTCCATGCTATATTATCTACTGTTTTGGACTATATTGGGCTTTATTTTCCACTTTTATATTATTTTTGGGACTAACCTATTAACCGGAGGCCCAACCCAGAATTGTTGTTTTTGCCTATTTCAGTGTTTCGAGGAAACGGAATATCAAATGGAGTCCAAACGGAATAAAATCTTGGGGAACGTGATTTTCTCACCGAACATGATCCAGGAGACTTGGAACCTGCTCCAAGGAATAAAAGAGGCAGTCACGAGGGTGGGGGGCGCCCCCCCTAGGGCGCGGCCCCCTGCCTCGTGGGCCCCTCGTTGCTCCTCCGGCGTACTTCTTCCTCCTATATATACACACGTACCCCAAACGATCAGAACAGGAGCCAAAAACCTAATTCCACCGCCGCAACTTTCTGTATCCACGAGATCCCATCTTGGGGCCTGTTCTGGAGCTCCGCCAGAAGAGGGCTGTCGGTGTCAAAACCGGCGGATCTCGAGTAGGGGGTCCCGAACTGTGCGTCTAGGCCGAATGGTAACAGGAGGCAGGGGACACGAAGTTTTACCCAGGTTCGGGCCCTCTCGATGGAGGTAAAACCCTACGTCCTGCTTGATTAATATTGATGGTATGGGTATTACAATAGTTGATCTACCACGAGATCAGAGAGGCTAAACCCTAGAAGCTAGCCTATGGTATGATTGTTGATGTGTATGTTGTATCGACTAGCCTGGCCCTGGTTTATATAAGGCACCAGAGGCCTAGGTTGACAAGAGTCCTAGCCGAATACACCGGTGGGGAGAAGTCCTTGTCTTGATCGCCAAGTCTTTGTGGAATCTTCCTTGTATGCGATAGCTGTCCGAACTAGCCCATGAGTATACGGCCATGGGGGGCCTCGGCCCAATCTAATAGATCTGGAGACGACGTGGGAGTACCCCCTAGTCCAGGACACCGTCAGTAGCCCCCTGAACCGGTCTTCAAGTTAGGGATGCTCCTTGATTCTTCCAAACTGTTCTTCATCTTCGGTCGTCGGTCTTGAAAACTGGTTCAACAAATCTTCTTTATCTTCGATCTTGAGGATCGCTGAAATGCATTCGATGAGTTTACACGTCGGGTATCCGAGGAGCCCCTTTAAGTTTCTGGCCTTTACCAATGCCTTGTTATTTTTATGCCACACCTCGGGTTTGAAGCTGTTCCCGGGCGGCAGCGTCCTCTTGCGTCCGAGCTCCAATGCCGGACTGTATTCGAGGCATCTTTTGCAACCGAGCACCAACGCCGGTCCGCTTCCCAGCTCTAACGCCGGAATGTATCCGAGCTCCAACGCCGGACTATGTATCCGAGCTCCAACGCCGGACTTTATATCCGAGCTCCAACGCCGGACTGTATCCAAGCTCCAACGCCGGACTATATCCGAGGTGTCGTAAATCACCTTGGTTCAAAGAAGTTTGAAGGAGTTTAGCCAAGCTTAATGCCGGAAATGCCCTCTATGGAGCCAACCACTAGCGCCCGAGGATTATGCCGGGCTGCTTCCGAGGTGGTGCACCACCCCGAATGTGGGCCGATTTTTGTGAATATTTTTTATTGGTGCAATTTATTCTCTGCCGAGATATATAGCCAGTAGCCCTTAAGGTGTGTATCGGTCTAAAACCCGAGATGCACCTGAAGGATGACATAAGACCGCTGATCCCAGTAGCCGCTGAGACTCGGGTTGATTTGCAAAATCGGCCTGAGGATCAAGTCCAAGCTCGGCAGAATACTTCGGGACACTAAAAGCGGCGTGCTCAGTCCTCGAGACTGAGGTTGGGTGCGGCCGACCACCCTGAGGATCAAAATCTCCTCGGAAACTATATTGCACATAAAATTTTCTGCATTGGACAAGCAATGCAGTAGCCCCCGAAACACTGGTCGGGTGGTAACACCAGATCAGGGGATCAATGTGCCCCTTTAATATTTGTAAATAATAAGCCCGAAGCCCAGTAGCCCCCGAGCCTTAATGCGGGCACGGGTGGCCGAATTAAGGATCAATATCCATAGTAAAATCAGAAATTATGTGTAATGACTCTATGTATCCAAGTACTTTACCCCATTAATGCTTGGATCCGCATTGTACAAAACTTTGTTGACCGACCATCGGCTTCCACCTCCTCGGCCAGTAGCCGAGGAGTGTTTGTCCTACTTTATAAAGCCTTTATGAGGGCAAAGATTTACAACAGACAAGGCAATATGGCCATATGGTTTTATAAACAAAGGTACGCAGAGAGTTATATTACTGTTTAACAGAAGAAATGTCTTCCAAAGAAAATAGTCCCGCTATCGGTTCCTTTCTTTGGGTTGTCATGCTAAGCATGATCATTAAACCTTAGTTCTAATGTAAGAGAAAAATATTGAGGATTTAGTTTGGGAGGCCAGTTAATAGCCCCCGGTAGTGTTCGGCGACAGTCGGGGTCAAGCCGTAAACACTTCAGCCAATGTTATGAACGGCCCATCATTTAACATAGTCATCGGATCGCTGACCAGTTTACGCTTATTGTGAAAGTCAGTTTTCGGCTTTCTCCACTGAGGTGCTTAACCATGTGAGCTGGAAGCACAATCGCAGTGGTTCTCCCTTTGCACGTCTAGCCGAACAAAACGGAATGTAGGAAGCAAGTGCAGGAGCCGGGCAACCCAACTATTGACCGAAGACACAATTCGAAACCAATGCATATATAGCAATATCTGAGAATGTTTTTGCCGAATCCCTAAAGGTGTCCGACGTTGCACTGCGAGACTAATGCTGGAAAATCACAAATAGTTTAAAAGTGCCAAAAAGCTTGGAAAACCAAGAAACATCAGTAAAAACATGACGTCCGAACAATATCAAGTGTTCGGTGCCAATCCGAAAGTTGGCCTTAGAAAAAATAAGTGCTTCTGTCGTGCTTTAACATGATACATCCTATCTCAAGACTTCGAGCGGGTCAGCCTACGGCTTCAACCTCCTATCCCGAGTGCGGAGTACTTCTCATCAGGCCAGTTTAGCAAACTAAACTCTAGCGGCTTTGAGAGAGAAATTAGGCTCCCCGGCTAGTGACCGCACACTCGTGTCAAAAAAAGGAGTGATAAATAATAATAATAATAAAACCTTGCAACGACTAAGAAGAAGAACACTTATTATAAAACGGCTCAAATAAACTTAAGAGCCCCCAAGTGACTTGGGTAGAAGAATGATTGCATGTATCAAAGTACTTATATCATATCTATGTTCAACCGAACTTTAAACGTGTCTTAACCGACCGTCAGCTTCTCCCTATTCGGTCAAGGACCGAAAAGTTTTATGTACTCCATCGGTCGAGAATATCGACGGTGTTTCCAATAACCAGGCAATCAGGCCATAAGGCTGTAACAGACAAAGCGCGCTCAGGGAACTTATGCTATATTATCGTGAAGTGTAAGAAGCATCTTCGATGAAAATAGTACCCCCACCGATACCTTTCTTCGGTGCTCATTGTTATTATGAGACTTGTGCAATAGATTTTTTGTACTCATGAGTTCCGTTGTGTGCCAGCCATCATTGAAAACTATAAGAGAGCTAGCTTTCGGCTTCACCCAGTCTGAGGTCTGGCTCGGGCGACCCGATCGTGACAATCGGAGAGGTGCTCCCTTTACTCCCTAGCCGAACAATCGGGAACGTAGGGGTAAACACAGGAGCGAGGCAACCCAGCTTGCAAATCGCTTAAGTCAATATGATGCATATTGTGGCGTAATACATGAACAAGGAACGAAGCCGTACAAGTATAATCATATGCAAGTGGAAAAGCTTCATGAAGCAAGCCCCCAAATGAATTGGGTATTTGAATTTATGCGTCACAAACAAAGTTTGGACGAGGAAATTTTTTTACAAGCAACTTCTTTCCGAAAAAGTATAATGCTTGGTCGAACCGAACACAAGTTAGAAATTAAAGCTTTGAGCATGAAAGCGACTTAGCTGGTTAATGTGTTCAGTATTGATGACGCGGTCCGAGCTTGATGCGGGGCAAGGTTCCATCCCCCAAGCTGGTCCCGAGGTGGCGGAGCGGAGAGCTCGACAAGCCGAAGTGGTGACATAGCACGGTCAATGCAGACCGGCAGAGTGACGCCGAAGTCGCCGGATCATTTTCCTATGCACAAAAAATAGTGCAAACCGGAGATAATAGTAATAATGATAATTAAAAAAAAGTTGCATAATAAATAATTTATGCAAATTAAGTGAGGAATAGAAGAGATATGGCATGGCGCCGAAGTCAATGTCGATGCAGGGTGTCGGCGTGATGTAGTAAAGGCGTGGCAAAGCCTGAATTCACAGGTCAGTCCGAGCTCCGGACGCGGCGTTCGCCGGACTATGTACGGAAACTGATCGAACCACCACGCGACCGTCGTTAATACGGTCACCATCTGATAGACCTGTGTACATATCATGGACAAACCAGAGTAATAATTCCTTGGGAAAATGAACCCAAACAAGCAAAAACTACTTGGATTAATAGCACCTGGTTTATTTGTTGTAGCAATCCGAAGGAAGGTGATTCCCAAAATTGGGACTCGCTCCGCACACCCATTGCCTGATGGGCGATAAAACAACGGCATGGCAATGCTGGTAAAGGTTGACTCGCCGAGGTAAAGCCCCCGGCCCAGCTAACGTGACGGAGCTGGTCGGCTAGTGACGCCGAAGTGTCCGGAGTAGGTTGATGAAGAGATGGCGAAGCCCTCGGTCCAGCCGAGATGTCGGAGCCTCGACGTCAGCCGATGAGTCGAAGTAGGTCGGCGTGATGGACACCGGCTTGTAGAAGCAATAGTGCGGCCCTGTCGATGCAGGTCGTGACGTGGTCGATGCCGGCTTGATGAAGCGACCGTGCGGCGATGCCGGTATGCCCGCTCCGTGTAATCCGTGGGGCGGCGATGTTGATGATGATTTATCCTTCGCGATGCCGGACTCTTGTTCGGCTTGCCGAGATGATTATCCGAACAAGTTGAGCTCGGCTAAAGTGACGACGTGTCTAGCACAAGTCGGCAGCCGTGGAGTAATATTGCCGAACTGGTTTGACACCGGCATGATGTTGAAGATCATGTTCAAAAGATTTTAAAGTTAGTGGGATGTGTTCGGGAACAAAACACAATACCCCATACAAAACTTCCTTCAAAAGGGATGTCCGAAATCCCATTCATAAAAAAAGATGAACTCGGGTCGGATTCGTTTTCACGCAGAAAACAGATCCAAAAAGTGATGCACTAATCGGAAGGTTCCCGGAGTTTGGACGGTCGGATCGAGCTGAAATTTTGATAGGTGGTAGATATAGGTATTCCGCAGCAGATCAACGGTTGGATCTTCCAAAGGACGTCCGAGCTAGAATCTGGACACCACGCCCTAAACTCATCCAAATTCCCATCCGGATTTGACAGGGCTCCGGTATATCATGGATTGCCAGAGATTCCTCCATCGGAACTCGATGAAATTTTCCAGGGTTGTTATAGACTCAATTCCGCACAATTCCACCAAAGCGATCGTCAAAGCGATACTCGAGGAGGTGGTGGCGGCAGATACGAGTTCGCTGTCCAAAAAAACAGCGCGGTCGCTTGAGGGCAATGTTGACGTTGAGCCCCCGAGCTCCATAGATGATTCCTCCGTGACCTTGATAGAGATCGGAGTTGATGTTTGATGAAGGCCCTCGTCCGAACATGGTGATCCGAACATGATGATCCGAACACGGGGCGCAATTCTTGGTCGAACCAAGGTGACCAGTCGAACTGGTGACGAAGACGCCGAAGTCGCAGTTGATCTGCAGGCGAGCCATCGATCCTTTTGTCGATCACACAGCGGAACTCTCAATGAAAGCACCAATTTCGGTGTCAAAACCGGCGGATCTCGGGTAGGGGGTCCCGAACTGTGCGTCTAGGCCGGATGGTAACAGGAGGCTGGGGACACGAAGTTTTACCCAGGTTCGGGCCCTCTCGATGGAGGTAAAACCCTACGTCCTGCTTGATTAATACCGATGGTATGGGTATTACAATAGTTGATCTACCACGAGATCAGAGAGGCTAAACCCTAGAAGCTAGCCTATGATATGATTGTTGATGTGTATGTTGTATCGACTAGCCTGGCCCTGGTTTATATAAGGCACCAGAGGCCTAGGTTAACAAGAGTCCTAGCCGAATACGCCGGTGGGGAGAAGTCCTTGTCTTGATCGCCAAGTCTTTGTGGAATCTTCCGTGTATGCGACAGCTGTCCGAACTGGCCCATGAGTATACAGCCATGGGGGGCATCGGCCCAATCTGATAGATCGGGAGACGACGTGGTGAGTACCCCCTAGTCCAGGACACCGTCAAGGGCCGTCATCACGGAGGGCTTCTACATCATCCTAGCTCCTCCGACGAAGTGTGAATAGTTCACCTCAGACCTTCGGGTCCATAGTTAGTAGCTAGATGACTTCTTCTCTATCTTTGAATCTCAATACAAAGTTCTCCCCCTCTCTTGTGGAGATCTATTCGATGTAATCTTCTTTTTGCGGTGTGTTTGTTGAGACCGATGAATTGTGGGTTTATGATCAAGTCTATCTATGAATAATATTTGAATCTTCTCTGAATTCTTTTATGTATGATTGGTTATCTTTGCAAGTCTCTTCGAATTATCCGTTTGGTTTGGCCAACTAGATTGGTAGTTCTTGCCATGGGAGAAGTGCTTAGCTTTGGGTTCGATCTTGCAGTGTCCTTACCCAGTGACAGAAGGGGCGGCAAGGCACGTATTGTATCGTTTCCATCGAGGATAACAAGATGGGGTTTATTTCATATTGCATGAATTTATTTCTCTACATCATGTCATCTTGCTTAAGGCGTTACTCTGTTTTTAACTTAATACTCTAGATGCATGCTCGATAGCGGTCGATGAGTGGAGTAATAGTAGTAGATGCAGAATCATTTCGATCTACTTGTCACGGACGTGATGCCTATATACATGATCATGCCTAGATACTCTCATAACTATGCTCAATTCTGTCAATTGCTCAACAGTAATTTGTTCACCCACCGTAGAATACTTATGTTCTTGAGGGAAGCCACTAGTGAAACCTATGGCCCCCGGATCTATTCTCATCATATCAATCTCCATCACTTTAATCTTGCTTTGTTTTTTTACTTTGCTTTTACTTTTTACTTTGCATATTTATACCAAAAATACCAAAAATATGATATCTATCAGATCTCACTCTCGTAAGTGACCGTGAAGGGATTGACAACCCCTAATCGCGTTGGTTGCGAGTAGCTATCGCTTTGTGCAGGTACGAGGGACTTGAGCGTGGGCTCCTACTAGATTGATACCTTGGTTCTCAAAAACTGAGGGAAATACTTACGCTACTTTGTTGCATCATCCCTTCCTCTTCGGGGAAAACCAACACAAGCTCAAGACATAGCAAGAAGGATTTCTGGCGCCGTTGCCGGGGAGTCTACGCAAAATGTCAACATACCAAGTACCCATCACAATCCCTATCTCTCGCATTACATTATTTGCCATTTGCCTCTCGTTTTCCTCTCCCCCCAATTCACCCTTGTCGTTTTATTCGCCCTCTCTCTCTATCCTCCCTCTCTATTTGCCTCTTTTTGCCCGCTTGCTTTTTGTTTGATCGTGTGTTAGATTGCTTGTTTGTCGCGATGGCTCAAGATACTACCAAATTGTGTGACTTCACCAATATCAATAATAATGATTTCGTTAGCACTCCGATTGCTCACTACAGGAATCAGCTACTTTGCCGTCTGCCAAGGCGGACGGCAAAGGCATGAACGGCGGACGGCAAAGGCCTTTGCCGTCAGCCGCGGACGGCAAAAGGCTCCGGCAAAGTAGGCTTCGGTAAACAGCTACTTTGCCGTCTGCTACTGACGGCAAAGTCTTTGCCGTCTGCGGCGGACGGCAAAGAGAGCGCGGCAGATGGCAAAGAAGGCGGACGGCAATAATTGCGCTGTCAATCCGTTAAGTGGCTAACGGCAGGCCTTTGTCATCCGCCGCTGACGGCACAATTGCTAGGGTCTTTGCCGTCTGCCGTATGATGTCATCTACACGTCACTACATGGCAGGTTCTTTGCCGTCTGCCACTGATGGCAAAGTCTTTGCCGTCTGCCACTGTAGGCAAACTGACCAAATGGGTCAGCTCCCAGGAAGCACAGCTGGATGCCACGTGTCTTCTTTGCCGTCCGCGGCAGACGGCAAAGAGCCCGTTGCCGTGGGTGGCAGACGGCAAAGAGCCTGCATATTGGCTCTTTTATCTGTTTTTTATTAAATCCAACAATTTTCATCACAAATATATCTGACATATATAGATATATTTCAAAAGGCCATTACAGAGCAAACATATAAGATATCCAACACATAACTTCATCGTTCAACATAGAGGCATCCAACCATATATATTACAATAGTTTCATCCAACGATACATGCATAGTTCAACGATACAAAAGAAACAGAGAAAGGGATAAGGAGCACTCCATCTATGCAAGCTTTCGTCAAGTGAATGAAATCTGCAAAATAAAAAATAAGAAAGTTAGAACAGGAAGAGTAGAACAAGAAGAAGAGTAGAACAAGCAGAAGACTAGAACAAGAAGAGTAGAACAAGAAGAATATGTCATTTATGAGCTAACTTACGTGAAATGGATCATATATGAGCTAACTAAGTTGAAATGGGTCGTTTAAGAGCTAGCTAAGGTGAAATGGATCATTTATGAGGTAACTTAGTTGAAATGGGTCATTTATGAGCTAACTAAGGTCAAATGGATCGTTTTTGAGGTAACTAAGGTGAAATGGATCGATTTTTAGCTAACTTAGGTGAAATGGGTCATTTATGAGCTAACTTAGTTGAAATGGATCGTTTTTGAGCTAACTTAGGTGAAATGGATCATTTATTAGCTAATTTAGTTGAAATGGATCTTTTTGAGCTAACTTAGGTGAAATGGATCATTTAAGAGCTAATTTAGGTGAAATGGATCGTTTTGTAGCTAACTTAGGTGAAATGGATCATTTATGAGCTAACTTAGTTGACATGGATCGTTTTTGAGCTAACTTAGGTGAAATGGATCATTTATGAGCTAATTTAGTTGAAATGGATCTTTTTGAGCTAACTTAGGTGAAATGGATCATTTAAGAGCTAATTTAGGTGAAATGGATCGTTTTTTAGCTAACTTGGTGAAATGGATCGTTTATGAGCTAAGTTAGTTGAAATGGATCGTTTATGAGATAACCTAGGTAAGATTGGTCATTTTGGAGTTAACCTAGGTGAAATGGGTCATTTTAAAGCTAACGTAGGTAAAATGGATCATTTAGGAGCTAATCTAGGTAAAATGGGTCATTTTTGAGCTAACTTGGATGAACTGGATCATTTATAAGCTAACCTAGGTAAAATGGGTCATTTTAGAGCCAACTTAGGTAAAATGGATCGTCTATGAGCTAACTAAGCTAATTATGCAATTTTTGACATAAGTAAGCTAAGTACAGATCGTTTTAGAGCTAACTTAGGTAAAATGGATGGTTTTGGAGGTCAGTAAGCTTATTAAGTCATTTTGGAGGTGAAGAAGCTAAGTCTAGGTCATTATGGTAAGCATTGGAGGAAATAAAGCTAAGTCTAGGTCTTTATGCATGTGTTAAGCAAAACACTAGATAAACTTACCAAGATGTAGGAGGTGTAGGAGCGGGGTGGCTCGTGTCGGTAGCTGGAGAAGGATCGTGCGATGCTTGTCTGGAGTTACGCTGCACCAAAGATCATTTCCAATGTCTTGTTAGCATGATGACACTCAAATGTTAAGACTAGCAAGTAATGTCCATTCAAATAAAACTCACCGTGGTCCCAGGAGCAATCACTGGCATCGGCGGAGTGGTCTGACCTGTCTTCTCGCACACAGACTGCACATTTGGTTTTGACGACTCAGTCATACTAGTTAGTAATGAGACAAACACTACATGAATGTTTTGGCTAATCTGCAGAAGAAACTTACCACAAGGAGCTCGTACATGGCCCTTGCCTGCATGTCATTCCGTGCCCTCTCCTCCTCCAGCATCTTTGTCATCCTCTCCTCCAACTCCCACTGCCTCTCCGCCGCCTCCGCGAGAAGTTTCTCCGTTCTATCTCTCTCACTCTGTATAGCAGCCTGCAACACCACTCACATGACCATTTGTAATCATCGATGGAAGCGCACACAATGTAATGGAGAAAGATAAATGAGAACGTATCACTAACCTTGATGGCGAGTTGCACTGGCCGTTCATGAGGCCTTATCTCAGGAGCGGAGCTCGACTGGCACGCCTTGATCTCCAGGAGAGTGCTAGGACAACGGATAAGTCCATCTCCAATGGCTATGGAGCCATGGGACCTCCCGCCACCAGATATCATCAACAGCTCTGGATCAATGGGACCCTGGCTCGGGTTAAAGTCCTCCCCTTTCCTCGCCTTCCCCTCATCTCTATATCTCACGAGCTTGTTGTGGGAGGAGATGTTGGTGAAGTTGTTTGCATCATCGAGGTCAGACTGAGAGAAAGCCTTGACTTTCTTGAAAGAGGCAGTGTGGGCCATGGCATACAGGTCGTACACCTCTGGCACCTTATCCGCCTTATTGTAGCGTGCCTGAAAGATAGAAACAATGAAAATTAGTAATTAAAGGGCTCAAGCTAGAATGATGAATGAATTGCATGAATCATGAAGCAAACCACATACCCAGTTGCGCCCGAACTGATATAAGTTGGAGCTGCCTTGATGGTGTGGCACACCTTCCATTTGGGCACGTTTGTCCTTGGCCTCATTGTGGAGGGCTAGCCATCGTTGTGAGCACCACTCATCGACCAACACCTCCCAACAATCCATCCGATCCGCACACCATCTCGGAGGCGCCTAAGTTAGCAAATAGAAACTTGAGCGCTACGGCTAAGAATTACTAAATGAAGGAACTTAAGTAGAGAAGGCCTTAAGAATTACCTTCATGTACTGCTCCTTACTCAGGAACTTATCGCGGCACGCCGGCTTGGTCTTCTTGATACCACGCAAGGCGTAGTAGTCTTGAACAGCCTGCACCCGAGCCTCGTGCCGTAAGTTCTGGAGTAGGCGCTTGCAGACGTTCTCGATAACATGTGCCGCGTCCTCCTCGTATCCCTCCTCACACCTGTAGAATGTCTGCAATCAAATGAGACAATATTGATTAGTACAATTAATAACTAGCAAGTTGAAGATTTTTAAATGTGTAAAGGAGAAATTACCCAGAACTTTCTGATCACCATGTCTGCCCTCGTGTTGCACACGACACCGTTGATAATCTCATCCGGCGGGGCCGGGGCAGCCACGTAGTGCTCCTAGCTCAATCCAAGCTCTGGAAGCCGACCCTCACCAGGCAACGTGACAAACCCCGGGAAGTTTTGCCAGCAAAGAACTCCAAGGACGGAGTTGGGCCGGCGGACACTATGATGGTGGTCCCAACCCCTGCAGCATGACAAGGCCAACGCATTAGTTATTTGAAAAAACGTGAATGCACAAGATACAAAAATATTAAATGCACTTACGTACCTCTCGCCATCAGGGAAAATCAACCACCTCTGCTCGCGGGTCACCGGCACGGACGGGAGCCGTGTAGCACCACGCTGGTAGACGGTGCCCCCCTCCTCCTCAAGATCAGTCGGCTCCCCGCCATCATCAGCATGGTCACTCGGCTCCTCGGGCTGATCCGGCCAGGTACCCCATCCGGACGTGTGCTCCTCCGGGGTCACGTGGGCTGAACTCTCGTGGGCCGAAGGCCAGTCGACCCGAGGCTCGTGGGCCCAAGACCCGTGGACTGGAGGCTCATGGACCGGAGTCCGTGTAGCCTCCTCCTCGGATGAGTCCACCCTAGCAGTCACGTGCTCGGGTGAAACGGCTGGGGGTGGTGGCGAGGAAGGCGCCGTAGCAGTCACCCTACCTCCTCTCCCATGACCACGTGCCCCACCTCCTCTCTTCCTACCTCGTCCCCTGCTGGGCACCGCGGTCGACGAAGAAGGGCCCGGCGGTGTGGCCATACTGTCCAGCAACGCTCGGCGGAGAGGTGCGTCTGGAATGGAAGACCTCAGACCACGCTCCCGACCAGCGCCCACCATCTTTCAACACCTGCCATGACAAACAGTAAACGAAATTAGTACAACATAAAAAAAGACCGACATGAATAATAATATGTGTATCACTTAAGTGTATCATCATCAAGTACAACATAAAAAATGTAATACCTGACACTACTAATAATCTCGATCAGTATCATCAATAAATGCATAATCATCATCATCACTATAATCAATGACGGGCTCATAGGGTTCATTGGCATCAACATGTGCAAGGCCACCTTGACGTAATCGGTCAAGCATTGACAGGTCATCCGCAGCAGTAACCTCTTCTTGTTCCGGCTCTTCTTGTTCCTCCTCTGGGGTGATGTCGGATTCATTGTCGCTGTCTACTTCAATGTTTTGGGGTGAAGTATAGCGGTTCTTGAAACGCTTTTTGGAAAGACGTGTCTCTTGGAAGAATTCTCCTTCATATGTGTCTGGGTTAATGTGAGGTTCATAATCCTCTTCCTTTGGGGGAGAAAGTCTAGCACGTGGCGGCACTTCATAAACGACATCCCAACCTTTCAGATTTGGATTAGTTTGGCAGGCCCACGGTAGATAGAATACTTGGGTCACCTGTTGAGCCATAATATAGACATCAGGAACATCTAAATGAGTGCTTTGGTTGATTTCATCTAGCCCTACATGTTCATGAGTCCTTCTAGTCTCCTTCGGCTGAAACCAATAACATTTGAAGACTACGACATTCGGTGGATTTTCACCATAGAACAGAAGTTCATAAATTGCTTCAGCTCTCCCATAATACTCGGTACCTCCTTCGCCGATAGCAGATACACAACAATTTGTTGACTTTCGGTCGGCCATAGATAGCTCTTTGCCATAGGTACGAAAGCGATACCCGTTGATGTCGTACTTGTCAAATGAACGGACCTTATAGTCAAAACCATTAGCGACTTGTCCCAATTTGGCGTCCATAGACTCTGAATTAGCCTACAAGTTTAATATGAAAGGATTGTTGCATTATGCACAAATTAGCGAATGATATGAAATTGTCTAATAGAAATTACCGTTTGTTTGAACCAAGAGATGAAACCAGGATAGCCACCTCCTTGCTTTGCGAGAAGCTCATACTCTTCGACGGAATCCTTTTGGATCTCCGCTCCATACGAGAATATGGTGACGTATCGACTGTATGACATATCCAGGAATAAGAGTAGTTCAAAGGAAATAGAAGTTGCGAAACAATGTACCGAGAACTTAATCGATGTACGGCCGCACTTCTATCAGGTTGTTGAAGATATACAACGAAATGGTCCGCCATTCTTCGTTATCCAAAGATACTGGATGTGAAACACTAGCTGGTGTGAGATTCCCTTTGAATAGGCTGAGGTTGGATCCACCCTTTTTAGGCTCGTCAGCATTGTACCGAGGCTTCAGATTATGCAAATGACGATTTTTGGCTTCGTAGTGCGCTGTTACGAAGTTTGCCGCCTCCTCTGTGATGAATGCCTCAGCCATCGATGCTTCAATTCTACGTTTATTTTTACATTTTTCTCGAAGCGTCTTCTGCATCCTCTCAGTTGGGTAGCACCAACGATTTTGCACGGGCCCCCCCAATCTTGCCTCGGTCGGGAGATGCAAAATCAAATGCTGCATTGGATTAAAGAAGCCCGATGGAAAGATCTTCTCTAACTTGCAGATCAACTCCGGCGCCAACTCTTCCATTTCTTCTAGCACGCCAGGCGATAGTTCTTTCGCACAAAGAACACAGAAGAAATAGCTGAGTTCTGCCAGTACTAGCCATTCATCCTCAGGGATGAAGCCACGCAACATCACCGGCATTACCCGCTCAATCCATATGTGCCAATCATGACTCTTGAGACCAAATATCTTCAGTTTATCAAGATTCGCTCCCCTCTTTAGATTCGCTGCATACCCATCGGGGAACATCAACTGCTGTTGCACCCACAAGAGAATTTCCCTCATAGCTGGCCTTCCAAGATTAAACCATGCCTTTGGCTTCGTCCAGTTCTGCTTTCCTTTCGGTTCTTTCATGTTTTGTAACGGCCTATCACATAGCGCCTGCAGATCGACTCTAGCCTTAGTATTATCCTTTGACTTCCCATCTATGCCGAACAATGTACCAAAAAGTGCCTCGGCGATATTCTTCTCAGTGTGCATCACGTCGATGTTGTGTGGGCAAAGGAGGTCTTTGAAGTAAGGCAGATCCCATAAGCATGTTTTGTGAGTCCACGCATGCTTAGTATTATACCCCTTGAAGTACCCTGGACGTTGTGGATCTGGCTCGAGAGCGTTTAACTGATCCAGGGTCCTGTTGGCCTGTCAATGCAGGTGGTGCAGAGTTTTTGACAACTCTACCCCTGATGAAGTTCTTCTTGTCTTTCCTGAACTTATGGCGAGGATCCAGGAACTGTCTATGCATGTCGAAGCAAGAAAACTTGCGACCGGCCTGAAGCCAACGAAACTCAAGAGCTCCCTTGCATGTGGGGCACGGGAACCTTCCATGCACACACCAGCCAACGAATAGCGCATACGCCGGCAAGTCATGCGTCGAGTACATGTACCAGACACGCATTATGAAGTTCCGTTTGCTAAAGGCGTCGTATGTCTTGAACCCATTATCCCAGGCTTCTTGCAATTCGTCCTTAAGCGGCTGCATGTACACATTCATATTTTTGCCCGGATAGTTGGGTCCTGGAATTATCAACGTCAGGAAAATGTTCTTTCTTTGCATAATCTGTCCGGGGGGGAGATTGAGTGGAAAGACAAATACGGGCCAACAACTGTATTGGGCTGCCGTCATACCAAACACACTGAACCCATCCGTGCTGATGCCGACTCGAGGATGCCTCGGATCTGCCGCTTTGTCAGCATGTAATTCATCAAACTTTTCCACGCAACACCATCCGATGTGTGTACCATCATCAGATTCCCATCTGCATCTAGTTCGGTTCTTTTGCCTGTTTTGTGCCATGTCATCTGTCTGGCCGTCTCTTCGACCATGAAAAGACGTTGAAGTCTTGGTACGATTGGCATATACCGAAGAACACTAACGGGGATTTTGGTCTGTGTCTTCTCACCCATACCGTTGTCTACCACAATATACCTGGAAGACTTGCAAATGGGACAATAGTTCAAGTCCGCATAGTCAAGCCTAAATAAGGCACATCCTTTCTCACAGGCATGTATCTTCTCATAGGGCATCTTCAGTGCACGGAGGATTTTGTCCGACTGGTACAGGTTTGCAGGCATTACATGGCCTTTGGGTAGAAAGCGTCCAAATACTGTCATAATTGCGTCATAGCATTCTCTGCCCAAGTTGAACTGAGCCTTCAGAGCCATTACTTGTGAGATGGCATCCAACTGACAAAGCTCAGTGTGCTCGTGGAGCGGACGTTTCGAAGACTCCAACATTTCATTGAAGGCCTTTGCAGATTCCTCCATCTCCTCGTCCGAATCCCGAGCATCATCATAGCCTTGCACCATGTTTTCCATCCCGGTACCATGCTCGTCGGTGCGACGACGATCCACCTCAGCTCGGTCACGTTGGGCAGACTCACCATGAAATGTCCACACCGTATAATCGGGCGTAAAACCACTCTTCTGCAGGTGTTTGCCCATTTCAGCCTCTGTCTTCTTTTCCCAATTGCCGCACCGGAAACAGGGGCACCAGGTTTTCTTTTGGCCATTTGCAAATGCGGCTTGCACAAACCCCTTAGTTTTTGTGAACCATTCAGCGCTCCATTTGTTCTGACCAGTGTGACCGGTATACATCCAAGCACGGTCACTCATCTTGACTTTCAGAGCTACTGGACACACAACAATTATATATGTAATTCACCATGTATATATTCATCAGTTGATCTACTTTGTCAATTTTATTACGTCCATGCAACCTACACTCTAATAGGTAATGATAGGTCCTAATCCCACCCGTGTATGTGTAGATTGGGTTTATTTTCCCATGCTATGCTCCGGATCCGACGCAAAATTTCGGCAGCACCTCCCCGCTGTTCTCCTGATACACGTCTCTGCAATAAACAGAGAGGATGTGTACCCGGAGAACAACAGGGGAGGCACTGACGAAATATATGCGTCGGATCCGGAGCAAAGCATATGGAAAACGAACCCAATCTACACATACTCGGGCTGTCCATGGATAGCGTTGGACAATTCGAAAGAATCAAGGTTATAAATATGCAAATGCATGCATATTTATAACTATGACGCTTTCGAACGGGAGACACATATTGGTTACGCATACTGATGATTCAAGACACATATATAGCTAGCTATCAAGTTTCATCGGAATAGATCAAATAATTAATGGGGGAGGAGGACTTGTCATTTGTGCTCACCCACGAACGAAGGGGCAGAGCTCGTCAAACGCACGGCGAGGTCGTCGAACACCAAACCTCGCAGCGATGAAACAACTGCACATTTAAAACTACACGATCAACACAATTATATATGATGTTTTTCATAACAAAATCGAAAAATATATGACCTAACTAATAATTCACAAATATATGACCCCGTCGGCCTCTGGAAGGCCAAAGAACACCTTTTCGGGAGGTGTCGGTGGTCGGGGTGTCCTGTCGGTGTCGGGGTGCCGTGTCGGGGGTGGGGTCTCGGGGTCGTGTGGTGTCGGGTCGGGGTGGGGGTCGGGGTGTCGGGGAGGGGTGCCGTGTCGGTGTGTCGGGGTGTTGTTTCGGGGTCGGGGTGTGGTGTCGGGGTCAGGGTGTCGGGTCAGGCTCGGGGTCGGGGTGTCGGGTCAGGCTCGGGGGTCGGGGTGTCGGGGTCGGGGTCGGGTTGTCGAGGTCGGGGTGTCGGGGTCGGGGTGTCGTGTCGGGGTGCCGGGTCGGGGTCTGGGTACCGTGTCGGGTCGGGTTTTTTTCCGTCGGGGTGTTCGTTCGTGTCGTCGGTCTAGGGGTCGAGTGTCGTTCGGGGTGGGTATCGGGGTCCGTGTCGGGTCGGGGTTTTTTCCTCTTTTTTCCTTCTTTTCTTCTTCCTATTCTTCCTTTTCTTCCTTTTCTTCCTTCTTCTTCTTCTTCCTCCTCTTCTTCTTCTTCTTCTTCTTCTTCTTCTCTTCTTCTTCTTCTTCTTCTTTCTTTTCTTCTTCTTCTTCTTCTTCTTTCCTTTTTCCTCTTCTTCTTCTCCACCTCTCCTCTTTTTTCTTCTTCTTCCTCTTCTTCTTTTTTCTTCTCCTCCTCCTCTTCTTCTTCTTCCTTTACTTTTTCCTCTTCTTCTTCTCCTCCTCTCCTCTTTTTCTCTTCTTCTTCTTCTTTCCTCAAACTAAACTACTAAAACTAAAAAAAAAACTGAATCTAAAGTAAACATAAACCTAAAACTCATAAAACAGAAAAAAGGAAAAATCTAAATCTAAACCTAAAACTAAACTAAAACTAAACCTAAAACTAAAACTAAAACTAAATCTAAACTAAAACTAAAAACGAAAAAAACAGAAAAAAAACAGAAAAAAGGAGGGGGGCTCACCTTCTGCAGCGCCGGTGGAGGAGGGGGCGGGGCGGTGGAGGAGCTGGCTGGGGCGCGGGGCGGCCTGGGGCGGCGGGGGGCCGGGCCCGGGGCGGTGGGGCGCGGGGCCCGGGCGCCGGGGCGGCGGGGGGCGGGCGGGGGGGGGGGGCGGGGGGCGGGGGGGGGGCGGGGCGGCGGCGCGGGGCGGGGCGGCGGGCGGCGGGCGGCGGCGCGCGGGGCGCGGCGGGCGGCGGTGGGGGTGGGAATGGTGGGGCGAGGAGAGAACAGAGAGGGGCGGGGGGGTACGGGCCGTTAGATACTGCCCTCTTTGTCGTCCGCCCCTCTTTGCCGTCTGCCGTTTTGCCTCTTTGCCGTCTGCTGGCAGACGGCAAAGAGGTGGGCCGTTAGGTTTTTCCCAAATGGGCGGGGGGTGGGGGCCACCTCTCTCTTTGCCGTCTGCCAGCTGATGGCAAAGATTCTTTGCCGTCTGCTGGCGGACGGCAAAGATCTGGCGGACGGCAAAGAGCTTCTTTGCCGTCCGCCAGATCTTTGTCGTCTGCTTTTTGGTTGCTGATGGCAAAGAGCTTCTTTGGCGTCAGCTAGCAGACGGCAAAGAGCTGGCTGATGGCAAGTTAGCTGATTCCAGTAGTGGCTCCTCTTACCTATGCTGAATCTTGTGAAATTAATACTGCTTTGTTGAATCTTGTTATGAAAGATCAATTCGCCGGCCTTCCTAGTGAAGATGCCGCTGCTCATCTGAATAGCTTCGTTGATTTATGTGATATGCAAAAGAAAAAAGATGTCAATAATGATGTCCTTAAATTGAAGCTATTCCCTTTTTCGCTTAGAGATCGTGCTAAAGCTTGGTTTTCTTCTTTGCCTAAGAATAGTATTGATTCATGGAACAAGTGCAAAGATGCTTTTATCTCTAAGTATTTTCCTCCCGCTAAGACCATCTCTCTTAGAAACGATATTATGAACTTTAAACAACTTGATCATGAACATGTTGCACAAGCTTGGGAGAGAATGAAATTAATGATACATAATTGCCCTACTCATGGTTTGAATTTGTGGATGATCATACAAAATTTTTATGCCGAATTGAATTTTGCTTCTAGAAATCTTTTAGATTCGGCTGCGGGAGGCACTTTTATGGAAATCACTTTAGGAGATTCTACTAAACTCCTAGATAATATTATGGTTAATTATTCTCAATGGCATACTGAAAGATCTTCTAATAAAAAAGTGCATGCGATAGAAGAAATTAATGTTTTGAGTGGAAAGATGGATGAACTTATGAAATTATTTGCTACTAAGAGTGTTTCTTCTGATCATAATGATATGCCTTTGTCTACTTTGATTGAGAACAACAATGAATCTATGGATGTGAATTTTGTTGGTAGGAATAATTTTGGTAACAACGCTTATAGAGGGAATTTTAATCCTAGGCGATATCCTAGTAATCCTTCTAATAATTATGGGAATTCCTACAACAACTCTTATGGAAATTATAATAAGATGCCCTTTGAATTTGAGAATAGTGTTAAAGAGTTTATGAATTCACGAAAGAATTTTAATGCTTTGCTTGAGGAGAAATTGCTTAAAGTTGATGATTTGGCTAGAAACGTTGATAGAATTTCTCTTGAGGTTGATTCTCTAAATCTTAGATCTATTCCTCCTAAGCATGATATCAATGAGTCTTTCAAAGCCATGAGAATTTCCATAGATGAGTGCAAGGAAAGAACCGCTAGGATCCGTGCTTCCAAAAATGCCTTTATTAAAGCGTGTTCTTCCAATACCTATGAAAATCAAGATGAAGATCTAAAAGTTATTGATGTGTCCCCTATTAAATCTTTATTTTGCAATATGAATCTTGATGAAACTGAATATGATCTTCCTTTACCTAGAAGGCGTTCTAAAAATTCGGAGTATTTAGATCTTAATGATGAAATTGATGAAAGTGGGATTGAAAGAAATAAAAATCTACATGTTGCTAAACCCACTATATTGGATTTCAAGGAATTTAATTATGAAAGTTGTTCTTTAATTAATTGTATTTCCTTGTTGCCATCTGTGCTAAATTCTCCACATGCTTATAGTCAAAATAAAGCCTTCACCGAACATATTGTTGATGCCTTGATGCAATCTTATGAAGAGAAACTTGAGTTGAAAGTTTGTATCCCTAGAAAACTCTATGATGAGTGGGAACCAACTATTAAAATTAAAATTAAATATCATGAGTTTTATGCTTTGTGTGATTTGGGGGCTAGTGTCTCTACTATTCCCAAGACTTTGTGTGATTTGCTAGATTTCCGTAACTTTGATGATTGCTCTCTAAACTTGCATCTTGCGGATTCCACTATTAAGAAACCTATGGGAAGGATTAATGATGTTCTTATTGTTGCAAATAGGAATTATCTGCCCATAGATTTCATTGTTCTTGATATAGATTGCAATCCTTCATGCCCTATTATTCTTGGTAGACCTTTCCTTAGAACGGTTGGTGCGATTATTGATATGAAGGAACGGAATATTAGATTTCAATTTCCATTAAAAAAGGGCATGGAACACTTTCCTAGAAAGAAAATAAGATTACCATATGAAACTATCATGAGAGCCACTTATGGATTGCGCACCAAAGATGGCAATACCTAGATATATCCTCGCTTTTATGCGTAGCTAGGGGCGTTAAACGATAGCGCTTGTTGGGAGGCAGCCCAATTTTACTTTTATTCCTTGATTTTTGCTCCTGATTAGTAATAAATAAATTATTTAGCCTCTGTTTTTGTTGTGTTTTTTGTGCTTAATTAGTGTTTGTGCCAAGTAGAACCGTTGGGAAGACTTGGGGAAAGTCTTGTTGAACTTGCTGTAAAAAACAGAAACTTTAGCGCTCACGAGAACTGCTGTCATTTTTATTTGAAGAGTGATATTTAGTGAATTATTTTTATTTGCTTTCCAGAAATTTATTTTAGAATTTTTCGGGTTCCAGATCTTGCGCTAGCTACAGATCACTACAGACTGTTCTGTTTTGGACAGATTCTGTTTTTCGTGTGTTGTTTGCTTATTTTGATGAATCTATGGCTAGTAAAATAGTTTATAATCCATAGAGAAGTTGGAATACAGTAGGTTTAACACCAATATAAATAAATAATGAGTTCATTACAGTACTTTGAAGTGGTCTTTTGTTTTCTTTCGCTAACGGAGCTCACGAGTTTTCTGTTTTGAGTTTTGTGTTGTGAAGTTTTCAAGTTTTGGGTGAATTCTTTTGATGGATCATGGAACAAGGAGTGGCAAGAGCCTAAGCTTGGGGATGCCCATGGCACCCCCAAGATAATCCAAGGACACCAAAAATTCAAAGCTTGGGGATTCCCCGGAAGGCATCCCCTCTTTCGTCCACTTCCATCGGTAATTTACTTGGAGCTATATTTTTATTCACCAAGATGATATGTGTTTTGCTTGGAGCGTCTTGTATTATTTGTGTCTTTGTGTCTTATTATGCCACAATCATCCTTGCTGTAAACACCTTTTGAGAGAGCCATACATGAATTAAAATTTGATAGAATACTCTATGTGCTTCACTTATATCTTTTGAGCTAGATAATTTTGCACTATGTGCTTCACTTATATATTTTGAGCGTAGTAGTTTTGCTCTATGTGCTTCACTTATATCTTTTGAGATAGATAATTTTGCTCTATGTGCTTCACTTATATCTTTTGAGTGTTATAATTTTGCTCTATGTGCTTCACTTAGATCTTTTAGAGCACGGTGGTGGATTTGTTTTAAAGAAACTATTGATCTCTCATGCTTCACTTAAATTATTTTGAGAGTCTCTTAATAGCATGGTAATTTTCTTAATAATAATATGCTTGGTATTCAAGATTTGTGAAACTTTCTTTTGAGTGTGTTGAATACTAAGAAAAGATTGAAGCATGATAATTGTTTTGAGATATGGAGGTGATAATATAAAAGTCATGCTAGTTGAGTAGTTGTGAATTTAAAGAATACTTGTGTTAAAGTTTGTGATTCCCGTAGCATGCACGTATGGTGAACCGTTATGTAACGAAGTCGGAGCATGATTTATTTGTTGATTGTCTTCCTTATGAGTGGCGGTCGTGGACGAGCGATGGTCTTTTCCTACCAACCTATCCCCCTAGGAGCATGTGTGTAATACTTTGCTTTGATAACTTCTAGATTTTTGCAATAAGTATATGAGTTCTTTATGACTAATGTTGAGTCCATGGATTATACACACTCTCACCCTTCCACCTTTGCTAGCCTCTCTAATACCGTGCACCTTTCGCCGGTATCATACACCTACCATATACCTCCCTCAAAACAGCCACCATACCTACCTATTATGGCATTTCCATAGCCATTCTGAGATATATTGCCATGCAACTTTCCACCATCTAGTTCATCATGACACATTCATCATTGTCATATTGCTTAGCATGATCATGTAGTTGACATAGTATTTGTGGCAAAGCCACCGTTCATAATTTCTTCATACTTGTCACTCCTGATTCATTGCATATCCCGGTACACCGCCGAAGGCATCCATATAGAGTCATACTTTGTTTTAGAATCGAGTTGTAATCATTGAGTTGTAAATAAATAAAAGTGTGATGATCATCATTCAATAGAGCATTGTCCCAAATAAAAAAAGAGAAAGGCCAAAAAAAGAAGGCCCAAAAAAAGAAAATAAATAAAAAGGGGCAATGCTACTATCCTTTACCACACTTGTGCTTCAAAGTAGCACCATGATATAGCGAGTCTCATATATTGTGCTTCAAAGTAGCACCATGTTCTTCATATAGAGAGTCTCATATGTTGTCACTTTCATATACTAGTGGGAATTTTTCATTATAGAACTTGGCTTGTATATTCCAATAATGGGCTTCCTCAAATTGCCCTAGGTCTTCGTGAGCAAGCAAGTTGGATGCACACCCACTAGTTTATTTTGTTGAGCTTTCATACATTTATAGCTCTAGTGCATCCGTTGCATGGCAATCCCTACTCACTCACATTGATGGTAACAGGAGGCAGGGGACACGAAGTTTTACCCAGGTTCGGGCCCTCTCGATGGAGGTAAAACCCTACGTCCTGCTTGATTAATATTGATGGTATGGGTATTACAATAGTTGATCTACCACGAGATCAGAGAGGCTAAACCCTAGAAGCTAGCCTATGGTATGATTGTTGATGTGTATGTTGTATCGACTAGCCTGGCCCTGGTTTATATAAGGCACCAGAGGCCTAGGTTAACAAGAGTCCTAGCCGAATACGCCGGTGGGGAGAAGTCCTTGTCTTGATCGCCAAGTCTTTGTGGAATCTTCCTTGTATGCGGCAGCTGTCCGAACTAGCCCATGAGTATACGGCCATGGGGGGCCTCGGCCCAATCTAATAGATTTGGAGACGACGTGGGAGTACCCCCTAGTCCAGGACACCGTCAGTAGCCCCCTGAACCGGTCTTCAAGTTAGGGATGCTCCTTGATTCTTCCGAACTATTCTTCATCTTCGGTCGTCGGTCTTGAAAACTGGTTCAACATATCTTCTTTATCTTCGATCTTGAGGATCGCTGAAATGCATTCGACGAGTTTACACGTCGGGTATCCGAGGAGCCCCTTTAAGTTTCCGGCCTTTACCAATGCCTTGTTATTTTTATGCCACACCTCGGGTTTGAAGTTGTTCCCAGGCGGCAGCGTCCTCTTGCGTCCGAGCTCCAATGCCGGACTGTATTCGAGGCATCTTTTGCAACCGAGCACCAATGCCGGTCCGCTTCCCAGCTCTAACGCCAGAATGTATCCGAGCTCCAACGCCGGACTATGTATCCGAGCTCCAACGCCGGACTGTATATCCGAGCTCCAACGCCGGACTGTATCCAAGCTCCAACGCCGGACTATATCCGAGGTGTCGTAAATCACCTTGGTTCAAAGAAGTTTGAAGGAGTTTAGCCAAGCTTAATGCCGGAAATGCCCTCTATGGAGCCAACCACTAGCGCCCGAGGTTTATGCCGGGCTGCTTCCGAGGTGGTGCACCACCCCGAATGTGGGCCGATTTTTGTGAATATTTTTTATTGGTGCAATTTATTCTCTGCCGAGATATATAGCCAGTAGTCCTCAAGGTGTGTATCGGTCTAAAACCCGAGATGCACCTGAAGGATGACGTAAGACCGCTGATCCCAGTAGCCGCTGAGACTCGGGTTGATTTGCAAAATCGGCCTGAGGATCAAGTCCAAGCTCGGCGGAATACTTCGGGACACTAAAAGCGGCATGCTCAGTCCTCGAGACTGAGGTTGGGTGCGGCCGACCAACCTGAGGATCAAAATCTCCTCGGAAACTATATTGCACATAAAATTTTCTGCATTGGACAAGCAATGCATTAGCCCCCGAAACACTGGTCGGGTGGTAACACCAGATCAGGGGATCAATGTGCCCCTTTAATATTTGTAAATAATAAGCCCGAAGCCCAGTAGCCCCCGAGCCTTAATGCGGGCACGGGTGGCCGAATTAAGGATCAATATCCATAGTAAAGTCAGAAATTATGTGTAATGACTCTATGTATCCAAGTACTTTACCCCATTAATGCTTGGATCCGCATTGTACAAAACTTTGTTGACCGACCATCGGCTTCCACCTCCTCGGCCAGTAGCCGAGGAGTGTTTGTCCTACTTTATAAAGCCTTTATGAGGGCAAAGATTTACAACAAACAAGGCAATCTGGCCATACGGTTTTATAAACAAAGGTACGCAGAGAGTTATATTACTGTTTAACAGAAGAAATGTCTTCCAAAGAAAATAGTCCCGCTATCGGTTCCTTTCTTTGGGTTGTCATGCTAGGCATGATCATTAAACCTCAGTTCTAATGTAAGAGAAAAATGTTGAGGATTTAGTTTGGGAGGCCAGTTAATAGCCCCCGGTAGTGTTTGGCGACAGTCGGGGTCAAGCCGTAAACATTTCGGCCAATGTTATGAACGGCCCATCATTTAACATAGTCATCGGATCGCTGACCAGTTTACGCTTATTCTGAAAGTCAGTTTTCGGCTTTCTCCACTGAGGTGCTTAACCATGTGAGCTGGAAGCACAATCGCAGTGGTTCTCCCTTTGCACGCCTAGCCGAACAAAATGGAATGTAGGAAGCAAGTGCAGGAGCCGGGCAACCCAACTATTGACCGAAGACACAATTCGAAACCGATGCATATATAGCAATATCTGAGAATGTTTTTGCCGAATCCCTAAAGGTGTCCGGCGTTGCACTGCGAGACTAATGCTGGAAAATCACAAATAGTTTAAAAGTGCCAAAAAGCTTGGAAAACCAAGAAACGTCAGTAAAAACATGACGTCCGAACAATATCAAGTGTTCGGTGCCAATCCGAAAGTTGTCCTTAGAAAAAAGAAGTGCTTCTATCGTGCTTTAACATGATACATCCTATCTCAAGACTTCGAGCGCGTCAGCCTACGGCTTCAACCTCCTATCCCGAGGGCGGAGTGCTTCTCATCAGGCCAGTTTAGCAAACTAAACTCTAGCGGCTTTGAGAGAGAAATTAGGCTCCCCGGCTAGTGACCGCACACTCGTGTCGAAAAAAGGAGTGATCAATAATAATAATAAAACCTTGCAACGACTAAGAATAAGAACACTTATTATAAAACGGCTCAAATAAACTTAAGAGCCCCCAAGTGACTTGGGTAGAAGAATGATTGCATGTATCAAAGTACTTATATCATATCTATGTTCAACCGAACTTTAAACGCGTCTTAACCGACCGTCAGCTTCTCCCTCTTCGGTCAAGGACCGAAAAGTGTTATGTACTCCATCGGTCGAGAATATCGATGGTGTTTCCAATAACCAGGCAATCAGGCCATAAGGCTGTAACAGACAAAGCGCGCTCAGGGAACTTATGCTATATTACCGTGAAGTGTAAGAAGCATCTTCGAAGAAAATAGTACCCCCACCGATACCTTTCTTCGGTGCTCATTGTTATTATGAGACTTGTGCAATAGATTTTTTGTACTCATGAGTTCCGTTGTGTGCCGACCATCATTGAAAACTATAAGAGCGCTAGCTTTCGGCTTCACCCAGTCTGAGGTCTGGCTCGGGCGACCCGATCGTGACAATCGCAGAGGTGCTCCCTTTACTCCCTAGCCGAACAATCGGGAACATAGGGGTAAACACAGGAGCGAGGCAACCCAGCTTGCAAATCGCTTAAGTCAATATGATGCATATTGTGGCGTAATACACGAACAAGGAACGAAGCCGTACAAGTATAATCATATGCAAGTGGAAAAGCTTCATGAAGGAAGCCCCCAAATGAATTGGGTATTTGAATTTATGCGTCACAAACAAAGTTTGGATGAGGAAATTTTTTACAAGCAACTTTTTTCCAAAAAAGTATAATGCTTGGTCGAACCGAACACAAGTTAGAAATTAAAGCTTTGAGCATGAAAGCGACTTAGCTGGTTAATGTGTTCAGTATTGATGACGCGGTCCGAGCTTGATGCGGGGCAAGGTTCCATCCCCCAAGCTGGTCCCGAGGTGGCGGAGCGGAGAGCTCGACACGCCGAAGTGGTGACATAGCACGGTCAATGCAGACCGGCAGAGTGACGCCGAAGTCGCCGGATCATTTTCCTATGCACAAAAAATAGTGCAAACCGGAGATAATAGTAATAATGATAATTAAAAAAAGTTGCATAATAAATAATTTATGCAAATTAAGTGAGGAATAGAAGAGATATGGCATGGCGCCGAAGTCAATGTCGATGCAGGGTGTCGGCGTGATGTAGTAAAGGCGTGGCAAAGCCTGAATTCACAGGTCAGTCCGAGCTCCGGACGCGGCGTTCGCCGGACTATGTACGGAAACTGATCGAACCACCACGCGACCGTCGTTAATGCGGTCACCATCTGATAGACCTGTGTACATATCATGGACAAACCAGAGTAATAATTCCTTGGGAAAATGAACCCAAACAAGCAAAAACTACTTGGATTAATAGCACCTGGTTTGTTTGTTGTAGCAATCCGAAGGAAGGTGATTCCCAAAATTGGGACTCGCTCCGCACACCCATTGCCTGATGGGCGATAAAACAATGGCATGGCAATGCTGGTAAAGGTTGACTCGTCGAGGTAAAGCCCCCGGCCCAGCTAACGTGACGGAGCTGGTCGGCTAGTGACGCCGAAGTGTCCGGAGTAGGTTGATGAAGAGATGGCGAAGCCCCCGGTCCAGCCGAGATGTCGGAGCCTCGACGTCAGCCGATGAGTCGAAGTAGGTCGGCGTGATGGACACCGGCTTGAAGAAGCAATAGTGCAGCCCTGTCAATGCAGATCGTGACGTCGTCGATGCCGGCTTGATGAAGCGACCGTGCGGCGATGCCGGTATGCCCGCTCCGTGTAATCCGTGGGGCGGCGATGTTGATGATAATTTATCCTTCGCGATGCCGGACTCTTGTTCGGCTTGCCGAGATGATGATCCGAACAAGTTGAGCTCGGCTAAAGTGACGACGTGTCTAGCACAAGTCGGCAGCCGTGGAGTAATATTGCCGAACTGGTTTGACACCAGCATGATGTTGAAGATCATGTTCAAAAGATTTTAAAGTTAGTGGGATGTGTTCGGGAACAAAACACAATACCCCATACAAAACTTCCTTTAAAAGGGATGTCCGAAATCCCATTCATAAAAAAAGATGAACTCGGGTCAGATTCGTTTTCGCGCAGAAAACAGATCCGAAAAGTGATGCACTAATCGGAAGGTTCCCGGAGTTTGGACGGTCGGATCGAGCTGAAATTTTGATAGGTGGTAGATATAGGAATTCCGCAGCAGATCAACGGTTGGATCTTCCAAAGGACGTCCGAGCTAGAAGCTGGACCACGCCCTAAACTCATCCAAATTCCCATCCGGATTTGACAGGGCTCCGGTATATCATGGATTGCCAGAGATTCCTCCATCGGAACTCGATGAAATTTTCAAGGGTTGTTATAGACTCAATTCCGCACAATTCCACCAAAGCGATCGTCAAAGCGATACTCGAGGAGGTGGTGGCGGCAGATACGAGTTCGCTGTCCAAAAAAACAGCGCGTAAGCCAAAGGCGTACTATACACCTACAGTGCTTCAGGATATTTTGTGGTGCATCTCACATGATTGGTGATAATAAACTGTGTGCGATCTACTTGATTTTTCATCTTGATTTGAATTACATAATGGGGTCACAGCGGCAATGGACAGTGTTTGAATTGCTAGACCTATTATCTGTAGTGAACATGCAACTATATGTGTGTCCTAAAGGAATTGGAAATATTTAGGGTTCGTTTGAACATTCCATACATTAAATTGGTTTTCTAGCCATTTCACATGCACAATTCAAAATTAAACTACATGCAGATGCGCCGGTGCACCAACATGGGTTGTAAAATCATATATGTGTCCATGGGTTTATGCTTATGTCCCATGGAAGAAATGGGATGAAACTCGAACACCATGGCACCCTGGCTCTCCGGCAAACATCGACATATATACTTGCTTTTGTAATTCTAGTAAATCCAAAATTCGTCCAAAATTCATGAAATTTGGAATACTATCATGGAGCAGCATCAACATGTCATGGTAAAAAATTTGTCCCATTTGAGGCAGGTTATAAGCTTCTCATAAACCAGAGCTTCTCACAACAAGTGTGATGGTTTCAGTAGGGAACGTTTCACCTTTCTGGACGAAACGATATCAGTTGCCTCTTCTCGATTTCAAATTTTTTCCTAGTGTCAACATAGAACAACAGGAGTGTTGTCTTAATTTTTGGGATTTTTTGGGGTTTGCTTGGACATTTTAATACATTAACTGAGTTTTCAATGCATTCATGTGCATAATTCAAATTTGAACTACATGCACATGCTCTAATGCATATAAATTGGTTAAAAATTCAAATATGTGTCCTTGTTTGCATGCTTAGATACCTGGTTTTTAAATTCTAGTAAATCCAAAACTCGTCTAAAATTCATGAAACTTGGCATGCTATCATGGAGCGGCATCAACATGTCGTGGTAAAAAATTTGTCCCATTTGGGGTAGGTTTGGGTATATGCTTCTCACAAACCACAACTTCTCACAACAAGAATGATGGTTTCGATAGGGAACGTCCCACATCTGGGGACAAAATGGTATCCATTGCCTCTTATTGCTTTCAAAAACTTTCTCGTGTCAACATAGAACAACATGATTATTGTGTCAATTTTTGTGATTATTCGTGGTTCGTTTGGACATTTTTATGCATTAAGTGAGTTTTTAATGCATTTATGTGAATAATACAAATTTAAACTACATGCACATACCCTGGTGCATATAAATTGGTTGAAAAATCAAATATGTGCCCTTGAGTGCATGCTTAGGTCCCATGCAAGAAATGGGAATGAATTTCAAACACCAGGGCACCGTTGATTGCTGGCAAAACGTTGAGATACTTGGTTTTAAAGTTCTAGTAAATCCAAAACTCATCTGAAATTCATGAAACTTGGCATGCTATCATGGAGCAGCATCAAATGTCGTGGTAAAATTTTTGTCCCATTTGTGGCAGGTTTGGGTATATGCTTCTTACACACCAGAGCTTCTCACAACAAGCATGATGGTTTCAGTAGGGAACGTCCCACCTTTGGGGACAAAATGATATCCATTGCCTCTTATTGCTTTCAAAAAATTTCTTGTGTCAACACAGAACAACGTGAGTGTTGTGTCAATTTTTGTGATTTTTCGGGGTTCGTTTGGACATTTTATGCATTAACTGAGTTTGCAATGCAATTATGTGCATAATTCAAATTTGTACTACATGCACATGCTCCAGTGCATATAAATTGGTTGAAAATTTAAATCTATGTCCTTAGGTGCATGCGTAGGTCCCATGCAAGAAATGGGAATGAATTTCAAACACCACGGCACCATTGATTGCCGGCAAAATGTTGAGATGCCTGGTTTTTGAATTCTAGTAAATCCAAAACTCGTCTAAAATTCATGAAACTTGGCATGCTATCATGGAGCGGCATCAACATGTCGTGGTAAAAAATTTGTCCCATTTGGGGCAAGTTTGGCTATATGCTTCTCATAAATCAAAGTTTCTCAGAACAAGCATGATGGTTTCGGTAGAGAACGTCCCACCTTCGGGGACGAAACGATATCCATTGCCTCTTATTGCTTTCAAAAAATTTCTCATGTCAACATAGAACAACAGGAGCGTTGTGTCAATTTTTGTGATTTTTGAGGGTTCGTTTGGACATTTTTATGCATTAACTGAGTTTTCAATGCATTTATGTGCATGATTCAAATTTTAAATACATGCACAAACTCTAGTGCATATAAATTGGTTGAAAATCAAATCTGTGTCCTTGGGTGCATGCTTAGGTCCCATGCAAGAAATGGGAATGAATTTCAAACACCAGAGCACAGTTGATTGCTGGCAAAACTTTGAGATACTTTATTTTTAAATTCTAGTAAATCCAAAAATCGTCTGAAATTCATGAAAGTTGGCATGCTATCATGGAATGGCACCCGACATGTTGTGGTATTTTTCGTGTCCATTTTGAGAGAAGGCGCACTCGAATAATGACAGCCAACGAAGGCATTTTGAAAAAATAGCTGCCACTTTAATATCTCAAACGTTTGTATAATTCAAACCATGTGTGTTCTGTTAACTATTCAAATGATGCCACATGTATTGGTTTTAATGGCTGTAGGAGGTGCCGTGCACACAGCTGCTTGACCTTGACTGAATGGGAGGCGTGCGAGCGCAGTCCGATGCGCAGGCTGACCGAGAGGCGTGCAAGCTGTCCTTGAATGTGCAGCCTGACCGGGAAGCGTGCAAGATGTACGCTAGGAGGGCTCATTGGGAAGCGAGCCCTTCGACTTCCATGGCCACCCACCTTCCTCTCCGTGTGTGCGCCCCCCTCAGCGGCATGAGACACTAGTGTCGACAACGGCGTCCCAGAGGACGACAACGACGGCGTGGCATGCCGCCTCTGCCGCCGCCGGAAATAGCTTTTTCTTGGGTTTAATATTGTATCTCTATCATATGAATATAAATCCGCAGTATGACTGAATGAAAGATATGGTTTTATCGAACTTGTGTTTTTCTCTCTTAATGTACAGACTTATCAAACGAGTTTCTTTTGAAGAAAACGTCAATGGTTTGTAAATATAAAACACTCATCGCAAACGTTTTAGTTACAACACCCATATGTAAACCGGGAGCTTCTCCAGGAAGCCAAGGGAAAATGTGCCGAGCAGGATTTTTGCGGCTCTTGATCGCAAACGTTTTAGATAGAACACCGTATGCAAAGTGAGAGGAGGATTTGTGCATCTCTTCAATGCAAACGGTTCTTTTGGATGACCCCATGTGCAACCACTTACAAACAATTTGGTAAGATTTGCATCTGTCATATTGGGTATGTTACCATTTGTCAAACTGGAAAGATTGACATTTGTTGATCTAGTAACACTGCCATTTGTCAACCTTGTAACACTGCGATTTGTCAAAATATGAAACTAAAATTTACCGGCAGTATCTAATTTTTGCAACTAAAATTCAGTAATTAAGCATAGATTTCATTTATAGATTAAGCAGTCGTTCTTAATTTATATAAACAGTTCAACTTGACAGCTGAACCGACCAAAATTTTCCCCAATTGTTGCCAACCACGTACTGAAATAGCTAGTTTTAAGTATGTTGTATAGTTCCACCACATCTATAGTCAGATGAACTGAACAAAATAGCCCCTAAATACTACTACTGTGGAGGGGCTTTGTACTACTTCCGGCTGCCTCTCCTCTGCCGAGCACTCTCAGTAAGAGGCGGAGGAGGAGGAGCCTACCGACAAGCTGGGCAACCGCAATACGGTGCCTGCCGCTGTTGCAGCTTCAGCGACGCTCACCTCGAACGCCCTCTGGCGCTCCAAACGACCCGTCTTGAAGCGGTGGTTCTCCTCATAGATCTCCTGATTCCTTGCCTCTGAGGCGGCGTGTGCCGCGGCCATGGCGGCGGTAAGGCTCTTTGCGTGCTTGACGAGGCGCTCCTCCTCCTCCCGCAGGAACTCGGTGTAGCACGCAAGGTCGCTGACGCACGTGCGGGAATCCACCTATGCCTCCCGCCTTCGGGCAGCGGTGGCAAAGTGCATGATGACCTCAACGGTTGACGGTGGGCTGGTGGCCACGGCGGCCGATGATGGGGTAGCGGCCAAGACCACCACCTCCCGCCTTCGGGCCATGATGGCGGAGCGGGTGATGGCCACGGTGGCCGGCAGTGGGGTGGAGGCCACGACGGCCACCTCCCGCCTTCGGGCTGCGGCGGCGGAGCGGGCGATGGCCTTGGCTTTCGACGGTGGTGTGGCGGCAACGGCGGCCGGCAACAGCTGCCGACGGGCAGCAGCAACGGAGCATGTGGTGGGTGTTCCGCGCACACTCAACACGGACGCCACGCTGACTACACTAGGGACTGCACCGCCGCCGTGGTGTAGCCTCCCAGCTGGAGCTGTCCTCTGATGACGGTGGAGTGTTTGAGTGACGACGATGGACCGGTGCCATTGGCGATTGTGGGAGAAGCGGATGATATAAGCTACAGGGAGGGAGGGGAAAATGCGGCGCGGCACTCGCCGGCCGTGAGTGTTTTTATAGCAGGCCGGTAAGCATTGGGATTTTGGGGGATTTCACCAAGTTAGGCTTGAAGCTTGCGCGGGAACCTGCGAGGTTGCACGGGAACGGGCTCACCAATGATTCATTGGCGCCACCGTTTGGCCAAAAGAACGCCCCCGCACGCTACACAAGCTTGTGTTGTAAGTCGTTTGCTGCAGCGGGGTGACAAGATGTGCGAGAGGAGGACGAAAGGCCATGTACACATACGGTTAATAAAAAATGTTTGTGATATAATAAAATATGAATGCATGTCGACAAAGATTATATAGTTTGATTCATATTTGAACATAGTTTCCAATTATATAATTTTTATAACATGCATTAACATTTTGTTGCTTAAATTTGAGGGAAAAGTATGGCGCAAAATATAAAGGGGGCTATAGACTAGACGGAGGTGGTAGCACATGGCCGCTCTCTACGCAGCGACGCAATTGTCGGTCGGCTTGCAGGCGACCATTTCCTGCGCGATCAACTGCTCTATGTGTGCGGTTGCTTGCGGTTCAGGCTGCCACGACACGCTCTGCTCGCGTCCCGCCGTGCGCGCTCTGCTCTCGCGTCCCTCTGGGTGCTCTACCCTCGTCCCTCCACGCACGCTGCCAGTGTTTGGGGCCCGCACACGATCACGCACGTTCGTGTGCATGCAGTTGCGCCGGGCGCGGCGCGATGATGCAGTTACCCGCTGCAAAAACTGCCATGCGAACGCGCCAAGATTCCACGCCGCCCGGCCCCTTTTATTCCTGAGGCTATTTACCTCCATCTCTTGTCTCACATGACACAATAAGCACAACCACGAGGACACATACAAAGAGGACATCTCGTGGTTCCAATGGCACTCCCAGCAGGCGGCGACAACAACGGTGGGCAGTTCACCATGCAACATGTCGTGGACACCCACGTGAGGGGGGAAGGCTCTCTCGGTGGTGTACACGAATGATCCGGCCTCGGTGGAGAGCTCCATCCAAACTATGGAGCAGTTTGTTGCCGAGGACTAATACCAAGTGGTCGGCTTCGACCTCGAGTACACCATGGGTCATGTCGGCCACGATCAGAAGGTTGTCATCGCCCAGTTGTGCGTGTGACATGATGTCCTCCTCTACCACTACCACCTGGCCACAAGGCCTTCCGAGCGTTTCTCCAGGTTTATCAACAGCTCCGACTACTGTTTCGCTACGGTGGACACCACCAATGATCTAAAAGAGCTCAAGGTTTCGGGCTTGAAATGCCCGAATCTTGTCAACATCCAGCGCCACTACAAGGTCTGGGGTAGCGACAAAAACAAACTGAACTCCCTGGTTGACCTTGCCTCAGCCATCATCGACCCCTGCTACATGAAGATGAAAAATGAGAGCAATAAGGACAAGAATGCCTGGCACAATGTGTGGCATGAGAGACTGGATGAACAACATGTCAAGTACGCGGCCGTGGACGCGTACACAAGCTACGAGATGTACAGGCGGATCATTGACATGAGGAACTGTCTTCTTCATGCCCCAGACGAGGGATCGAGCCACAGAGAAGTGGCGGGAGCATCACAAGGAGTAGATGACTAGATGATCGTTTCTCCTACTTTAGAATGCATGCAATTGTTTATTGAGGTGTGTGTGCGAATAATCTGTATAGTCACTTATATGTATATACATATACACATGTTATTCTACTATGGACAGAGCAAATCACACGGCTTATTAGCAGCAACGGTCTCTGTTATTATTGGTCATCGCACACATTTCTGATTACGGACCTGTTTGCCGCGTATCACACACATCTTGTAAAGTTGAACCGTTTCCATTGTGTTGCCTAATCACACACGGTTCATCATAGTGAACCGTATGTTGTATATCGCACACGCCTTCATCTGGCTGCCCATTTCTTTTGTTCCCCCTCATCCCAAACAGTTAAATGAACTGAACCGTATGCCCTGCATCAGACACGCAACTAAAATCTGAACCGTGTTTGATGCATCCATCATCGCAAACATTTTGCATCTTTTTGATGGTTTTTTACACCACCGTTTGCGATTATGGCATCACACACAGTTTCGTCGAAGGATCTCTGATCGTAGTGTCGCGTTTGGACCATCCTGCAGTAGTGCTACCTTAGAGAGACTGGAAGACAGAGGGAGGTGGAGAGGAGTGGATACCACTTCTGTTCCATGCGCTGTCCAGCTAGAAACATCATGAAAAAACAAATATTTTGGCTTAAAAATAGGCGCTAGGATGAGACAACTAAGCAAATTATGCCGAAGAAGCAAAATGATAGACACCAAAATCAACCTTGGAAAGAAAGAAAAAATGTCACTCTAGGATTTCAAGAGCGCTCTGGGTTGATTGAGTATATGCATGGTCACTATAAAAAACACTCCTGATGCACAAATAACACAACAGGGAAACAACAAAAAGAGTGAGCATGCCCTCACAAGCAAGACCGGCTAGGAAATCGCAATGCACGACAAGAAGATGATGGGCCATAGGAGATAGTTTCAACCCCGACGTATAAGGGTAAAAAATAGAGTTTGCTAGCCTGGTGAGAGCTAGGTTGGACTGACTGATTGACTAGCTCCCCGCCTTTCGCAGGTTACAACTTTTGTTATCTACAACAACAAGCTAAACGAAACGCCATACAGATGGTAAGAATGGTTGTTGGATCACGCATGCAGGTCCTAGATGATGAACCGCCACCGCATTGGTATGCACTTTATCTGAAAAGGCCACACTGGAGACACCTGCCGACAGCCACTTCTCCCCCCGCCCTTGTTATCCGATGAGAATTAAAAGAGGATGTACTGCCTAGATCATCTCTCTTTTGAGTGTGCCAGGTCAGCCAGACACCATCGACCCATCCGAACAGCTCGGTCGACCCAAATTTGGGTGCTGATGGTTGTAATAGCTAGCCATTACCATGGCATGTGCATCTGTGAGGATAGTTGGCCTCATGTATACAGAATTATGTAATTTATTGATCCAAAATCTCCTTTCATGCTCGAATAGAAATGAGGCCGCATCTACCCCTTATTTGTCTTTTAACCGATAGAATCTAGATATTCTAACAACATGCTAAAAGTGTGTCTACCTCTAAATGACGCTATTTGAAATGACAATGTTGTGTTACTACTGTCTACAGTATATTGGTTCTAATACGATGCAAAATGATGTTGTTTGGAAAGACAAAGGTACTAGTGTTATTCCAAGTGTGATGTATTGGTCAGACAGGTCCTACCTACCTCAGAGAGAGTAGAAGAACGAGGGTGGTGGAGTGGAGTGGACACCATTTTTGTTCCTTGCACTGTCCAGCTAGAAAATAACATCACAAAACAAAACTTTTGCCTCCAAAAATAGGCACTAGCATGAGACAACTAAGCAAATGATGAACGAAGAAGCAAAAGGATAGACACTGAAACCAAACTTAGAATGAAAGAATCAAATGTCACTCTAGGATTCCAACACTGCTCTGGGTTGATTGGTCATGCATGGTGGTAACAATGGTTGTTGGAACATGCATGCAAGTCCTAGACAACGAACCATTGAGGCATCATATGCACTTCATCTGAAACTGCCATGCTAGAGACACCCGCCGGCCGCCACTCCTCGATCCGCCCATCACCTCCTCGCCATTCGGAGAGAATTAAAAGAGGATGTCCTTCCTAGACCATCTCTTTTTTTGACTGTGCCAGGGCGTCCGGACACCGCCGACCCATTCGGAGAGAATTAAAAGAGGAGGCCGTGCCTAGTTCTTTTTATAAGAATGCACAACTATATACAGAATAAATGCCTACATATGATTGATGAATTGGTGATATTGTGTATGGCTCTTGGTTGTTACTGTTGCATGATGAATGTCATCCAAATATCCATCGCTACTCCATGCATATGCTTTGCTCATATTGTCTTGCTACTTGTAAACTACGTTGGGATTTTCTCGGAAGAGGAAGGGCGGAGCATTACGGTAGAGATACGTATTTCGCTCAGTAAGAACCATGGTTCGAACCAAATAGGAGAATCACACAAATCCTAGTGAACAGCACCTACAAACACAAAACCAAATACTTGCGCCCATTGCAGGCAAGAGGGTTGTCAATCCCCTTGAAACTTGTTACTTGCAAGGATTAAATCTTGTATAGGTAGACAGCTAAATTGCAAAACAAAATAAATGTTAATAAATTGCAGCGAGGTATTTTATTTTGTAATATGATTATAGTAGCCCTAGGGGCCATAGTGTTCTCTAGAGGCTTGTCTCTCGAGACAATATCATACATTGGGTAGACAAATTACTGTTGGGCAATTGATAGAAAAGCGCATATTGATGATGTTATTCATGGCAATGATCATGCATATAGGCATCACTACCGTGATAAGTAGACCAACTCCTGCGTGCATCTACTACTATTACTCCACCAATCGACCGCTATCTAGCATGCATCTATGGTATTAAGTTCATGACAAACAGAGTAATGCCTTAAGTAAGATGACATGATGTAGACAAAGTAAACTCAAGCAATATGAATAAACCCCATCGTTTTATCCTTAGTAGCAACAATACAATACGTGCCTCGCTAGCCCTTCTGTCATGAGCTGAGGACACTGCAAGATTGAACCCACTACAAAGCACTTGTCCCACCAAAGATAAATCAATCTTGTTGTCCAAACCAAACGGATAGACCAGAGAGAAATACAGAGCTATCATAATAATGCATAATAAGGTTCAAAAAAGACTTAGTTACTTTCAATGAATAATCTGATCATAAACCCACCATTCATGGATCCCAACAAACACACCGCAAAAGAAGATTACATCGGATAGAACACCAGGAAGATCAAGGAGAACATTGTATTGGAGATAAAATAGAGAGAAGAAGCCATCTAGCTACTAGCTATGGACCCACAGGTATGTGGTGAAATACTCACGCATCATCGGAAGGCAGCAAGGATGATGAACAAGCCCTCCGTCAGAGTACTGAAAAGGGCCTCTAAATGGGATCATGGAAGAACAGAAGCCTGCGGAGGCATAAAAAGTGTTTTGGGTGGATCTTTGGGGGTTTCCCGATATTAGAAGTGGAATTAGGTCAGACAGAGCACATGGGGCCCACAAGGTAATAGGGCAAGCCCTGCCCCCTTCGGCACAGCCTGTTACCTTGCCGTCTCCGCGTTTGTCACCGGGCTCCTCCCAGAGCTTCTAGGGTCTCCTTTGTCCAGAAAAAAATCATCAAAAACTTTCGTAGCTCCTTGACTCTGTTTGGTACTAATTTTCCAAAAAAAAACAAGTCGAAAACACAACTGGCACAGGCACTGGATTACTAGGTTAGTTCCCAAAAAATGATATGAAATAGCATAAAATGCATATAAAGTATCCATGATTGATAATATAATAGCATGAAATAGTCAAATTATAGATATGTTGGAGACATATCATGTCTTTGCTAAGTTACTACTATTGTTATGTTGTTACTGCTGCTATCAAAACTATCATATTTTTGTGCTACTAATTTTTCTACTGGGAAACTACTTTTCAGGTGTGGTTGAATTGACAACTCAACTGCTAAGGCTTATAATTATTCTTTGCCTCCCCTTGTGTCGAATCCATAAATTTGGGTGAAATGCTACCTTCGAAGACTGTCGTGATACCCTATACTTGTGGGTTATCAATCGTGCATGTAACGAAGTTTAGTTTGGGCATCGAGATGTTTTATTTAGTATTGTGTGTCATCCACCCTGTAAAGTTAACCTAGAGAACTTGAATAATCATACTTGATGATGAACGTTGGTAGCTATGGTTTGTTTGGAAACCTTAGAAGCCACGTAAAATAAAATCTTATATGTACCGATTAGAGGTGTATCACTTGGTTTTATAGGATGTGCATATGATGTGGTATAGCCTTCGTCATATTAATGAGATTATGTATGAGATGACTATATGATGTAACTAATGTGACCTGTGTGTCATGATTCGACAAGATTACGGTGACTATTACGATGGGTTTCATGAAAAAGTATGACAATGGACTAGATAGCTCAAGATTGGGATTTGCTCCTCTGGAGATGGAGAGATGTCTCTGGGGGGCTCTCGGTGTTACAGTATCCATTATCGTCTAGCTAGACACTACGTGATTTGATCACAGGGATGCCAAAACATGGGAAGGAAAAGAGAACACATTCGGTAACGAGGAAACTGGCATAGTGAACAAGTTGATTCACGGGGACGCCAATAAATCTCACCTCGGGTTTTCGTAAAATATTGAGAAGCAACAAGAATAGCACATGGTAGGTTCACTCGAATAGCCATTCGTGTGGGCATAGTAGTCAATATGGATGTCCACGGTTCAACAATTGGTCATTGATCAGAAACAGTTCCGGTCATGTCTATATTTCACCAAACCTACAGGGTCACACGAACTTAAGGGGCATCTATCTTTTGCATACTATGAGATTAGGAGCTTGCGAGAAAGTCACCAGAATAGTTTTGGAGACGATGAAAATATTTCGGAGAAAAAGTACGAAAGTGTTTCAAAGTAAACGGAAAATTTCCGGAGAAAACCAAAAATTCCATCAAGCCGAAAATATTTTGGAGTGCGTCTGGAATTTTCTAGAGGGTTCTGCTACTTGAGAGCCGTGTTGGGGTTTTCCAGAAGATGAGAGGAGAGGCAGCACACTAGAGATAGTATTTGCCTCTGTGAGAACCAAGGTTTATCGAACAAATAGGGCTATCATGCAAAGCCTCATGAACAACACCTGCACACACAAAAGCAAATACTTGCACCCAACACGGGCAAGAGGGTTGTTAATCCCCTTCAACTCATTAAGTGCAAGGATCAAATCTCGAAGTGGTAGATAGATAAATTGCAAAACAAAATAAAAGAAGTAAAATTGTATAAAATATATTTTGATTCTTTATATATGATTAAAGTAGACCCGAGGGGCATAGTTTTCATTGGAGGCTTCTCTCTTGAACGCATAACATATGGTGGGTAAACAAATTACTATAGGGCAATTGATAGAAAAGTGCATAGTTATGGCGATATTCAAGTCAATGGTCATGTATATAGGCACCACATCCGTGACAAGTAGTACAACTCCTGCCTGCATCTACTACTATTACTCCAACCATCGACCGCTATCTAGCATGCATCTAGGGTATTAAGTTAATAAAAAATAGAGTAACGCCTTAAGCAAGATGACATGATGTAGACAAAGTAAAGTCAACTAATGTGAATAAACCCCATCGGTTTACCCTTAATGGCAAAAATACAAATACGTGTCTTCTCCCCTTCTGTCACTTGGACATAGAGCACCGCAAGATTCAATCCATCACAAGGCACCTCTCTCACTGAACATAAATAATTCTAGTTGGTCAAACCAAACAGATACATCAGAGAGAAATACAAAGCTATAACAATCATGCATAATAAAGTTGAGAAAATACTCAATTACTTCACATGAATGGTCATACCATAAACCGACAATTCATGGTATTGAAGTTCAAAGAGAGGGAAGAAGCCATCTAGCTACTATCTATGGACCCGTAGGTCTGTAATAAACTACTCACGCATCACTGGAAGCAGCAAGGATGATGTAGAAGCCCTCCATGATTGATTCTCCCGCCGGCAGATGATACGTCCATTTTACATCATGTTTTCCTACTGTTATTTATAGTGTTTTTAATCAATATAACACTTTATGGAGAAATTCTAATGCCTTTTCTCTCTTAATATGCAAGATTTACATGAAGAGGCAGATTGCCGACAGCTGGAATTCTGGACCTGAAAAAGCTATGTCAGAGATACCTATTCTACACATCTCCAAATGAGCTGAAATTTCACGAAGATTTATTTTGGAATAAATAAAAAATATTGGAGAAAATAAATACCAGAGGGGGCCACCTGAAGGAAATACGCCCTAGAGGCGATAATAAAGTTGTTATGTATATTTCCTTATATCATGATAAATGTTTATTATTCATGCTAGAATTGTATTAACCAGAAACTTAGTACATGTATGAATACATAGACAAAACTGAGTGTCCCTAGTATGCCCATACTAGACTAGCTCGTTAATCAAAGATGGTTAAGTTTCCTAACCATAGACATGTGTTGTCATTTGATAAACGGGATCACATCATTAGAGAATGATGTGATGGACAAGACCCATCCGTTAGCTTAGCATTATGATCGTTTAGTTTTATTTCTATTGCTTTCTTCATGACTTATGCATGTTCCTCTAACTATGAGATTATGCAACTCCCGAATACAGGAGGAACACCTTGTGTGCTATCAAACATCACAACGTAACTGGGTGATTATAAAGATGCTCTACAGGTGTCTCTGATGGTGTTTGTTGAGTTCTCATAGATCTAGATTAGGATTTGTCACTCCATGTATTGGAGAGGTATCTTCGGCCCCTCTCGGTAATGTACATCACTATGAGCCTTGCAAGAAATGTGACTAATGAGTTAGTTACGGGATGATGCATTACGGAACAGGTAAAGAGACTTGCCAGTGACGAGATTGAACTAGGTATGAAGATAGCGACAATCGAATCTCGGGCAAGTAACATACCGATGACAAAGGGAACAACGTATGTTGTTATGCGGTTTACCAATAAAGATCTTCGTAGAATATGTAAGAGCCAATATGAGCACCCAGGTACCGCTATTGGTTATTGACCGGAGATGTGTCTCCGTCATGTCTACATAGTTCTCAAACCCGTAGGGTCCGCATGCTTAACGTTCGATGACAATTTCTCTTATGAGTTATGTTATTTGATGATCCGAAGTTTCTTCGGAGTCCTAGATAAGATCACGGACATGACGAGGAGTTTCGGAATGGTCGAGACGTAAATATTGATATATTGGCAGGTTATGTTTGGACACCAGAATGGTTTCGGAAAGGTTCAGACATTTTCCAGAGTACCGGGGGGTTACCGGAACCCCCCCCCCTAGGGGGTTAATGGGCCTTCATGGGCCCTAGTGGACAGAGGAGGTGGTGGCCAGGTGGAGGTGCCCCCCCTCCAAGCCCAAACCAAAATGGACTAGGGTTGGGGGGCGTCCCCCCTTTCCTTCTTCTCCTCCACCTCTTTCCCCTTCCCCCCGTCTCCGAAAAGGAAAGGAGGAGCCAAATCCTACTTGGACCGGTAGTCCAAGTAGGACTCCCCCCTTGGCGCGCCCCCCCTTGGGCCAGCCACCTCTCCTCCCCCCTTTATATACCTGGGAGGGGGCACCCCAAAGACAGACCAAGTCTTCTATTAGCCGTGTGCGGTGCCCCCCTCCACAGTTACATACCTCGGTCATATCGGTGTAGTGCTTAGGCGAAGCCCTGCGCCGGTAACTTCATCATCACCGTCAACATGTTGCCATGCTGACGAAACTCTCCCTCGTCCTCAATTGGATCAAGAGCTTGAGGGACGTCATCGACCTGAACGTGTGCTGAACACGGAGGTGCCATACGTTTGGTGCTAGGATCGGTTGAACCGTGAAGACGTTCGACTACATCAACCGCGTAACTAAACACTTCTGCTTTCGGTCTACGAGGGTACATGTACACACTCTCCCCTCTCGTTGCTATGCATTTCCTGGATAGATCTTGCGTGATCGTAGGAAATTATTTGAAATACTGCGTTCCCCAAGAGTGGCATCCGAGCCAGGTCTATGCGTAGATGTTATATGCATGAGTAGAACACAATGAGTTGTGGGTGATAATAGGCATATTGCTTACTAGCAACTTCTTACTTTGATTTGGTGATATTGTTGGATGAAGCGGCCCAGACCGACATTACATGACCGCGTTCATGAGACTGGTTCTACCGACATGCTTTGCACACAGGTGGCTGGCGGGTGTTTGTTTCTCCAACTTTAGTTCAATCGAGTTTGACTACGCCCATTCCTTGTTGAAGGTTAAAACAACACACTTGACGAAAAATCGTTGTGGTTTTGATTCGTGCTACCTCTTGAGCACTATGTTGGTTTCCCCCGAAGAGGAAGGGATGATGCAGCAAAGTAGCATAAGTATTTCCCTCAGTTTTTCAGAACCAAGGTATCAATCCATTAGGAGGCTACACGTGAGTCCTTACCTACACAAAACAAATAAATCCTCGCAACCAACGCGATAAGGGGTTGTCAATCCCTACACGGCCACTTACGAGAGTGAGATCTGATAGATATGATAAGATAATATTTTTGGTATTTTTATGATAAAGATGCAAAGTAAAATAAAAGCAAAGTAAAAAAGCAAAGTAAATAACTAAGTAGTGTAAGATTAATATGATGAAGATAGACCCGGGAGTCATAGGTTTCACTAGTGGCTTCTCTCAAGGGCATAAGTATTCTACGGTGGGTGAACGAATTACTATTGAGCAATTGACAGAATTGAGCATAGTTATGAGAATATCTAGGTGTCGGTGTCAAAACCGACGGATCTCGGGTAGGGGGTCCCTAACTGTGCGTCTAGGCCGGATGGTAACAGGAGGCAGGGGACACAATGTTTTTCCCAGGTTCGGGCCCTCTTGATGGAGGTAAAACCCTACGTCCTGCTTGATTAATATTGATGATATGGGTAGTACAAGAGTAGATCTACCACGAGATCAGAGAGGCTAAACCCTAGAAGCTAGCCTATAGTATGATTTTTATCCGTCCTATGGACTAAAACCCTCCGGTTTATATATACACCGGAGAGGGCTAGGGTTACACAGAGTCGGTTACAATGGGAGGAGATCTACATATCCGTATTTCCAAGCTTGCCTTCCACGCCAAGGAAAGTCCCATCCGGACACGGGACGAAGTCTTCAATCTTGTACCTTCATAGTCCAAGAGTCCGGCCAAAGGTTATAGTCCGGCTATCCGGACACCCCCTAATCCAGGACTCCCTCAGTAGCCCCTGAACCAGGCTTCAATGACGACGAGTCCGGCGCGCAGATTGTCTTCGGCATTGCAAGGCGGGTTCCTCCTCCAAATACTTCATAGAAGATTTTGAACACAAGGATAGTGTCCGGCTCTGCAAAATAAGTTCCACATACCTCCGTAGATAGAATAATATTCTCGCAAATCTAATTTGCTGACTTGTTTTGGCAGCATGACGTTATGTCATGGCCCGGTGATTATTCGAACCGTTTCCTTTAACTAGCCCTGCACATAACGCGAGGCAGTTTTTTGACACGTCTTGTCAAAGCAGAGATCGTGTCCCCTTATTACGGGATTCTCATTAATACGGGCGTGGGTAACCCAACCGCGCCATCGATTACGGTGCTTGGGGGATAAGCGAGTTTTACCAGGCTAGTGGGGGCGCATAGTTTCGTCCGCCCATATAAAGGGATAAGGATTCACCTTTTCATCCATGCCTTCTTCCTCCTTTGCTCATCCGTTTTCGCACACTCGAGCTCTAGCGCCCAAGTCCGCACTTCCCACCTCAACCTTCCCCCACCATGTCTGGAGCGGGAGGCAGGTGGATGGTCTCCTCTGTCACGGAGGGAGACATCAAGAAGCTGAGGAGAGCTGGATACTTGCCCGACGACATCGCGCACCGGCTCCCAGATGAGGGGCAGCTCATCCCCACCCCCGGGCCCCATGAGAGGGTTGTGTTCCTTACCCATTTCCTCTGCGGACTGGGATTCCCTCTCCACCCATTCATCCGGGGGATCATGTTCTACTATGGCCTAGATTTCCACGATCTGGCCCCGAATTTCATCCTCAATAGCTTGGCGTTTATCGTCGTGTGCGAGGCCTTCCTCCGCATCAGGCCCCACTTCGGCTTATGGCTGAAGACCTTCAATGTCAAGCCGAAGGTTGTGGGCGGCCGCCAGGCGGAGTGCGGAGGCGCCATGGTGGGCAAGATGCCCAACATTACATGGCTTGAGGGCTCCTTTGTGGAAACCATAAAGGCATGGCAATCGGGGTGGTTCTACATCACCAAGCCGCGTGACCCTGCATGGGCAGCGGCCCCCAAGTTCCGATCTGGCATCCCCACGCGGCTCACCTCCTGGAAAGAGAAGGGCCTATCCTGGGGTAGTTCGGGAGAGCTGACCGGACTCCAAACATGTATTCAAAACATGGTGAACAAGAAGCTCAAACTTGTCAACGTGATCCAGGTCATGCTCCACCGTCGGATCCTCCCGTGCCAACAACGGGACTTCAACTTGTGGGAGTTCGACCCGGCGCAGCACCGAACTCTGAACAGGCTCTTCGATACAACTCACGAAGATGCCTGGAGGGTGTTGTTCAAAAGCGCCGAGGTCCCCCCTCCCATTACTGAGGATCGCGGATTCAGCGCGAAGCGCCAAGCAAGTGTGGTAAGTTGTTTTACCTTTCACAGGATACTTATTTTTTATAGATTGACTCCATGCGGGATCTAAACTCCCGTAGCTTTGACAGGACTGGCAGGAGACGTCCGGACAGATCGACTGTCTGGCTCCTTTCCCCGAAGGCCCAGCGGACGCTCTTCTGGCGAAGATGCTGACTCCGGCTCCTTATACGGTGCCAGAGCAGACCAAGAAGGCCAAGGGAACCCGAAAGAGTTCTCGACGCCAGGCGTCGTCGGACTCACCATCTGATGACTCTGCGGCGCACTCCTCCCCCGAAGACGAGGAAGAAGAAGAAGAAGTTCCCCCTCCAGCTGGGGGAGATAAGAAAAGGAAGGCCGCCCCAACTGGGGGGCGAAGGGTCCAAGAAGGGAAGGACTCTCCTTCCGGACAATTCCACCGCCGCCGACGAAGGCAAAGACGAGTGGTTGCCCAGGGCCAAGCCCCTGGGGTGATTGTAAGTATTCGGATACCAGAGTAACTCATAGCATTCCTTTGTCGCACTGCTTTCCCTAACGCCGAACATAATTATGCAGGCCGCCCCGAGCCAATATCGATGTATCATCGGACGGCTCCCTGGGCTCGTCGGACATCGATAGCGATCCAGTTCCGACCGCCACCTCCTCTCATCCTGCTGACGACGCCAAGGTGCTGTCTCAAGAGGCACCGGGTCGAGGGGAAACAGTCCCAGAGGCGCCTCAAGGCGACCGTCCGGACTCCGGGAGCCGAGGGGACGGGGCCCCTGAGAGCTTCGAGTTCGGTCCTCAGTCAAACACCGTGCCGGAACCTCTAGTGGTTCTGGGCTCGGGCAGGCAGCCTCCTTCTAAGAGGGGAAAGACGCCTGTGCCGGTGACCTCTGTACATCCAGAGGCGCCGGACAATCTGCTGGAAGCGCTTCGCAGCGCTTCCATCGACGAAGAGCACCGTACTATTATGAGTGCGGTGGTCCAGAAGGTTCAGTCCGCCAAGAGCGGATTGACTGAAGCCTGTGCCAGCCTTCTAACAGGCTTTGAGGTAAGTGTTTTAGAATGTAGTAAAAATATTACCGCATAGATAGTAGCCCCTGATGCTCTGTTTGGTGTTCACAAAGAAAAGCCGAACAGAGGATCAAATAATATCGCAGGAGTCTAATATAAGTATGTCAATATGCATATGCAGGCTTCGCTGCTGGCGTCCGCCGCACTGACTGCGGAGGTCGCCGTACTGAAGCAGGACCTCGAGGGGTCCAAGAAAGAGCTCGGCCTTGCCAAGAGGCAGCTCGAGGAGAACAAGGGTAAGTAATACCATGTCTATAGATATGTATATATAAAAGAAGACGCGATTGCAAAATGACAGGATCATCATATATTTGCCAGGGGCCACGACCGAGGTGGCGACCCGAAAGCAAGCGCTAACCAAGGCTGAAGATAAAGCGGCCAAGGAGCGCACTGAGCGGGAAAAACAAGAGGCTCGGGTGAGCGAGGTGCAGCAAGAGCTCCAGGCTCTCGTGACGAAGCACAAGGCGTTGGAGCTTGACTCGAAGAGGTGAGAGTCTGAGCTTGCCGCGGGCCTCGAGGGCGCAAAAAGTGCCAAGGCCGAAGCCCAAAAGGACCTCCAAGAGATCGACGCAATGAAGATGATAACGGCGGGTAAGACATTCTATATGCAGAGCAAGCATGTAAAAGTAAATTACCGATTACTTACCCGGATTCGGAGCTCTCCAGGAGCATTCGCATATTTGCCCCGCAGCGTGTCAGATGCCGCACAATTTTACCAGGCCGAGGAGGGAAGCTCAACAGAGAAGCTGTTCTGTTCTCAGTATACTGGGACCGAACACCCGATGCCTCTGAGCGAGCAGCTAAAGCAGCTGGTCGAGCTGCACAAGGCGGCCGAACAGGCCATGAAGGGCCTTATAGTCTGGCTGTGGCCTGGCGACGCCCTTCCAAACAGCTACTTCGGCCTGGTGAGGCGGCTTGTAGATGCCTGCCCACGGCTGGAGGTCGTCAAGCAGTCCGTCTGCATCGAAGGTGCACGCCAGGCTTTCGCCTGGGTGAAGGTGCAGTGGGCCAAGCTAGACGTCATGAAGCTGATCAAGGAAGGGCCGCCGCAGGGCAAGGAGCATCGCACCCCCGAAATTTATTATGAGGGTGTCCTGAAGGGTGCCCGTCTTGTGGCGGACGAATGTTCAAAGGATGTATTATTTGAGTAAACTTGCTCGTGTGATCATGTATGATGAAAACTTGTTTCATATGCGCTATGCAACGCTTGTGTGAATTTAAAATATTACCTTCTGTTTGGCCGTTTATACAATCTGAGAGATGGCTAGTCCTCGGCTTCTGCCCCCATGCCACGAGTGCTGGGGTGTTCGGGATAAACCTGCGCACTCTTGTTCCCATGTTTGGGTCCTTCGAGGGAGGTGCTCAGCACAATGAACAAGGAAACCGGCCTAATAATGTTTTATCACTCTCACTTAGCCATAGAATTCTATAATTTTAAATTTCGGCGAAGCCCCTAGTATACGGAAGGCCGAATTCGGGGCGCGATACACGCCTTTAAGCTAGACAGGGCCGGCCTTCGCCCTAAGCGGCAGAAGTCTTTAGGAACTCGAAAACCTCGCCGAACAGCGACCAGTCTCTCGCCTTATCATGACAGTCAGTTTTAGCTTTCTCTACTGAGGTGCTAAGCCCGGCAGAACTGGGGCACAATCGCAGTAGTTCTCCTAGCGCTACCTTACCCGATAGAGCGGAACGTAAGGTACCAAAACATAGGAGCCGGGCAAACCCAACATTTGACCAAAGACATGATTCAGAGCTGATGCATATAATGCTATCAGTTCGGGGTGCCGCACTTGTGAAAGTGTTCGGACTTTTCACACCATATTGTGGGGTGCTTGAGCCCCTGGCGTATGGACCGTACCAAAGTGTACGGGTGCTAAATGTCATAACTGAACATATGTATTGAAAAAAGAAATGAATAGAGAATGCAATAATAAGCTGAAGCTAAGCATTGTTTATTTTAAAAGGCTGCTGTGAAAGCAGAATGATACAAATAGTGCGATAAGCAAGAGATGGGACTATTTGACATGTCCCCCTCCAGGGGCGAGCTGCGAGATGGTATGTAAGACATGTATTTTGCTCGTTATAGAGACCACCTGGGAATTCGACGTAGCTTTCTGCCACCTTGGTTGTTGCATCGTGTGTTCAGCGGTTGTACTGCCGGACAGGCCTTTCGAAGAGTGGAGTCCTGAAAGTAGGAAACAATGACAAAATCGGGAGCCCCTAGTGCGGTTGAGCCGCATTTTTTGGGCGTGTCGTGGTCGTGCCCCTCCCCCTATGCCCATGGTATTTTCAGAGCATAGTTATGTACGCGTAGTACTGATTTTGCAATTTCGCGAGGGCTGGGGTTGGGGCCGTATTGCTACGCTTGCTCAGAACGTGCCAGGCGGTCTTGTTGTAGGTTACTCCGGGTGCGCTTGACGGTGTCCGGACGTTTAATAGCCGAACTGGAGAATTGCCTTGAGAGGCTGCTTTGTACTTCCGCTGCGAGGGCTGCCATGTGCTCCTCCGTTCGGAGAGAGCATTCGATGTTTGCAAATGCGGTTCTGGCATCTTAAGCTTGAGATATGCATAGTGCGGCACCGCATTGAACTTTGCAAATGCGTTTTGTCCGAGCAGTGCGTGATAGCCACTGCGGAACGAGACTATGTCAAAGATTAACTCCTCGCTTCGGAAATTATCCGGGGATCCGAAGACCACTTCAAGTGTAACTGAGGCTATACAGTTGGCCTGTACACCTGGTATGACGCCTTTAAAGGTTGTTTTTGTGGGTTTAATCCTTGAGCGATCTATGCCCATTTTCCACACTGTATCTTGATAAAGGAGGTTCAGGCTGCTGCCGCCGTCCATAAGGACTCTAGTGAGGTGAAATCCGTCAATGACTGGGTCTAGAACCAATGCGGCGAATCCGCCATGGCGGATGCTAGTGGGGTGGTCCCTTCGATCAAAAGTGATCGGGCAGGAGGACCATGGGTTGAACTTTGGGGCAACTGGCTCCAACGCGTATACGTCCCTGAGTGCATGCTTCCGCTCCCTTTTGGGGATGTGGGTTGCATATATCATGTTCCCCGTCCGCACTTGTGGGGGGAAGCCCTTCTGTCCACTATTGTTCGGCGGCCGGGGCTCTTCGTCCTCGTCGTTGTGCAGCCCCTTGTCTCTGTGTTCAGCATTTAATTTGCCAGCCTGCTTGAACACCCAACAATCCCTGTTGGTGTGATTGGCTGGTTTTTCGGGGGTGCCATGTATCTGGCACGAGCGATCGAGTATACGGTCCAAACTGGACGGGCCCGGAGTGTTCCTCCTAAATGGCTTTTTCCGCTGACCGGGCTTAGAGCCTCTGAATCCGGCATTAACGGCCGTATCTTCAGCGTTGTCACTGTTAGTGCGGCGCTTGTGCTTGTTGCGACGCGACCTGCCATTGCTGTCCTTGGTATCCGAATTACCAGGGCTCTTGGTCATGTTATTGCTACGAGCCAGCCAGCTGTCTTCTCCCACGCAAAAGCGGGTCATGAGTGTCGTGAGGGCTGCCATAGATTTCGGCTTTTCCTGTCCAAGGTGCCGGGCAAGCCACTCATCATGGATGTTATGCTTGAAGGCTGCTAGGGCCTCTGCGTCCAGACAGTCGACGATTTGATTTTTCTTGGTTAGGAACCGTGTCTAGAATTGTCTGGCTGCTGAATTATGTGGCTCAGGTCATCGGCGTCTGGTGGTCGCACATAAGTGCCCTGAAAGATGTCGAGGAATGTGGCTTCCAGATCTTCCCAACAGCTGATGGACTCGGGTTAAGCCAATGTCGCGCTGGTCCCTTGAGCTTTAGTGGGAGGTATTTTATGGCGTGTAAGTCGTCACCGCGGGCCATGTGGATGTGGAGGAGGAAATCCTCGATCCATACTGCGGGATCTGTTGTGCCGTCGTATGATTCAATATTTATAGGTTTGAAACCTTCTGGGATTTGATGATCCATTACTTCGTCTGTGAAGCATAAGGGGTGTGCAGTGCCTCTGTATTGGGCTATATCGTGACGCAGCTCGAATGGGTCTTGCCTGCTGTGTTCGGCCCGGCCGGATTTGCTTTTACTGTATCTAGCGTGACGTTTATCATCTCGCAGAGTGGCGCGCCCTCGTGATCCATAGATCGATCTTGCATGCTTTGCTTTGTCCTCCAATATGTCTCGCGGGTCTGGCGTATCTCCCCATGCCTTTTTATTTGAATGGCGTCGGGGTGGAGGCTGAGTTCTTGGCTGGAATGCCTCTCTATCGCGGCCACGAGGTGGCCGATCAGCCGTATCATACGCTTCTTCCTCCAGTCGAGGTAGCAACCTACACTTTGGGTAACTCTTGGAGGGGCGCTCAAGTTTATATTCCTTGGCCGCGAGAACTTCAGTCCATCTATCAGCTAGCAGATCCTGATCAGCTTGAAGCTGTTGCTGCTTTTTCTTAAGGCTATTTGTCGTGGCTATAAACCGGCGTTTGAAGCGTTCTTGTTCGACGGGATCCTCTGGCACAGCGAATTCGTCGTCGCCGAGGCTTGCCTCGTCTTCGGAGGGGGCATGTAATTATCATCCTCCGCTTGTCCATCTGTCGCTCTCTCAGGAGGGCTGGCTCCTCCATTCTCCTGTTCTAAATCTTGCTGGAGGGGATTGTTGTTGTCTTCGGCACTATCCGGAGTATTATTATCTCCTGTGCCGGTATCACCACTTTTGCTTTGGCGGGACTTAGAACGGCGCCGCTGATGTCGGCGCTTGGGTTGCTTCTTGGAGGGGTCATCCTCTGCTAACTCGTCGCCATTGCCTTCTTTGGGTGTATCCACCATGTATATATCGTATGATGAGGTGGCTTTCCAGTGCCCTATAGGCACTGGTTCATGTTCGTCTCCTACATCGTCGTCCATACCGTCGATGTCTTCGGAGTTGAAGTTGAGCATGTCGGTTAAATAATTGACAGTGGCTACGAAGTGGGTGGTGGGTGGGCGTCGAATTTCTTCATCGTCTGCATCCCAATCCTGTTGGCCATAGTCCGGCCAGGGCTCTCCTAACAAAGAGAGAGACCTTAGTGAATTCAGAATGTCACCAAAGGGTGAGTGCTGAAAGATATCAGCGGCGATGAATTCCATGATCGGCGCCCAATCGGATTCGATTGGCAGGGGCGCGGAAGGTTTGGAGTCCGTGGCTGGAGAGGGATCTGGCAGTTTAACAACACGGCTCTCATGCAAGGTAAGGTCGATGTTCGGCTCGATCGCCGCTAAGGGTAAGGCCTCCATGGCGGGGTCCATCCACCCGTCCGCGGAAGGCGCAACTGGCTCCGAATTGAGGGTCGGAGCGGCTGCCGGTGCGATCTCCTTAACATTGTCCGATGGGAGAGCTAAGTCATACTCATTGTGACTGCGCGGCGCACAAGGCAGAGGCTCGAATCCGTCAAAGATCAAATCTCCACGGATATCGGCCGTGTAGTTTAAGCTTCCAAACCTGACCTGGTGCCCAGGGGCGTAACTTTCAATCTGCTCCAGATGGCCAAGCGAATTGGCCCGCGGTGCAAAGCCGCCGAACACGAAGATCTGTCCGGGGAGAAAAGTATCACCCTGGACTGCATCACTATCGATGATAGTAGGAGCCATCAAGCCTAATGGCAACGACACAGAGGAACTCTCAATGAAAGCACCAATGTCGGTGTCAAAACCTGTGGATCTCGGGTAGGGGGTCCCGAACTGTGCGTCTAGGCCGGATGGTAACAGGAGGCAGGGGACACAATGTTTTACCCAGGTTCGGGCCCTCTTGATGGAGGTAAAACCCTACGTCCTGCTTGATTAATATTGATGATATGGATGGTACAAGAGTAGATCTACCACGAGATCAGAGAGGCTAAACCCTAGAAGCTAGTCTATAGTATGATTGTTATCCGTCCTATGGACTAAAACCCTCCGGTTTATATAGACACCGGAGAGGGCTAGGGTTACATAGAGTCGGTTACAATGGGAGGAGATCTACATATCTGTATTGCCAAGCTTGCCTTCCACGCCAAGGAAAGTCCCATCCGGACACGGGATGAAGTCTTCAATCTTGTACCTTCATAGTCCAAGAGTCCGGCCAAAGGTTATAGTCCGGCTATATGGACACCCCCTAATCCATAGTATGATCATGTATATAGGCATCATGTCCGAGATAAGTAGACCGACTCCTGCCTGCATCTACTACTTTTACTCCACTCATCGACTGCTATCCAGCATGCATCTAGAGTATTAAGTTAATGAAAACATAGTAACACCTTAAGCAAGATGACAGGATCTAGAGGGATAAACTCATGCAATATGATGAAAACCCCATCTTGTTATCCTCAATGGCAACAAGACAATACGTGCCTTGCTGCCCCTACTGTCACTGGCAAAGGACACTGCAAGATTGAACCCAAAGCTAAGCACTTCTCCCATTGCAAGAAAGATCAATCTAGTAGGCCAAACCAAACTGATAATTCGAAGAGACTTGCACAGATAACCAATCATACATAAAAGAATTCAGAGAAGATTCAAATTTTATTCATAGATAGACTTGATCATAAACCCACAATTCATCGATCTCAATAAACACACCGCAAAAAGAAGATTACATCGAATAGATCTCCACAAGAGAGGGGGAGAACATTGTATTGAGATCCAAAAATAGAGAAGAAGCCATCTAGCTAATAACTATGGACCCGTAGATCTGAGGTGGACTACTCACACTTCATCGGAGGGGCTATGGTGATGATGTAGAAGCCCTCCATGATCGATGCCCCCTCCGGCGGAGCTCCGGAACAGGCCCCAAGATGGGATCTCGTGGATACAGAAAGTTGCGGCAGTGGAATTAGGGTTTTGGCTCCGTATCTGATCGTTTGGGGGTACATAGGTATATATATGAGGAAGGAGTACGTCGGTGGAGCAACAGGGGGCCCACGAGGGTGGAGGGCGCGCTTGGGGGGGTAGGCGCGCCCCCTACCTCATGGCCTCCTCTCTTGTGTCTTGACGTAGGGTCCAAGTCTCTTGGGTCTTGTTCGTTGAGAAAATCACGTTCCCGAAGGTTTCATTCCGTTTGGACTCCGTTTGATATTGCTTTTCTTCGAAACCCTAAAATAGGCAAAAAAAACATCAATTCTGGGCTGGGCCTCCGGTTAATAGGTTAGTCCCAAAAATAATATAAAAGTGGATAATAAATCCCAATAATGTCCGAAACAGTAGATAATATAGCATGGAGCAATCAAAAATTATAGATACATTGGAGACGTATCAAGCATGCCCAAGCTTATTTCCTGCTCGTCCTCGAGTAGGTAAATGATAAAAACAGAATTTTTGATGCGGAGGGCTACTTGGCATAATTTTAATGTAATTCTTCTTAATTGTGGTATGAATATTCAGATCCGAAAGATTCAAGATAAAAGTTCATATTGACATAAAAATAATAATACTTCAAGCATACTAACAAAGCAATCATGTCTGCTGAAAATAACATGGCCAAACAAAGTTATCCCTACAAAATCATATAGTCTGGCTATGCTCCATCTTCACCACAAAAAATATTTAAATCATGCACAACCCTGATGACAAGCCAAGCAATTTTTTCATACTTATGGTGTTCTCAAACTTTTTCAATCTTCACGCAATACATGAGCGTGAGCCATGGATATAGCACTATAAGTGGAATAGAATGGTGGTTGTGGAGAAGACAAAAAGGGAGAAGATAGTCTCACATCAACTAGGCATATCAACGGGATAGGGAGATGCCCATCAATAGATATCAATGTGAGTGAGTAGGGATTGCCATGCAACGGATGCACTAGAGCTATAAGTATACGAAAGCTCAACAAAAGAAACTAAGTGGGTGTGCATCCAACTTGCTTGCTCATGAAGACCTAGGGTATATTGAGGAAGCCCATCATTGGAATATACAAGCCAAGTTCTATAATGAAAAATTCCCAATAGTATATGAAAGTGATAACATAGGAGACTCTATCATGAATATCCTGGTGCTACTTTGAAGCACAAGTGTGGTAAAAGGATAGTAGCATTGTCCCTTCTCTCTTTTTCTCTCATTTTTTTATTTGGGCCTTTTCTCTTTTTTTTATGGCCTCTTTTCCTCTCTTTTTTATTTTTTGTCCGGAGTCTCATCCCGACTTGTGGGGGAATCATAGTCTCCATCATCCTTTCCTCACTGGGACAATGCTCTAATAATGATGATCATCACACTTTTATTTTTCTTACAACTCAACAATTACAACTCGATACTTAGAACAAAATATGACTCTATATGAATGCCTCCCGCGGTGTACCGGGATATGCAATGAATCAAGAGTGACACGTATGAAAGAATTATGAATGGTGGCTTTGCCACAAATACGATGTCAACTAAGCAATATGACAATGATGGAGTGTGTCATAATAAACGGAAAGGTGGAAAGTTGCATGGCAATATATCTCGGAATGGCTATGGAAATGCCATAATAGGTAGGTATGGTGGCTGTTTTGAGGAAGGTATATGGTGGGTGTATGATACGGCAAAAGGTGCGCGGTATTAGAGAGGCTAGCAAAGGTGGAAGGGTGAGAAAGGTGCGTATAATCCATGGACTCAACATTAGTCATAAAGAACTCATATACTTACTGCAAAAATCTACAAGTTATCAAAGCAAAGTATTATGTGCATGCTCCTAGGGGGATAGATTGGTAGGAAAAGACCATCGCTTGTCCCCGACCGACACTCATAAGGAAGACAATCAAAAATTAAATCATGCTCCGACTTCATCACATAACGGTTCACCATACGTGCATGCTACGGGAATCACAAACCTTAACACAAGTATTTCTCAAATTCACAACTACTCAACTAGAATAACTTTAATATCACCATCTTCATATCTCAAAACAATTACCAAGCATCAAACTTCTCATAGTATTCAACACACTCATACGAAAGTTTTTACTATTCTTGAATACCAATCATATTGGGATTATTTAAGCAAATTACCATGCTATTTAAGACTCTCAAAATAATCTAAGTGAAGCATGAGAGATCAATAGTTTCTATAAAACAAATCCACCACCGTGCTCTAAAAGATATAAGTGAAGTACTAGAGCAAAATTATATAACTCAAATGATATAAGTGAAGTACATAGAGTATTCTAACAAATTCCAAATCATATATTGCTCTCTCAAAAGGTGTGTACAGCAAGGATGATTTTGGTAAACTAAAAAATAAAGACTCAAATCATACAAGACGCTCCAAGCAAAACACATATCATGTGGTGAATAAAAATATAGCTCCAAGTAAAGTTACCGATAGAAGTAGACGAAAAGAGGGGATGCCCTCCGGGGCATCCCCAAGCTTTGGCTTTTAGGTGTCCTTAGATTATCTTGGGGGTGCCATGGGCATCCCCAAGCTTAGGCTCCTGCCACTCCTTGTTCCATAATCCATCAAATCTTTACCCAAAACTTGAAAACTTCACAACACAAAACTTAAAGTAGAAAATCTCGTGAGCTCCGTTAGCGAAAGAAAACAAAATACTACTTCAAGCTACTGTAATGAACTCATTGTTTATTTATATTGGTGTTAAAACTACTGTATTCCAACTTCTCTATGGTTTATAAACTATTTTACTAGCCATAGATTCATCAAAATAAGCAAACAACACACGAAAAACATAATCTGACAAAAACAGAACAGTCTGTGGTAATCTGAAGCTAGCGCAAGATCTGGAACCCCAAAAATTCTAAAATAAATTTCTAGACGTGAGGAGTTTATCTATTAAGCATCTGCACAAAGAATTAACTAAATAGCACTTTCCAAATAAAAATGGCAGCAGTTCTCGTGACCGCTAAAGTTTCTGTTTTTTACAGCAAGATTAACAAGACTTTCCCCAAGTCTTCCCAACGGTTCTACTTGGCACAAACACTAATTAAACACAAAAAACACAACCTAAACAGAGGCTAGATAAATTATTTATTACTAAACAGGATAAAAAGCAAGGAATAAAAATAAAATTGGGTTGCCTCCCAACAAGTGCTATCGTTTAACGCCCCTAGCTAGGCATAAAAGGCAAGGATAGATCTAGGTATTGCCATAATAGTAAGATAGATCATTAAAACTCATTTCATATTCTCTACGTTCGGCAGAAAGTTTTATTTGAGGCAAGCAAAAGTAATGAAAAGGGCTAAATTTAATGGGGCAAAAGTCCCCAAGATCAACCTTGGGAGGTATAGGTTCCTCCTTTGGTCCTTCATATTGCACAACCAATTCATCATTATAAGCATTCTTTTGACAGAACTTTGTGAGCATATATTCAAGAGAATATCCTAGTTCATTATTTCAAATAGCCAAATCATCATTAAGTTCAGAAATTCTATCAACTAAAACATTGGTAGGAACCCTTTTTCTAAGATTTTCATTGAAAGCAACATAGTCTAGAGATTGAAAACGCATTATTTCTTCTTGATCAAAGAGGATGGCCTCTATGGGAGGATGACAAGCGTCCACCCTATAATGTGCAAAGATTTCTTTGGCCTCTTTTATTATGAATCTAAACTCATGAGCCAAAAAGATAGTAGCGGCACACTTAACAGAAGAATGCTCAATGTTAGAAAATTCTAGGAAAATCCTTTGTATGCAAGGGTGCATGTGCATGAATTGTCTTTCAAGTTCAACTACAAGCATGGCAATAGCATCCACAAGACTACTAGTTCTATGAATAATAGAACTACCCATAGAAGGTAACTAAAGCACCGTCACAAGTAAAGAAATCTTGAATAACTCCTTTTCCAAAAATATTACCACTACCATCACGGATTTTTTTTTGTATGTAAGATGGGTGGTTCTTTAGTAGGAGCATCAGAATTTTTCATGATATTATTATTGTCCATATCGACAATAATTTCCCCAATTTCAGACATAACGGCAGAAGGTGCAAAGGGTAAAAAGAGGCAAATAGAGAAAGATAGGGAGGATAGAGAGACACTAGTAGAATACACGGCTTTGGTCCAGGCCGGGTCAGCCCATTAGTCCCGGTTCAGCCCAGAACCGGGACCAATGTGGGCATTGGTCCCGGTTCATGAGCCCAGGGGGTCGGCCGGGCCACGTGGGCCATTGGTCCCGGTTCATCTGGACCTTTTGTTCCCGGTTGGTGGCTTGAACCGGGACCAAAGGCTCCCCTTTAGTCCCGGCTCATGTCACCAACCGGGACCAATGAGGTGCCTATATATACCCCTCGCTCGCGAGCAGAGCACCCCAGTGCTCTGTTTTTCTCTGGCCGAGGAGGAGAGGGCTTGGTGGTGCTCTAGCTCACCTCCTATGCACACAAGGTGTTCGATGGAATGCCCGAGCCACACTACTTAAGCTTTCTCCTCTCCAAGCTCGACCTCCAAGCTCCATTTTCCATAATATTTGTCTAGGTTTAGCGGCCCGTCACGCCCCGTCCCCGTCTTCACCGCCGTCGATCACCCGCCCCGAGCTCATCGCCGGCACCACCGTGGTGAGCCTCTTGTTCTTATCTTCTTTCTGAAAGGAAAAATATTCTTACTTGTATGTTTACATAGATACTTGTATTATTTTCTTACTTTTATTATTGCATCTTATATAGTGCGATGGTTTTGGTATTCGCCCCCGTCGGCCCTCGTCCTGTCTATGATTCGGATGTGGTATATATATTATCTTTATAACTATTGGTTCATTTATTGTTTATGAAAATTATGCCGACCAACGTGACATAGATTTTATTTATGTAGGATGTATGTGAATCGGAAATGCCAACCGACCCTATTGTCGAGAGGTTAAATTTAGTTGAAGAAGAAAACAATTTGTTGAAGGAAAAAATAAAAAAATTGAGGAGGAGAAGATGATATTGGAGTTGCATGTTGCGGATGTCGTCGATGATCACAAGATCAAGATGGATGCAATGCGCTTGAAGATTAGAAAGATTAGAAAATATGCCATTCATACCAAGGCTTGGTATCATTATGCCGTTGGATCAATTGTTACCTTGGTTGCGATTATGATCGCATTTGTTTTCGCATTGAAATGTTTTACATAGTTTCAATGTATGGTTTAATTAATTAGATGCTCTGGAGAGCTATATGTTGTTAGATGAGAACTATGTATGCACTTTCGTTTTAATGTGATGATGAACTTCTATTAATTTGGACACTTAATTATATATAATGTGTGCAGATGAACCGGCAATGGATGTACGGTGACAGACACACCCGCGAGTACATTAAGGGCGTGCATGAGTTTCTCGATGCGGCTGAGGCAAACAAGAAGAATGGTTTTATGTGTTGTCCATGCACTCAATGTGGTAATACGAGGTCTTACACTAACCGGAAAATCCTTCACTCCCACCTGCTTTACAAGGGTTTCATGCTACACTATAATGTTTGGACGAGGCACGGAGAAATAGGGGTTATGATGGAAGACGGCGAAGAAGAAGAGTACGATGACAACTATGTGCCCCCTGAATACGGTGATGCTGCAACGGGGGGAGCTGGTGAAGATCAAGAGGAACCAGACGATGTGCCCAATGATGCTACAACGGGTGAACCTGCTGAAGATCAAGAGGAACCAGACGATGTGCCCGATGATGATGATCTCCGCCGGGTCATTGTCGATGCAAGGACGCAATGCGAAAGTCAAAAGGAGAAGCTGAAGTTCGATCGCGTGTTAGAGGATCACAAAAAAGGGTTATACCCCAATTGCGAAGATGGCAACACAAAGCTCGGTACCGTACAGGAATTGCTGCAGTGGAAGGCAGAGAATGTTGTGGCTGACAAAGGATTTGAGAAGCTACTGAAAATATTGAAGAAGAAGCTTCCAAAGGATAACGAATTGCCCGACAGTACATATGCAGCAAAGAAGGTCGTATGCCCTCTAGGATTCGAGGTGGAGAAGATACATGCATGCCCTAATGACTGCATCCTCTACTGCGGTGCATACAAGGATCTGAACGCATGCCCGGTATGCGGTGCATTGCAGTATAAGATCAGACGAGATGACCCTGGTGATGTTGACGGCGAGCCCCTCAGGAAGAGGGTTCCTGCGAAGGTGATGTGGTATGCTCCTATAATACCACGGCTGAAATGTCTGTTTAGAAACGAAGAGCATGCCAAGTTGATACGATGGCACAGTGAGAACCGAAAGAAAGATGGGAAGTTGAGAGCACCCGCTGACGGGTCGCAGTGGAGAAAATCGAGAGAAAGTACTGGGATGATTTTGCAAAGGACCCAAGGAATGTATGCTTTTCTTTAAGCGCGGATGGCATTAATCCTTTCGGGGAGCAGAGCAGCAATCACAGCACCTGGCCCGTGACTCTATGTATGTATAACCTTCCTCCTTGGATGTGCATGAAGCGGAAGTTCATTATGATGCCAGTTCTCATCCAAGGCCCTAAGCAACCCGGCAACGAAATTGATGTGTACCTAAGGCCATTAGTTGAAGAACTTTTATAGCTGTGGAATGGAAGCGGTGTACGTACGTGGGATGAGCACAGACAGGAGGAATTTAACCTTAAGGCATTGCTGTTCGTGACCATCAACGATTGGCCCGCTCTCAGTAACCTTTTAGGACAGACAAACAAAGGATACCACGCATGCATGCACTGTTTAGATGACACTGAAAGTATATACCTGGACAAATGCAGGAAGAATGTGTACCTGGGCCATCGTCGATTTCTTCCGACCGACCATCAATGTCGAAAGAAAGGCAAGCATTTCAAAGGCGAGGCAGATCACCGAAAGAATCCTGCCATGCGCACCGGTGATCACGTGCTTGCTATGGTCAATGATTTACACTATGTAATCTTTGGAAAGGGTCCCGGTGGACTAGCTGTTCCGAATGACGCTGAGGGACACACACCCATGTGGAAGAAGAAATCTATATTTTGGGACCTACCCTACTGGAAAGACCTAGAGGTCCGCTCCTCAATCGATGTGATGCACGTGACGAAGAACCTTTGCGTGAACCTGCTAGGCTTCTTGGGCGTGTATGGGAAGACAAAAGATACACCTGAGGCACGGGAGGACCTCCAACGTTTGCACGAAAAAGACGGCATGCCTCCGAAGCAGTATAAAGGTCCTGCCAGCTACGCTCTTATGAAAGAAGAGAAAGAAATCTTCTTTGAATGCCTGCTCAGTATGAAGGTCACGACTGGCTTCTCGTCGAATATAAAGGGAATAATAAATATGCCAGAGAAAAAGTTTCAGAACCTAAAGTCTCATGACTGCCACGTGATTATGACGCAACTGCTTCCGGTTGCATTGAGGGGGCTTCTACCAGAAAACGTCCGATTAGTCATTGTGAAGCTATGTGCATTCCTCAATGCAATCTCTTAGAAGGTGATCGATCCAGAAATCGTACCAAGGCTAAGGAGTGATGTGGCGCAATGTCTTGTCAGTTTCGAGCTGGTGTTCCCACCATCCTTCTTCAATATCATGACGCACATCCTAGTTCATCTAGTCGACGAGATTGTCATCTTGGGGCCCATATTTCTACACAATATGTTCCCCTTTGAGAGGTTCATGGGAGTCCTAAAGAAATATGTCTATAACCGCGCTAGGCCAGAAGGAAGCATCTCCATGGGCCATCAAACAGAGGACGTTATCGGGTTTTGTGTTGACTTCATTCCTGGCCTTCAGAAGATAGGTCTCCCTAAATCGCGGTATGAGGGGAGACTGACTGGAAAAGGCACTCTTGGAAGAGACTCAATAATATGCAGGGACGGATATTCTTGGTCTCAAGCACACTACAGAGTTCTACAGAACTCTACCTTGGTGACCCCGTATGTCGATGAACACAAGAACGGTCTGCGCTCCAAACACCCGGAGCAGTGCGACGACTGGATTACATGTGAACACATCAGGACTTTCAGCAGTTGGTTGGAAACACGTCTCAGAGGTGACAACACTGTTTGTGATGAGTTGTACTTGTTGTCTAGGGGACCATCTTTGAATGTATTGACTTACAAAGGATACGAGATAAATGGGAATACATTTTACACGATCGCCCAAGATCAAAAGAGCACCAACCAAAACAGCGGTGTCCGCTTTGATGCAGCAACCGTGAGCGGAAAGGACACATATTATGGTTACATAGTGGACATATGGGAACTTGACTACGGACCTGATTTTAAGGTCCCTTTGTTTAAGTGCAAATGGGTCAATCTGTTAGGCGGCGGGGTACAGGTAGACCCACAGTACGGAATGACAACAGTGGATCTGAAAAATCTTGGGTACACTAACGAACCGTTCGTCCTAGCCAATGATGTGGCACAGGTTATCTATGTGAAGGACATGTCTACCAAACCGAGAAAAAGAAAAGATAAGGAAGCGAATACATCATACGATGAGCCAAAGCGCCACATAGTTCTTCCAGGAAAAAGGGACATCCTGGGAGTGGACGGCAAGACAGACATGTCTGAAGATTATGAAAAGTTTCATGAAATTCCTCCCTTCAATGTCAAGGCTGACCCAAGCATCCTGATAAACAATGAAGATTATCCATGGTTATGGCGCAATAAGCAAATGACACAAGCGAAGAAAAAGTGAAGACTTTCTCCCGCAACTATTATGATGATACCATGCCAACTTTGTAACACACGAACATGCTACCATTGTCCGTTTTGTACATGCACATGCTATGTGGGTGAAATTATGATACCATCCCAACTTTCAACTTTTTCAGAGTTCATTTGAAATTCTTTCATGTCTTATGGTTCGCCCCTAGCCCATGACCATTAGTCCCGGTTTGTGCCAGAAACCGGGACTAAAGGGTTGGTCCTCGTTGCGGGCAGAGTTTAGTCCCACCTCGCCAACCGAAGGGGCCTCACACCGGTTTATAAGCCCTTCCCTCTCTGCCTTGTTGAGCTCCTCTCGAAGTGAAAATAGATGCCCTAATAGAGAAAAGTTTAACCTAAATTCATAGTGAATTTCTCTGAAATTCATAGAAATTTACTAGGAATTTAGGTTGAATTTTCTCTATAAGCGCATCTATTCTCATTTTTTAGTAAGTTAATCACAAACTTGTGATTCAAACAATTTTAAAAGAATTCAAATTTTAACTATTCAAATTTGAAAACTAATGGCACTAACAGAAATTTTATAATTTTTGTAAAACTAATGGCACTAACAAAAAGTTTATAATTTTGCTAACCTAAAAGAAAACAGAATTAAAAATTAAAGCAGAAAACAAAAGAAAATAAATAATGCAAAAACAAATCAAAAAACAGGAAAAAACTATTTTTATAGTAAAGTTAATCACAAAATAAAATAAATAAAGCAACAAAGAAAACAAAAAAACTAAAAAAGTGTTTTCAAATTTGAAAACTAATGGCACTAACAGAAAGTTTATAATTTTTCTAAAACTAATGGCACTAACAGAAAGTTTATAATTTTGCTAACCTAAAAGCAAACAGAATTAAAAATTAAAGCAAAAAACAAAAGAAAATAAATAATGCAAAAAACAAATCAAAAAAACAGGAAAAAACTATTTTTATAGTAAATTTAATCACAAAATAAAATAAATAAAGCAACAAAGAAAACAAAAAAACTAAAAAAGTGTTTTCAAATTTGAAAACTAATGGCATTAACAAAAAGTTTATAATTTTTCTAAAACTAAAAGCATAAAGAATTAAAAAATAAAGCAAAAAACAAAAGAAAATAAATAAAGCAACAAAAAACAAAAAAAATGCCACCTACTAGCCCACCATGGCCTGAATACGACTAGAAACCCTACCATGGGCCAGGATTCAGGCCCGCAGTAGGCCCACTAGGCCCACAGGCATTGCAGTGACAGATTAGGCCCGAAAGCCTGCAGTTGAGAGGAGCTCGGGAGGGTGGGCGCAGCAGCGCTTATAAACCACTCCCGAGCCGTCTCAACTAGCGAGGTTGGACTAAACTTTTGGGCGCGGGGCAGCACAAGGCCATTGGTCCCGGTTGGTGGGCACCAACCGTGACCAAGCCCCCCTTTAGTCCCGGTTGGTGCCACCAACCGGGACCAAAGGCCGCCGCTTCCCGCCCTTTGGGCTGCTGAAATAGGCCTTTGGTCCCGGTTGGTGGCACCAACCGGGACTAGGGGGCATTGGTCACGGTTGGTGCCACGAACCGGGACCAATACTCTGTATATAAGCAGGACTTAGGAAATTTTCAGTTTCTCATCGACCATTTGCCCCCGACGCCGCCAGGCTGCCCGTGCTCGCCGTCGCCGTCGCCCCGCGCCCCTGCCCCGTGCTCGCCATCGCCGCCCGCTCCTCGTCGCCGTCGCCCTGCCCCTGCCCCTCCCCCCCCCGCCCCGCGCCGGCGCCCTCGCCGCCCCCGCCGTCGCCTCGAGCTCCCCTGCTCGCGCGCGCCGCCCCGCGCCCCGAGCCCCTGCCACGGACTCGCCGTCGCCGCCCGCCCCTGCCCCGACGCGCGCCGCCCCGGCCCGCCCCGTCGCCGTCGCCCGCGCCCCTGCCCCGACGCGCGCCGCCCGCGCCCGCCCTGCCCCGCGCGCCGCCCCGGCCCGCCCCCGTCGCCGTCGCCCGACGCCCCTGCCCTGACGCGCGCCGCCCCGGCCCGCCCTCGCCGTCGCCTGCGCCCCTGCCCGCCTCCTTAGCTTGATCCGGCCACCGGCGCCCTCCCTTTGCAATTTTTTTTCATATATATGCTTGTTTTATATATATATATATATGTGCTTGTTATATATAATATGCTTGTTTATATATATATGTAATGATTTTTTTATAGAATATGATGTTTTTTTCATAGATGATCACATATATGATGTATGCACGAATGTGGATGAAATATGATGTTTTTTTGTTCATAGAACATGATGTTTTTTTAATTCACATATTTTTTTTGTTCATGAGAGAGGCGGGGACGTTGAGGGACATAGATGTATTTTTTCAGAATTTTCTATCATGCATAGACGGATTTTAGACCACGGGAGCACCCCCTCTCTATCGTTGCAAAATTTGCTAAGTGATATTAAGAAGGAAGGAAAAGAAGTATAGGAAAGAAAGAAAATAAGAAGAGGAAAGAAAGAAGAAGAGGAGAGGAAGAAGAGGAGAAATAAATAAGAAGAAGAAAAAAGAAGAAAAAGAAGAGGAGAAGAAGAAAGGAATAGTGGAGAAGAAGAGAAAATAGAATATATTCTATTTTTTCTTCTTCTCCACTATTCCTTTCTTCTTCTCCTCTTTTTTTTCTTCCTTTTTTTCTTCGATCTTCTCCTCTAGCTATTCCTTTCTTCTTCTCCTCTTTTTTCTTCTTCTTCTTCTTCATCTTCTTAATTTTAATCGGGAACGAGGGTGTCGAGGATCGCCGAGGGGTCGAGGGTCGGGAACTAGGGTAGAGGGTCGAGGGTCGTTAAGGGGTCAAGGGTCGAGGGTTTCAGGGTCGAGGGTTCGAGGGTTCTATAGGGTCGAGGGATCGAGGGTCGAGGGTTCCAGGGTCGTCTAGGGGTCGAGGGTTCCAGGGTCATCGAGGGTTCGAGGGGTCGAGGATCGCCGAGGGGTTGAGAGAGGTTTCCTAGTGTCAAAGTATTGAAGAAATCCATCGCTTCATCATTAGCCGGAAGTAACCAGGGCATGACGAAGTCCTCCAAAGTTATTTTGGAATGGTGTCTCGGATAGGATAATTTGCCTTTTTGTATGAATTTCAGCAAAGGCCTTCCAAATAACGATATTTGGAAGGTTCTTGCTGAACTTTGTACCAAAAAGCGAATTATCCTATCTAGGACTCCGTTCCAAAATAACTTTGGAGAGCTTCGTACCATCATGCACCTGTTACTTTCACCTAATGATGAAGACATGGTTTTGTTGAATCCTTTGACACTAGGCAACATCCCGACCCCTCGGCGATCCTCTTGAACATGAGAGGAAGAAGAGGATTGCCGAGGGGTCGAGGGTTCCAGGGTCGTCGAGGGTTCGAGGGGTCGAGGATCGCCGAGGGGTCGAGAGAGATATTTCCTAGTGTCAAAGTATTGAAGAAATCCATGGCTTCATCATTAGCCAGAAGTAACCAGGGCATGACGAAGTCCTCCAAAGTTATTTTGGAATGGTGTCCCGGATAGGATAATTTGCCTTTTTGTATGAATTTCAGCAAAGGCCTTCCAAATAACGATATTTGGAAGGTTCTTGCTGAACTTTGTACCAAAAAGCAAATTATCCTATCTAGGACTCCGTTCCAAAATAACTTTGGAGAGCTTCGTACCATCATGCACCTGTTACTTTCACCAAATGATGAAGACATGGTTTTGTTGAATCCTTTGACACTAGGCAACCTCCCGACCCCTCGGCGATCCTCTCGAACTTGAGAGGAAGAAGAGGATAAAAAAAGAAGAGGAAGAAGAAAAAAAAGAGGAGAAGAAAGAATAGAGGAGTTCTTCTCCTCTATTCTTTCTTCTCCTCTTTTTTTCTTCTTCTTCCTCTTTTTTTATCGGGAACGAGGGTCATCGAGGGACATAGATGTGGTGTCGTCGTTGTCGATATATACCCCCTCCCGATAGCTTCAACACGTGGGGGGGGGGGTCGATATTACCCCCTCCTTGAAGCGTTCTCGAGGCCACCCCAAACCCTTGAAGCGTTGTCGAGGCCACCCCAAACCCTAGAGAAGCAGCGTCGAGGCCACAAATTAATATATATGATTCCTTACTATGATTAGGTAGCTAGTTCTATGTTTGCCACTAATATATCCATCTGTCATGTTTGAATAATAATTGCCATGTTGTAAATATTTGCAGAAACTATGGACACCGCCCGAGACGAAGCAAAAGAAGCGTTGTTGAGGGACATAATCGCAGAAGGAAGTGATGCCGTCTCGTTGTTTCTCAACGACACCGATGGTCTGGAAGGAGAGGGTGAAGAAGCTGGCTACGGTGACCTAATGCCGGTGCAAGAAGAAGAACATGAGGACGGCTCCGGTGACCCAATGCCGGTGCAAGAAGGAGACCGTGATGACGGCTCCGGTGACCGAACCGAGTCCGGCAAGGTATATATATTAGTTAAGCCTGTGCTGACTAGCTGATTGATGCATTCATTGTTTTGGTATGTACACATATTAATTAAGTCTTTGTTCTTTTTTCTAGCCCTCCAGATCAAGCACAACTTCGGTAAAGAGACGAGGCCCGAAGAAAAAGTTGAGCTCGGATGAAAGGTTTGAGATCATAGCAATCGCGCCCGACGGCCAACCGATTGAACCCATCCGAACAAAGAACGCATTTGTTGCTCAGTGCGGGGTTCTGGTTAGGGACAAGATCCCGATAAGCATCCAGCAATGGTTTAAGCCGGCTACAGAAGACCCTGAGGTGTCTTATGTCAATGATATGCAGAAAAATGATCTTTGGACTGAGCTGAAGTCAAATTTCACCCTACCGCCAGAGGATAATCCAGAGAACCCAGTTAAAGAGCAATTAATCAAGTCTTTTGCTCTTAAGAGGATGGCAGAACTATTCAGGAGGTGGAAGAAAGAGCTGAATAAGTTTGTCAAAAATAATGAGACACCAGAATTCAAGGGCAGATATAAGAAGATCAGAGATCACTGGCCCGCATTTGTGGCCCACAAGACATCGGAAAAGAGTAAGAAGATGTCGGCGACAAACAAGCAAAATGCTGCGAAGAAGAAGCATCACCATCGCATGGGGTCAGGTGGCTACCTCGTAGCCCGGCCTAAGTGGGCCAAGACTGAGAATGATCTGGTTGATAAAGGGATCGAACCAGAGACAATTAACTGGCCAGACCGTTGCCGGACTTGGTTCTTCGGGGCTGGCGGAACCTTGGACCCTGTAACAGGGAAGTGCATTTGGATGAACGATCAAATGGACATACCAGTCAGGAAGCTTAAGCAGTATATCGAAGCAGCGCAGCAAGGGACGTTCTTTCCAGACAGAGAGAATGACGAGCTCACAATGGCCCTCGGGAATCCTGAGCACCCTAGACGGACACGAGGCACGCCAGACTCCATTCCATGGAAGGTTGGGTTTCCGGACGCAGGCGGTTACAAATCCCATGAGAGGAGGAAAAAGTGCAATAGACCCAAATGCAGGCATTGCAAGCAAGGGTAGACGCAATAGAGGAACGAGAAGCAAATCGCAGCAAACGTACTGCCGAAGCTTCCCCCGAAGCTACCCCGCCATCTCAGCGCAGAAGCAGCGTGGCTTCCACCGAGCTGCTTCAGTCGGAGCATGCCTTGACGGCTCCTGCCAGCTATCCCGTGGATGCTATCACGGAGTCTCAAAATTGCCACCTTATGACGCAATGGATGAATTTGAAGGTCAAGGCGGCTATTGGCTCTGTTTATCCTACTAAACCCGGCGCAACTTTTCACTGCCGGCCAATTCCAGAAGGATATGCTAGGGTGATGGTGGATGAAATAACGAAGGGATTTGAGGACCTCCAGCTTGACCACCCTACCGGTGAAGGGGAGACTAGGCTGGGGTCTGCTCTGAAGACTCCATGCCTATGGCGGAAGGAGCTCATCAACCTTCCGAACTGGATGCCTCCTCCACCGCCTCCTCCTCCGGCGAGTCAGGGCACTCCGCCTCCTCCACCGCCTCCTCCTCCGGCGAGTGACGATCAGGGCACTCAACCGGCTCCTTCTCCAGCGCGTGGCGGCACTCTGCCTCCTTCTTCGCCTGTGCCGACGCGCCCGAGCAGCCAGCCTCCTCCTTCTCCGCCTCGTCAGCAAGGGCGGAAGAGACATGCCGCCGCTCCAGCTGTTCCGGCGCGTCGTAGTCCTTCTCCTCCGCCTCGTAAGAAAGTAAAGAAGACAACCGCTCCGTCTGCTCGGTCGACGTCTAGCAGTACAACCAGAGGCGGGAGGACATACAGATTCGGTCCTTCTCTGAAGACTCCAGAGAAGTTACCATACGAGAGGACCCCGGAGGAGAACGCTGAGATCGCACGAACCGAAGTGGATGACTGGTTTCAAGGGTTGAAAGCAAAGAGACATCCACTTCCGGAGGAGAAGGTAGATCCGGTGAAAGCGAAGCGCACTCTGGCTGCCCTGACAAAACCACCGAAGTCTCCGCCGAAAGGAAACTATGAGCGCATTATTGGAAAGGAATTTGCCAAAGCGGAGCGGTCAGGAAGTACTGTCAGTGATCAAAGGCTGAAAGAACGACGAGCTGGGAAACAAATTGCCCAACTCGGCGAACAAGCGAAGCAATCATGCCCCCCGCTCAAGGTGCCTAGCCACAACGTCGCTAATGATCCGAGGATGGTGCCCGGTTATAGAAATCTTGCAGATTACCTGCCCGACGATGTACATTATGAACCCATGGACGTGCAGATACAAAGATACGAGTACGGGAAGCCTCTCGTCAAAGATGAAAGATCTCTATCAACGATGATGCGAAGATTGCATGATTGGTACATGAAAATCTGCAGAGACTCTCGGGGGAGGAGTACTTTGTATGTGAAAGTTAAAAAGGAGCATGACCTCGTTGGAATTGAACTGTTGCCCGTTCCATTTGAGGAGTTCTATCAGTTTTTCAATCAATTGGCCCTCGATAAAACAACGGTCGCCTGCTACTGTCTATAAGTAGTACTACTTCTGTCATTAAGTTTCTCTATATAGCTCAGCTCTTTCATTGCATGTATTTATAATCATCCTCACTATATTATGCAGATTGAAGATCGCCGAATTGAAGAAAAGACAAGTCGGTGATATTGGGTTCATTAACACATATCTCATAGATGCAACTTAGGTTAAATTTCATGCCGCAGCTACCAAGGCCAACATGCTACGATCGTTTGTAATAAATGAAAACAAAGATATAATACTCTTTCCTTACAACTTCAAGTGAGTGTTACTGTCTTGTGCGTATTCGGTTTCCCTTATATATTAGTCAAGGTTATAGTAATGTAATTGATGAGTTATGCATGCGTGTGCAGTTTCCACTATATTCTCCTAGAGATTAAGCTTGAGAAGGGACTAGTAACCGTCTTAGACTCTAGACGAAAAGATCCCCAGGACTATGCAGACATGACTCAAATACTCGAGAAGTAAGTTAAATCGATCATTATCCACCATATCAGCAACTTTGTTCATTTCCTGATATATCAAGTAATTGTTTTCCTTGTCTGGCAGGGTTTGGAGAAAATTCACCAGAAAAGCTCCGGGACTGCCGAAGGAGCTGCAATTGAGACACCCAAAAGTAAGTACTATAGTAGCATGTTCCGCGCATCTACTAGTCATTCAAGCGCTAGTTTCATCAATACCATTTGGCATTCTTGCTTATCAGTTTGATTGACCTCTATTTCTTGTAAAGTGGTTGTGGAAGGAACAAGGGAATGATTTCTATGGATACTACGTTTGCGAGTCCATCCGCCACACGACCTGTGAGCGGGGCTACACTGACGAACAATATGAAGTACGTAAATAACAACATTCACAATTTTATTTTATTACCATCATTTGTGTTGAGTTTCATTCATTCATATATATATATATGTATTGACCCCCTTCTTTAAATTAGATGTTTCGGAAGCGGGATGAACTCCTAGCACCAGCTCGCATGCGAGCAATTCAAGAGGAATTGGCGGCATTCTTTCTTGACCACGTGATCCCTGAAGACGGAGAATTCTATGTGGACCCTGAGTCCGTATGATTATATTTGTAAGAGATAATTATTGTATATATGTAGCCAGTAGTGTCGGATAGATATACGAGAACTTGTTGTTCGACCAGTCTCTCGGAGAAGGAGAGGTGGTCGATATCACTTCTCTCTGTATGCATATATGTTCATGACGATCTTCTGTTTCCTTCGTTTGCTTACTAGCTAGCTAGCATGTCTAGTCCTCTCTATACGTATGTATAGTACGTAGCGTCGACCAAGCACGGACATAAGAGAGGACACTTCTCTCTATTAATTATAGATAGCTAACACAATATATGAAACACCTAAGTTAACCCCCCAAAACCCCCAAACCCCAAAACAAAAGGGTCTCTGCCTGGGCTCCGCGCACAGGCCACGTGGAGGACCATCTGTCCCGGTTCTGGATTGAACTAGGACTAAAGGGACAGAGCATTAGTACCGACCCTTTAGTCCCGGTTCCAGAACCGGGACAAAAGGCCCTTATGAACCGGGACAACAGGCCCTTTTTCTACCAGTGAGAGAGGGCGGATAAAACGGCAAGGGTGAAGTGGGGGAGAGGAAAACGATAGGCAAATGGCAAATAATGTAATGCGGGAGATAGGGATTGTGATGGGTACTTGGTATATTGACTTTTGCATAGACTCCCCTGCAATGGCGCCAGAAATCCTTCTTGCTACCTCTTGAGCACTGCATTGGTTTTCCCCGAAGAGGAAGGGATGATGCAGCAAAGTAGCGTAAGTATTTCCCTCGGTTTTTGAGAACCAAGGTATCAATCCAGTAGGAGGCTATGCGCGAGTCCTTCGTACCTACACAAAACAAATAAATCCTCACAACCAACGCGATAAGGGGTTGTCAATCCCTACACGGCCACTTACGAGAGTGAGATCTGATAGATATGATAAGATAATATTTTTGGTATTTTTATGATAAAGATGCAAAGTAAAATAAACGCAAAGGAAAAAGCAAAGGAAATAACTAAGTAATGTAAGATTAATATGATGAAGATAGACCCGGGGGCCATAGGTTTCACTAGTGGCTTCTCTCAAGAGCATAAGTATTCTACGATGGGTGAACGAATTACTGTTGAGCAATTGACAGAATTGAGCATAGTTATGAGAATATCTAGGTATGATCATGTATATAGGCATCACGTCCGAGACAAGTAGACCGACTCCTGCCTGCATCTACTACTATTACTCCACTCATCGACCGCTATCCAGCATGCATCTAGAGTATTAAGTTAATGAAAACAGAGTAACGCCTTAAGCAAGATGACATGATGTAGAGGGATAAACTCGTGCAATATGATGAAAACCCCATCTTGTTATCCTCGATGGCAACAATACAATACGTGCCTTGCTGCCCCTACTGTCACTGGGAAAGGACACCGCAAGATTGAACCCAAAGCTAAGCACTTCTCCCATTGCAAGAAAGATCAATCTAGTAGGCCAAACCAAACTAATAATTTGAAGAGACTTGCGATGATAACCAATCATACATAAAAGAATTCAGAGAAGATTCAAATATTATTCATAGATAGACTTTATCATAAACCCACAATTCATCGGTCTCAACAAACACACCGCAAAAAGAAGATTACATCGAATAGATCTCCACAAGATAGGGGGAGAACATTGTATTGAGATCCAAAAAGAGAGAAGAAGCCATCTAGCTAATAACTATGGACCCGTAGGTCTGAGGTGAACTACTCACACTTCATCGGAGGGGCTATGGTGATGATGTAGAAGCCCTCCGTGATCGATGCCCCCTGCGGCGGAGCTCCGGAACAGGCCCCAAGATGGGATCTCGTGGATACAGAAAGTTGCGGCGGTGGAATTAGGGTTTTGGCTCCATATCTGATCGTTTGGGGGTACGTAGGTATATATAGGAGGAAGGAGTATGTTGGTGGAGCAATAGGGGGCCCACGAGGGTGGAGGGCGCGCCTGGGGGGTAGGCGCGCCCCCTACCTCGTGGCCTCCTATCTTGTGTCTTGACGTAGGGTCCAAGTCTCGTGGGTCGTGTTCGTTGAGAAAATCACGTTCTCGAAGGTTTCATTCCGTTTGGACTCCGTTTGATATTCCTTTTCTTCGAAACCCTAAAATAGGCAAAAAAAACAGCAATTCTGGGCTGGGCCTCCGGTTAATAGGTTAGTCCCAAAAATAATATAAAAGTGGATCATAAAGCCCAATAATGTCCAAAACAGTAGATAATATAGCATGGAGCAATCAAAAATTATAGATACGTTGGAGACGTATCAATGCGTAGGTAAGAACGGTTCTTGCTGTAAGCCCGTAGTAGCCACGTAAAACTTGCAACAACAAAGTACAGGACGTCTAGCTTGTTTTTGCAGGGCTTTTTGTGATGTGATATGGTCAAGACGTGATGAGATATAAATTGTTGTATGAGATGATCATGTTTTGTAAAAGTTATCGGCAACTGGCAGGAGCCTTATGGTTGTCGCTTTTTTGTATGAAATGCAATCGCCATGTAATTGCTTTACTTTATCACTAAGCGGTAGCGATAGTCGTAGAAGCAATAGTTCGCGAGACGACAATGATCCTACGATGGAGATCAAGGTGTCAAGCCAGTGATGATGGTGATCATGACGGTGCTTTGGAGATGGAGATGAAAGGCACAAGATGATGATGGCCATATCATATCACTTATTTTGATTGCATGTGATGTTTATCCTTTATGCATCTTATTTTGCTTAGTATGGCAGTAGCATTATAAGATGATCCCTCACTAAATTTCAAGGTATAAGTGTTCTCCCTGAGTATGCGCCGTTGCTACAGTTTGTCGTGCCGAGACACCACGTGACGATCGGGTGTGATAAGATCTACTTTCACATACAACGGGTGCAAGCCAGTTTTGCATGTGCAGAATACTCAGGTTAAACTTGACGAGCCTAGCATATGCAGATATGGCCTCAGAACACTGAGACCGAAAGGTTGAACGTGAATCATATAGAAGATATGATCAACATAGTGATGTTCACCATTGAAAGCTACTCTATCTCACATGATGATCGGACATGGTTTAGTTGATATGGATCACGTGATCATTTAGATGACTAGAGGGATGTCTATCTAGGTGGGAGTTCTTAAGTAATATGATTAATTGAACTTTAATTTATCATGAACTTAGTACCTGATAGTATTTTGCATGTCTATGTTGTTGCAGATCAATGGCTCGTGCTACCGTTCCCTTGAATTTTAATGTGTTCCTAGAGAAAGCTAAGTTGAAAGATGATGGTAGCAACTACACGGACTGGGTCCGTAACTTGAGGATTATCCTCATTGTTGCATACAAGAATTATGTCCTGGAAGCACCACTAGGTGTACCACCCGCGCCAGCAACTGCAGACATTGTGAATGCCTGGCAGTCCCGTGTTGATGACTACTCGATAGTTTAGTGTGCCATGCTTTACGGCTTAAAATGGGACTTCAAAGACGTTTCAAACGTCATGGAGCATATGAGATGTTCCAGGAGTTAAAGTTAATATTTCAAGCAAATGCCCAAGCTGAGAGATATGAAGTCTCCAACAAGTTCTATAGCTCCAAGATGGAGGAGAATAGTTTTGTCAGTGAACATATACTCAGAATGTCTGGGTACCGCAACCACTTGACTCAACTGGGAGTTAATCTTCCTGATGATAGTGTCATTGACAGAGTTCTTCAATCACTGCCACCAAGGTACAAAAGCTTCGTGATGAACTATAATATGCAAGGGATGGATAAGACAATTCCCGAGCTCTTCGCAATGCTAAAGGCTGCGGAGGTAGAAATCGAGAAGGAGCATCAAGTGTTGATGGTTAACAAGACCACCAGTTTCAAGAAAAAGGGTAAAGGGAAGAAGGGGAACTTCAAGAAGAATGGAAAGCAAGTTGCTGCTCAAGTGAAGAAGCCCCAGTCTGGACCTAAGCCTGAAACTGAGTGCTTCTACTGCAAAGGGAATGGTCACTGGAAGCGGAACTGCCCCATGTATTTGGCGGATAAGGATGGCAAAGTGAAAGGTATATTTGATATACATATTATTGATGTGTACCTTACTAATGCTCGTAGTAGCGCCTGGGTATTTGATACTGGTTCTTTTGCTCATATTTGCAACTCAAAACAGGGGCTACGGATTAAATAAAGATTGGCTATGGACGAGGTGATGATGCGCGTGGGAAATGGTTTCAAAGTCAATGTGATCGCCATCGGCACGCTACCTCTACATCTACTGTCGGGATTAGTTTTAGACCTAAATAATTGTTATTTGGTGCCAGCGTTGAGCATGAACATTATATCTGGATCTTGTTTGATGTGAGACGTGTTATTCATTTAAATCAGAGAATAATGGTTGTTCTATTTATATGAGTAATATCTTTTATGGTCATGCACCCGTGAAGAGTGGTCTATTTTTGTTGAATCTCGATAGTAGTGATACACATCTATAATACCTAAATAGTTCATCCCCACTAACATATTTCTCTTGACATGCAGCCTATCCACCTTAGCAGCTTTGACACATCATTAGTTACTCTTAATTATTTTGGTCATGCATCTCACCACATCAGCATTTTGAAGCCAAAAGATACAAGTTTAATGATGATAGTGCAACTTGTTTGTGGCACTATCATTTAGGTCATATTGGTGTAAAACGCATGAAGAAACTCCATGCTAATGGGTTTTCAGAATCACTTGATTATGAATCACTTGATGCTTGCGAACCATGCCTCATGGGCAAGATGGCTAAGACTTTGTTCTCAGGAACAATGGAGCGAGTAACTGACTTATTGAAAATAATACATACTGATGTATGCGGTTCGATGAGTGTTGAGGCTCGCGGAGGGTATCATTATTTTCTGACCTTCACAGATGATTTGAGCAGATATGGGTATATCTGCTTGATGAAACATAAGTCTGAAACATTTGAAAAGTTCAAAAAAATTCAGAGTGAAGTGGAAAATCATCGTAACAAGAAAACAAAGTTTCTACCATCTGATCGTGGAGGTGAATATTTGAGTTATGAGTTTGGTCTTCATATGAAACAATGCGGAATAGTTTCACAACTCACACCACCTGGAACACCACAGCGTAATGGTGTGTCCGAACGTCATAACCGCACTTTATTAGATATGGTGCGATCTATGATGTCTCTTACTGATTTACCGCTATCATTTTGGGGTTATACTTTAGAGACGGCTGCATTCACATTAAATAGGGCACCATCTAAATCCGTTGAGATGACACCATATGAACTGTGGTTTGGCAAGAAACCCAAGTTGTCATTTCTTAAAGTTTGGGACTGCGATGCTTATGTGAAAAAGTTTCAACCTGATAAGCTCGAACCCAAATTGGACAAATGTGTCTTCATAGGATACCCAAAGGAGACAGTTGGGTACACCTTCTATCACAGATCCGAAGGCAAGATATTTGTTGCTAAGAATGGATCCTTTCTAGAGAAGGAGTTTCTCTCGAAAGAAGTGAGTGGGAGGAAAGTAGAACTTGATGAGGTAATTGTACCTGCCCCCTTATTAGAAAGTAGTTCATCACAGAAACAAGTTCGGGTGATTCCTACACCAATTAGTGAGGAAGAAAATGATGATGATCATGAAACTTAGGATCAAGTTACTACTGAACCTCGTAGGTCAATCAAAGTAAGATCCGCACCAGAGTGGTACGGTAATCCTGTTCTGGAGGTCATGTTACTTTACCATGATGAACCTACGAACTATGACGAAGCAATGATGAGCCCAGATTCCGTGAAATGGCTGGAGGCCATGAAATATGAGATGGGATCCATGTATGATAACAAAGTGTGGACTTTGGTTGACTTGCCCGATGATCGGCAAGCAATAGAAAATAAATGGATCGTTAAGAAGAAGACTAAGACTGACGGTAATATTACTGTCTATAAAGCTCGACTTGTTGCGAAAGGTTTTCGACAAGTTCAAGGAGTTGACTACGATGAGACCTTCTCACCCGTAGTGATGTTTAAGTCTGTCCAAATCATGTTAGCAATTGCCGCATTTTATGATTATGAAATTTTGCAGATGGATGTAAAAACTGCATTCCTTAATGGATATCTTAAAGAAGAGTTGTATATGATGCAACCAGAAGGTTTTGTCGATCCAAAAGGTGCTAACAAAGTGTGCAAGCTCCAGCGATCCATTTATGGCTTGGTGCAAGCCTCTCGGAGTTGGAATATATGCTTTGATAGTGTGATCAAAGCATATGGTTTTATACAGACTTTTGGAGAAGCCTATATTTACAAAAATGAGTGGGGGCTCTGTAGCATTTCTAATATTATATGTGGATCACATATTGTTGATTGGAAATAATACATAATTTCTGGATAGCATAAAAGCATACTTGAATAAGAATTTTTCAATGAAAGACCTCGGTGAAGCTGCTTATATATTGGGCATCAAGATCTATAGAGATAGATCAAGATGCTTAATTGGACTTCCACAAAGCACATACCTTGATAAAGTTTTGAAGAATTTCAAACTGGATCAATCAAAGAAAGGGTTCTTGACTGTGTTACAAGGTGTGAAGTTGAGTCAAACTCAATGCTCGACCACTGCAGAAGATAGAGAGAAAATACAAGTCATTCCCTATGCCTTGTCCATAGGTTCTATCATGTATTCAAATGCTATGTAATAGACCTGATGTGTGCCTTGCTATTAGTTTAGCAGGGAGGTACCAAAGTAATCCGGGAGTGGATCACCGGACAGCGGTCAAGAACATCCTGAAATACCTGAAAAGGACTAAGGATATATTTCTCATTTATGGAGGAGACAAAGAGCTCGTCGTAAATGGTTACGTCGATGCAAGCTTTGACACCAACCTGGATGACTCTATGTCACAAAACGGATACGTATTTATATTAAATGGTGGAGTTGTCAGTTGGTGTTGTTCCAAGCAGAGCGTCGTGGCGGGATCTATGTGTGAAGCGGAGTACATAGCTGCTTCGGAAGCAGCAAATGAAGGAGTCTGGATGAAGGAGTTCATATCCGATCTAGGGTAATACCTAGTGCATCGGGACCAATGAAAATCTTTTGTGACAACACTGGTCCAATTGCCTTGGCAAAGGAATCCAGATTTCACAAGAGAACCAAGCACATCAAGAGACGCTTCAATTCCATCTGCGATCAAGTCAAGGAGGGATACATAGTGATTTGCAAGATACATATGGATCTAAATGTTGCAGACCCGTTGACTAAGCCTCTCTCACGAGCAAAACATGATCAGCACCAAGACTCCATGGGTGTTAAAATCATTACTATGTAATCTAGATTATTGGCTCTAGTGCAAGTGGGAGACTAAAGGAAATATGCCCTAGAGGCAATAATAAAGTTGTTATTTATATTTCCTTGTATCATGATAAATGTTTATTATTCATGCGAGAATTTTACTAACCGGAAACTTAGTACATGTGTGAATACATAGACAAAACTGAATGTCCCTAGTATATGCCTCTACTAGACTAGCTCGTTAATCAAAGATGGTTAAGTTTCCTAACCATAGACATGTGTTGTCATTTGATAAACAGGATCACATCATTAAAGAATGATGCGATGGACAAGACCCATCCGTTAGCTTAGCATTATGATCGTTTAGTTTTATTGCTATTGCTTTCTTCATGACTTATACATGTTCCTCTGACTATGAGATTATGCAACTCCCGATTACAGGAGGAACACCTTGTGTGCTATCAAACGTCACAACGTAACTGGGTGATTATAAAGATGCTCTACAGGTGTCTCCGATGGTGTTTGTTGAGTTGGCATAGATCTAGATTAGGATTTGTCACTCCATGTATCGGAGAGGTTTCTCTCGGCCCTCTCGGTAATGCACATCACTATAAGCCTTGCAAGCAATGTGACTAATGAGTTAGTTACGGGAGATGCATTTCGGAACGAGTAAAGACACTTGCCGGTGACGAGATGGAACTAGGTATGAAGATACCGATGATCGAATCTCGGGAAAGTAACATACCGATGACAAAGGGAACAACGTATGTTGTTATGCAGTTTAACCGATAAAGATCTTCGTAGAATATGTAGGAGCCAATATGAGCATCCAGGTTCCGATATTGGTTATTGACCGGAGATGTGCCTCGGTCATGTCTACATAGTTCTTGAACACGTAGGGTTCGCACGCTTAACGTTCGATGACGATTTGTATGATGAGTTATGTGATTTGATGAACCGAAGTTTGTTTGGAGTCCTGGATGAGATCACGGACATGACGAGGAGTCTCAAAATGGTCGAGACGTAAATATTGATTTATTGGAAGGTTATATTTGGACATCGGAATGGTTTCGGAAAGGTTCGAACATTTTCCGAAGTATCGGGGGGTTACCGGAAACCCCCCCCCCCATGGGGAGTTAATGGGCCTTCATGGGCCCTAGTGGAGAGAGAAGGCGGCGGCCAGGTGGAGGCGCCCCCCCAAGCCCAAACCGAATTGGACTAGGGTTGGGGGGCCCTTTCCTTGTTCTCCTCCACCTCTTTCCCCTTCCCCCCTTCTCCGAAAAGGAAAGAAGGGGGCTGAATCCTACTTGGACCAGGAGTCCAAGTAGGACTCCCCCCTTGGCACGCCCCCCTTGGGCCGGCCACCTCTCCTCCCCCCTTTATATACGTGGGAGGGGGCACCCCAAAGACACACCAAGTCTTCTCTTAGCCATGTGCAGTGGCCCCCTCGATAGTTACATACCTCGGTCATATCGTTGTAGTGCTTAGGCGAAGCTCTGCGCCGGTAACTTCATCATCACCGTCAACACGCCGTCGTGCTGATGAAACTCTCCCTCGTCCTTAACTGGATCAAGAGCTCGAGGGACGTCATTGAGTTGAACGTGTGCTGAACACGGAGGTGCCGTACGTTCGGTGCTAGGATTGATTGAATCGCGAAGACGTTCGACTACATCAACCGCATACTAAACGCTTTCGCTTTCGGTCTATGAGGGTACGTGGACACACTCTCCCCTCTCATTGCTATGCATCTCCTAGATATATCTTGCGTGATCGTAGGAAATTTTTTGAAATGTTGCGTTCCCCAACACCACCCAGGTGCCCATGAGTCACCAGGGCGCGCCCTAGTGGCTTGTGGGGGCCCTGGCCAGCCTACGGTGCCCATCTTCCGGTATATAAGCCCATTTTACCATGAAAAAAATAAGCAGAAGACTTTCGGGATGGAGTGCTGCCGTCTGGAGGCCGGACTTGGGTAGGAGCACTTTTGCTCTCCGGCAGAGCGATTCGGCCTAGGATACTTCCCTACGGGAGGGGAAATTGAAGCCATCATCATCACCAACAATCCGATCATCGTGGGAGGACATATCTTCATCAACATCGTCACCAGCACCATCTCATCTCAAACCCTAGTTCATCTCTTGTATCCAATCTTGGTAGCAAAACCTCACATTGGTACATGTGAGTTGCTAGTAATGTTGATTATATCATGTAGTTGATGCTAGTTGGTTTATTTTGTGGAAGATTATGTGTTTAGATCCATTATTCTATTCAATACCCCTCTGATATTGGACATGAATATGATGTGTGAGTTGTTACATTTGTTCTTGAGAACATGGGAGAAGTCTTTTCATAAGTAATCATGTGAATTTGGTATTCGTTCGATATTTGATGATATGTATGTTGTTGTTTCCCTTAGTGGTGTTATGTGAACGTCGACGACATGACACTTTACCATCTTTGGGCCTAAGGGAATGCATTGTGGAGTAGTAATTAGATGACGGGTTGCTAGAGGGACAGAAGCTTAAACCCTAGTTTATGAGATATTCCATAAGGGGCTGATTTAGATCCATATGTTTAATGCTATGGTTAGATTTATCTTAATTCTTTTTTCATAGTTGCGGATGCTTGCGAGAGGGGTTAATCATAAGTGGGAAGCTTGTTCAAGTAAGAACAACATCCAAACACCGGTCCACCCACATGTCAGATTATCAAAGTAACGAGCGCGAATCAAACAAACATGATGAAATTGACTAGATGAAATTCCCATGTGTCCTCAAGAACGCTTTGCTTATTATAAGATACCGTTCTAGCATGTCCTTTGCTACAAAAAGGATTGGGCTACCTTGCTGCACTTTTGTTACTGTTACTACTTATTGCTCGCTACAAATTATCTTGCTATCAAACTATCTGTTACCGACAATTTCAATGCTGACAGAAAATACCTTACTGAAAACCGCTTGTCATTTCATTCTGCTCCTCGTTGGGTTCGACACTTTTACTTATCGAAAGGACTGCGATTGATCCCCTATATTTATGGGTCATCAAGACTCTTTTCTGGAGCCATTGCCGGGGTGTGACGCGCCTTTCATAAGTGGATCTGGTAAGGAAACATTTATTACATGTTGAAATTTACTATTACTTGTTACTATAGAAAACAATCCTTTGAGGGGTTTGTTTGGGGTATCTTCACCTTGACCAGAACCATAAAGAGTTGCTCCTCAATCTACTGCTCCTACTGAAAATATTTATTATGAGATTCCTTTGGGTACTGACTATACGGCTATGGGTATGGTATTGCTCTACCTTACACATTGCCATCCTTCTCTTTCATGCTACTTTGTCGGGTTTCTTCGAGCATCTACAGCCGGGGACATCAAATCCGACCTCCCAAACGCCCGCGGATGAGAGCGGGCGCGTCTGCGGACAAGGACTGGTCAAGCCTCAAATTTGCTCCTCTGCATCCGAATCTCTCATATTTCATCCCCTAGATCCATACAAATCATGCAAAAGAAATCCTGCATACTACATATATGTACTACCCTAGCTTAGCTTCGTCGTCGGAGATGTCCACGACGTCGGTGCCGAGCGGCGGGTAGATGGGTGCGTGGGAGGGCTCCGGCTCCCTGTCCTCATTTGTAGAAGCGAGCATCTCGTCGAAGACCACAGCGTGCTCCACCACCACCTCCTGCAGACGACGGCGGTTGGCCTCCGCCTCCAATTCCGACTGCAGGGAATCGAAGATCGCCTGCTGCTCCGCATGCAGATCCGTGTCCCCAGCGTCCCCCACATCCTACTCCAACTCCTACTCCTCCTCATCTTCCTCCTCAACCTCATCTTCCTCCGGCTCCTGCCCGGATCTGCTCAAGGAGCTGCAGCCGGCGTTCCAGCATGAGATATGGGTAGCTCCTTACTCAGCGGCATGGGGGCACTGCTACTAGTGCTGGCGGATGGCGAGTGGAAAGTGGCGGCGGTGGCAGACGGGAGGGGTAAATGTGGACGGGTAGGGTTATGATGCCAGCGGTCGGCTTAAATAGTTGGCTAGGCACTACGCGGCCCGCCGGAGCGGCGCCACGAGGCGCCATCGGTCCGACGGAGGAGACGATCTGTGGACCGCCGAGTATCAGAATGTTTTCCTATGGTTCCTCATCGTCAGCCCGACGTGACGTATGCACCCGGGCGTTCCCATATCTGCCATATATTTGGGCTAGATATGAGGGGTACGGGTTAGCCCGGGTGTTTGAGGTCCGTTTGAGGAGCTCATCTGGGTCGTATTTTTATAACTGATCAGTGAGCGGGCCGTCCGTTCAGGCGTTTGAGACGGGTTTAGAGCGCCCAGCTATAGATACTCTTACTTGACTAATGTTGAGACTTGCGTGAACCAGCCAGTTTTCACCGACCGTGAAACATACATGCACTGAACTAATTAATTTTGATTACCTAATACTACCTCCTTGAACTTTTTTCAACTCAAATTAAACTGCAAAAATGTCTTGTATCTAGTGACAGAGGTAGTAGCAGTAGTATATACTCCCTTCGTTTCTACATACAAGTTTTTCTAGAGATTTTACAATGGACTACATATAAATATATATAGACACAATTTAAAGTATAGATTCACTCATTTTACTATGTATGTAGTTTTTTATTAGAATCTTTAAAAAGACTTATATTTAGAAATTGCGGGAGTATATATACTTGTGTTCAACCTCGGACGGATCACATGCATACATGCATTGAAGCACGCCGCTGCTCCAAGACAATACGGCCGGGCTGGCTTAATTGTGCACCAATCGACAGGGTCTGTATGTGATGGATGCGTTGGTCTAGCGTATATTCCCCCGTATGACGTATGAATGGTATTATTCTGTCCCAAAATATCTTTCTCTACATAAATCTAAGAGGAGTAATATGGGACGAAGTGAGTATATATATGGACAAACTATACATAGAATTTAATCCTTGTCGATCGCTGGCTAGCCGGCGAATCCGCGATAGATACAAGTAGCCCACGTTGCATGCCATGATGCGACTTACTGTTGCATGCGTACGTACTATCCGTTCCTGGTCCTGATCGCGATTCTAGCGTAACGGTATATATGCATGGTCCCAACTTATCCGTTCATGAGCCGCGTGTGAAGTGAGTGGAGACGAGAGTTAATGGTTGGATATGTTTCAAAAACTTCAAAGACGATATACATTGGTACGTAAGGAAAAAATATATGCGACACGTACGCACATCGTTTGGATCGACAAAGGGTAGTTTTGGTTCCCCGCACCTCTCTTTATGTCGTTGAAAATATTTATTACTTTTTTGCTCAAAAAGAGCATCAAGAAGATACAAACCCAAAGAGCACACAATCAGTCTCTTGTAATAGATAGGATGCACACAGTCAGCATAAATGTACGCACACAGAAAAACACATCGGCAAATAGCAAAGTCATATAAGACCAAAGTTATGAGTAGGTAAAAAAAATAGAAAACCCAAAGCGACCAGATCCGTGATCGGCAAACTACAACAAAGACTATATCTGCACCAACCATCTCATGACATCACACACAAAACAAGGTTCGCGGATCGCTGGAATACTGCGTTGGATGATAAATCGCATCCAGACCGTTCAGTCCAAACGGTTTGGGCGGTTTAGGTGTCAACGATGGAGATCCTTACGAACATGCCCTTACAAGAAATAACATTGCAATCAAAGGCTTAAGGTCCCATCGCAAAAAAAAAAGGCTTAAGGTCGGGTGTCGTACTCTTACTCCTACATCAATCCGCGACGCGTGGTGAGCACATCTTGATTCCGCTTCTGGGCTTTCGCCTCGGTGGAGCAAACTATTTTAAACACAGGAACTTATACATGTAGTGGTTGAGAAGTCATCGAAGCAGACCAAGAAACACCTTTAGAAAGCAAATCATCGTCCCGGAGAAGAAAACGCCAATAAAAGTCTGTAGAAACTCTAAAGACCACGACAGTCGGCCAAATGCAAATGGATCCACCGGAAACCTAAGCCTACCGGATCTCAAAAAACAAAAGATTAATTATGACCAATTGCAACAAAAGAAAAAATGACCACACAGTGGTTTTGACGGACGGGATGCAATTCATGCATGCAGCGGATTAAGTTAGGCAGCGACGATCAATGGATCGAGAGCACCATTGGTGCCAAGCAGTTCGCAAACTCATTGCAGCCAAGCAGGAAGCAAGACGGGTAGCATTCGTACTAGTACAATAGGTGGACGCCGGTCGGATAGATGGCCGATCCGATCGTTAATTCGTCGCCGCAGCAGGCAGGTAGTGCACCCGAAGGAATCGGCTCAAAACCACCGGTGAGCACCGGTAGCAGCCAGTTGAAGTTAGATAAGCAAGTTTTAACTTGCTATAATCAATTCTGTTTACTTGACTAATCTTCAGACTTGCGTGAACCAGCCAGTTTTCACCGCTGATGAGCCTAATTAATTTTTGATTACTGAGTAGTACTTCTTTCGATCCATATTAATTGTCGATGATGAACATAGTATCTACATGTTTTTTTTTGAACACCCATAGTATCTACATTTTTGTTCAACCTCCACGGTCCACATGAATGACGCACGCCGCTGCTCCACGACAATACGGCCGGGCTGGCTTAATTTTCCACCAATCGAGAGTTTCTCTCCGATGGATACGTTGGTCCACCTAAACGTATATTCTCCACGTACATATAGACAAACTTTGCAAAGAATCGAATCCTTGCCGATCGAGCTGGCTGGCTAGCCGGCGAATCGGGGACAGATACAAGTACGCAACTTTGAATACCATGATGTATTAGAATCTATAAAAAGACTTATATTTAGGAATAGGAAGAGTATGCCGCAATGCGCACACATGTGCCAAAACTTGTTCAGAGTAGACAGGCGATTTTGCGACACAGAGTTCAACTTGATACTTTTTTTTTTTTTGCGGGTGAGAGTTCAACCTGATACTGACAGGGTGTGCGCGCGATTCTAGCGTAACGGTATATAGCTATACGATACATGGTCCCAACTTGTTCGTTCGTGGGTCGCGTGTGAAGTGAGCCGAGACCACAGATTTTGAGTTAATGATTGAATACAGTTCTAAAACTTGAAAGACACCTACTTGTGTATATGCGACAAAAGATATGAATACTAGCTGCTCCCGCGTATATGCGACACGTACGTGCGTCGTTTGGGTCGACAAGATTTGGTTGGTAATAAGACATCGATCCAGCGACGCCCACTTGCGCATATATTACCCCCATCCGATTCATTTTAATTGTCATTAATTAGAGGAAGTAAGGGCTTGTCTAACACCGACCCATAAATTTTATATATATATATATATATATTAGTGTTGCTATTCATCACCCAGGGTACAGAATAAGTTATTTTTCATTCGAGGTAATCTTACGATCGCTTCATAAACAAATTATGTTTGAAATACAAATAGTTACACTCATATTGATTTACTACATAAAATATGGTATAAGAAAACAAAAAAATAGGTTATAAAAGCAAAAATATCGCATTTTTATGTATATTTTTACGTTCGTAACTTTACATAACATAAAATATTTTTTACAGCGAGTATATATTTTCTTACGTTCTCTTTTTACGTATGAAATAGGACAAAATTTACGAAACCTAAAAATACGGTGCACTGATGTCAAAATAGAAAGGGGGTGAAGAATAATTATTCCTCACCTAGGATGACGAATAGCGCGACCCTATATATATATACAGCACTATTCTAATTCCAGGATTAGAATAACTATTTGGATCACAGCTCCCTATATAAGGCCCGCTGGAGGTTCAAAAATGCCACCGAACAGAAAAAAAACAACCCAATCCCAATCCCATCACCCGCAACCTCTTGCCCCGCGCCCAGATCGCCCTCACCCCGCGCCCCCAACCCCCCGCGCGCCGCCGCGCGACCGCCGCCGCCGTGGCCGGCCACCTTCTCCCACCGCCGTGGCCACCCGCCGGCCCCATCCCACCGTCCCCCGCATGACTCCGTCAGCCCACCCCCGCCCCACCCCGCCATCCACGCGCGCCACCGGCCGCTCGGCCCCTTCACTGGCCGCTCAGCCCCGTCGCGCCCCGCCGATCCCGGCACATCTCCCGCCGCCGGCTCCTCGGCCCTGTCGCCGCCCCCGACCCCAGCGGCCAGCGTGCCTCCCGCTGCCGGCCGCTCGGTCCCGACGCGCCCTCCACCGCCGACTCCCAGCCCCAAGGCGCCCCCAGCCGCCGGACTTCCACTGGCGACCACAACCGATGACCACCGCCGCGCCCAGCCGCTGGACTTCCACACCCCGCCAGATGCTGCTCCCTGAACTTCCTAGTGCATACTAGTTTCCTTCATCGAGCCCCCTGGCGATGGTTTGTGTTTGTTGCCCACAACATGTTTGTGTTAATGCTAGGAGGAGTGCTGCTATTGAATTTTGTTTATGGATGCTGGATACAGTAATGAACTTCGTGCTTGTCGGTCCGTGCTTGCAACATGGCATCAAGCGGCGACCTGTCCGAGGCCTAAGGGCAAACTTCGTCCTTGAACCTTTTCCAAATTACCGTTGCCTGCAACAGGAGGGATAAGCCTATAGTCCAGCACTATCCCGGCCTTCTCTGGTTGACTGGACAGGACTTGTGCGCTCGTCCCATGGCTCCAGGTTGCTTCCCATTGCTGGTGTAAAAGTTATGCACTTACTAAACAAATAGGATGTGTTTTTTGATGGAATGGGTTTGCAACAAAGTGGGCGGCAAATTTCATGTTTTCTTTGAGTAAATGCAACCTTAATTAGCCACTATGAGTACTAAATTGGCAGCTTCACACAAAGTGGTGCACCTCTATTCCAAACTTCTTGGTGATGTGCTTAAAGATCACAAACCTCAACTTCCATGGAAAACCGATGTGCGTGTGTACGTGAGAAAAAAGTCTGTACAGATAAGTTCATGTATTACTTCCAGGAAGGTTCATCTATTACTAAGTGTGTACACATAATTTCTCACTCCACATATGTGTGTATGATTTGTATGTCTGTTTGTGTGTGTGTTCCTCCATATCTACTTTAGCATTGACCAAATGAACAAGGTTTCACTAGCAAGGGAAGCAACATTCACCAGCAAGTGACGCTGCCTAGATCCCTCTCTTTTTATGCCATTCACCTGTTTGTTGAAAATGCCAACAAAAGGGCTGGACATTTTTCTTCATGTATTTCTCAAAAATGGATGAGAATGGTTGCGGTATTGTGCAAGTACTTTTGTTTTTTCAATCTGTTTATTTGAAGTTCAAATTGAATTGTTGAAGAAGGTTGACTCTATATGGACATCAAGTTGTTGTTTTATGCTTCTGTTTCAAAAATCAAAAAATATTTAATTAAAAATAAAAATGTGAAGTTCAACTAAAAATAACACAGAAGTTCAAAGTATATTAAAACCTAGGATTTACAAGTTCAAAAAACAAAAAACAACAACATCTTTTTGGCGTTTTAAAAAAACCTAAAGTTTTCTTGTTACTAAAGAATAAAACTAAGAAGTTCAAACTAAAATAACGGAGCAACTCGATGTATACAAAACCTCATATTCTTCTCGTTTCTAGAATAAAAATTAAATTCAAAAAAGTTGTTCGACGCTTTCTTAGAAAAGTCAATTTTTTTCTTCTATAAAAATGGAACTACGAAGTTCAAATTAAAATAGCAGAGAAGTACTGAGTTTATAAAAATAGCAACACGTGAAAAACGGAGTGAAGTTCAAATAGAACTGCTCTAGAAGTTCAACCTCTTCATGCAGTGCATCTTCGAATACTTTGTTTTTGCGATGAAGACAGAATGCATGATCTCAGAAGTTCAGATTGATAACTGTGAGAAGTTCACGTATACGGTGTGCATTATGTATTAAAAAAAGAATGAAAAAGGAAATGCTAAAAGTTTTGTTGTTATAAGTTCAAGTCTTCCATCGGATAAATTTGAAAAAATTATTGTGAGAGAGGTTTGTACAAAAGGAATGGGAAAATTACAAACGAAAATACGTCATAGAAGTTCAACGTGAAAACAGCAGGAAGTTCGACTACTATAGTGAATGAATTTGAGATGAAAAACTTTTAAAATCGTCGCGACTATGAAAAAACGATCAACACGGGAAAGTTGCGTGTTTACATCAGCTTTCCACTGGTATATTACTTGCTCAATTCCGGTGAGTGTTTCGGCAAGTGGATGGAGAGCTACGGGCAAAAAATCACGTGAAAAACAGAGTGAAGTTCAGGTAAACGCACCGAGAAGTTCAGGTTCTTCACGCGGTGCATTTTCGAAGAATTCGTTTCATGATAAAGGCAGAACGCATGATCTCGCTGTTTTTGAAATTACTTTAAAACGACTAGGAATCAGAGAAAACCTTCAACATGAAAAAGTTTCGCATTTTCCGTAGCTTTTCAGCGGTATATTATTTGCCCCATTTCGATAAAGTTTGTAGAAATTATGGCAAAAATACGTTTTTAACCATTTTCAAAACTGACATAAAACCGTAAAGAATTAGGAGAAACAATATATACAAAAAAGTTTCACATTTTTTCAAGCTTTCCAACGTCATATCATTTGCTGCATTTGGACGTACGGTTAAAAAATTAGCTCGAAAATACGAACTCGATGGAACTTGTACCGTTTTCTAAATTACTTTTAAACCATTCAAAATTAGAAAAAACTTTTAACATAAAAAAGTAGCGCATTTTCATAAGCTTTCCAACGCCATATTATTTGTCTCCATTGGATTAGCCGTTTAGAAATGGCGTCGAAAATACGAACTCGGGTGTTCGGTTTGCGAAATTTTACGATTTTCCGAATTACTCTTTAACCGTAGGGAATTAGAGAAAACTTTCAACATGTGGAAGGAGCGATTTTGCAGCAGCTTTCCAACGCCATATTATTTGCCTCATTCCGATAAACGGTTTAAAAATGCGATCAAAAATACGATTCACATTTTTTATATGAAGAAAAAACGGTTTTCAAAACTGCTCTTAAACCGCTTACATTTTGCCAAAAATTTAACTTGGGTCATGATACTGATGTCCATAGCTATCCAACGGTATATAGCAAGCCCCATTTGGACACCTTTTAGCTGAAGTTCAACCTAGCACACGAGGAAGGTCAGGCGCGTTACTCGGGAAGTTCATGTTATGATTAGAATATTATTCTGATCCCGTGATCAGAATAGTGTATATTATATATATATATATATATATATATACATATTTCAAGTACCATCCGAACAAACTGGGCAAAATTCGTGCAAACACGGCTGAATTTTCATATAAGTCGGAGGAGATGGGGGAGGGGGTTTGGGTGGGGCAGGACGGTCAAACGTGGGCATGCCACAACATTTGTCTCTGGTTTACAGGATAAATTGCGACCTCCCTGTGAACCGATACATACCCGTGTTGAATGCCTGAATGCGTCCAAACAGTGTGGTCCGAACGTATACGGGCGGTTTGAAAGTCAGCACTGAAGATGCCCTAATAAAATGCTTTACTATCAACTGCCGCCATACTTGCACTTAAACAACAAAACTAATATAATACTCACAGTTGGCTAAAATATTTTAGCTGCGGCTACTTGCACCCACAGAATTTGCCTGAAACTACTCAATGAAAAACTAGAGTACTCCTTCCGATCCTTTTTAATTGTTTATTTTAGTACAACTTTAATACATAAATTTTACTAAAGCAGTGACAATTAATATGGATCAGAGTGGTTAGTAGAGTTTAGTCGTACTCTGAGTATTAATTGGGATTTTTGCTAAACTTCATACACACTAAAGCTGTATCGGTCTTCGGATGCAGCAAGGGCGGATATCTTCGAAAGAGTGCCATTATAGTTAGCCGCGGATGCCAAAAGATAACTCAAGGATAATGAGTTACGAATCGTCGGATCAAAAAAGGGAATTCAATAGCCGATCTTGTTATTTTTGTATATAGCCCATTGTGCCAGTCCTAATTCCCTGAGTCCAGCTAACTTAGTTGAGAGACATTCTTAGTGTATGCTTTCATTTCTTTCTTTTCTATTGTTGATGCTATTGTATGTACTTTGATGATACCGACAAGTGAATGAGGCAAAAATCTTTGCACATGTTTGGTTTTTCTTGAAACTTTTGGACCCACGGTGATTGTGTTCCATGACGTTAGACGCACTCGACATGGCCAAAAATTGTAATGATATGATTAGTGTGTACTCAACAAAGCTCTTGTTTTTGGCTAATTAACCTAGGAAAATGAAGCAGTAAGCGCATGGGTGAATGGAGAAGGCAGGTGGCAAATGCATGCTTATGGTTTTACTGTTTATCACTGCTCTTTATTCATCATGCCGAAGTCCCCGAGTCAGTGAGGTTTGTTCAAGCTTCTGGTGGAGGTTGTGTTGATCATGAAGATGTGGCAAAGTCTATCGACTCTATGCTTGCCTCAACCAGTTATGAACTTCAAATCATGATGGACTTGGCGCTCCGCCTTTGTGCGCAAGCTTAAGGACTTTTTGTGCTTGTAGTTGGCTCGTGCCACTGGCTTTTTGGAGGGGGTGGAGGCATCCGATGGTGTGCATGTGTCAATGCCGACGGCACAGGTGATACATGTGGAAAATCAAGGAGACCAAGGTGCTGATGATATTGACGACACTGAGTGGCTGCTGACTTTAGAGTCAGATCCTCCGGTGGTGGCCATTGAGTTCAGCCTAGCTAATTCTACCTCCGATGAAGTACATGTTACTGTGAATGGGTGTGCTTTTGTGACAAAGGACGATGACATTTTGCATGACTTCACTAAGTTGATCAAAGGCCTTGTTGCCGTTCCTTCGATTACCTAGCGATTGAATCACTTTGGCAAGGCAAAGAAAATCAAGAATGTGAACCAGTTGGTAAGTGCCGCCATGAAGGACAACCCTGCAAGATGTTAGTCGCCACTATGTGTTTCTTTCTTCGGTGTTCTTTATTTTGGGAGTTGTTCGCATGAGGTTTCGCAGGTTGACTTGTTGGTAGGTGCCATCTGTGTTGTCCTCGTCGCTGCTTGAGTTTGGTGTGGGCTTGCACTATTGTATTGATTTTCACCCAGTTTTTGAACAATTAACTGGGGAGCTATCTTCTTCTTAATCAATGAAAAAGGCAAAGCTTTTCCCTTTTTTTTAAAAAAAACGTGCAGTCATTTTTTCACAAGATTAAGCCTTCTGGGCTACGCTTTTCTAGTGCAAAAGATATTTCTTCCTCCGTTCCGAAATAAGTGTCTGGGTTTTTGCTTCTCCAAAATAGGTGTCATGTTTTTAGTTTAAATTTAAATTTAAACAACATCACTTATTTTGAAACAAAGGGAGTATAACTTCTACGTTGGTGAGTGGCGTGCGGAGTGTGGCGAGATGATAATTAATTACTAGTAGATATGCTATAAAAGTTCAAATACGACGAGCAAAACACATATGTACAAAATAGCTAGAGCAACTTTCCGGGCATGCATGCGTCACGTACTCTGGTTTGGATCGACAGGATACCGCTGGTTTGGAGTACTAAACTATTGCTACCAGCTACTTCAGTTGACAAATACTCCATCCATCTCAAAATAAATGTCTTATGCAGCTTTATGCTAAAGTTGATATAAAGTTAAGACATTAATATTTTGAAAAAGAAAGTAATTGTCGCATACCGGCCGTCGACAGTCTACGCCACCGCTTATGCACCCACAGGAATTCCCCGAAACTAGTGACCCGAGTCCCAGCTATACGGTCCATGCGTGCAAGCGGATTAAGAAGAAACTAGAATACTTAATTTTGCTAAACCTCGGACCGACAAAGCTGTACCGGTGCCCACGAGGTGCGTGCTCTTGCTCCTATACCCTCGGCGATGATGCATGCATGCAGGCCACCTACGTGCCGCCCAACTTGCTCCCCGGCCGGGCCGCACACGAGCACACGGCGCACGAGACAAGTACCTTTTTTTAGTTGACCACACTAAGTTGCTTAGCTGACGGCATATTTTTAGTATAATTTGGTATCACGGAAATTTTATTTATTGTCATACATCACATATACTAGTACATCATTTATTGTAACATGGTGTCATATCATAATATTCAACCCTCTCTTTTCTCATATAATTATGTGCCACCTTAGCTAAAATGCCTAGTTGGCATGCATAATACTACTACTATATTTCCTCATATAATTATGTGCCACCTCAGCTAAATTGTCTAGTTGACATACATGATATTACTATAATACTTTCATTGTGACAACAAGCATTCTAGTACACAATAAAAGTACATCACAAAAGAAAATACTACAAAATATTTTTGTTTATCCATTGGTTTACCCAAACACTTCTATCACCAGATCTCATGTTTTCGATTCCCCTAGGATTGCACATGTCATTACCAACAGATTTTCGTAAGTGTTTCAGATCCTGAGAACCAAAGAATCCCTTCTCTTGGCCGGTACTGGATGAGCTATTAACTTCAGATCATCAGTGGATCAAGGGCGTGTTTGGTTGCACGCATTTGGCCCAGCCTGGCCCACACGGGAAGAAAGTGGCCCGTTTGGTTGCCTGCGTTCACTGTGCGGCCCGCATCGCACGGAACTTAAAGTACGTCCAGGTCAGGCCCAGGGGAAACGCCCGAATCAGCAGTAGCTCGCGAGCCTGGCTCGGGCGAGGCAGGGGAGGGCGACGCGCTTCTCCCCTCGTGCGAGCAGGGGAGATGGCGCGAGCTCGCCCGCGTTGCCGAAAAATCGGCGGGAGGATTTCAGCTCACCTCCCGCCAAGTCCACCCTTATTTAGCCCCTCCCTCACCGCCCCAACTCCTGCCACCATTCTCCCTCCATTCGAGCTTTCCCACCGACGCGCATCGGCACCGACGAGCAGGTAAGCGGCGCATCTTCATAGGCCGGTGGTCCATGGCGTCAGTGCACTTCATTGGCCGGCGTTGATCTTCCATGACCGTCCCCCATCGTCCTCGAGCTGCAGCCATGGCCTTTGTGAGTTCAATCCCCCTTTCTCTCTGTTCCTTCTTGCTAGATCTAAGCTGCAGTTAGGGTTTGATCTAGATGCATGGTTGGTTAGTGGTCTGATCCGTGAGCTGGTATGGTTGATTGCTATGGCGCGGTTGCAATTTGTGGTAGGGCTAGATGTTCAAGCATGTGGTAGGCTAGATTAGTAGTAGAGTTTGAAGTTGAACCTTGTGCTTGTGTTGATTCGTGCTTAGATCTGTGATTTGTAGCTATTGATGGTCCATTTGTAGCATGTTGTTTGTTGTAGATGTATGTTCCTGCTCATAGATTGTCCGGTATGCTTGGTATGATAGCGATGAAGCACGTGCTTACTATGATAGTGATGAACCATGTACATGTATGCTTCTGCTTTCATGGATTAGTATGTTGTGTGCTATGCTTACTATCAATGTGTGCTACGATTGTAGGACATGACCACGCAGACGCAAGATCTTAGTCAGGCCCTTGTCGTGTCCGACAGCCAGTTTGCTCCATCGCTTGTCGAGACTCGCAGCCTATGTCCGAGATGGCACCTGATTCAGAGGTGTTCGAGTCTGATTCCCTCTATGTGCCAATAGTGCTCGTTGAGCCAACTCCTGCCTGCTGTTGCCGCTGAACTCAAGCTAGCAGCAGCAAAGGCAAAGAAGGATGGTAGGTCAAACAACATGAAGTGGCAGCCATTCATGTCCATGTTCGTGCTGAACAAGATGTGTGAGCTCATCTCTATTGGAATTAGGACTGACAAGGGCTTCAAGGAGGTGCACTTGAACAACGTTGCGAAGCAGGTGTTCGAGTTCTGTGGGCAAGAGGTGTCTACCACCCAGGTGTACAACCACCTGAGGAAGTGGAGAAGTCGATGGATCCAAGTGTCCAAGCTGAGAGACCTTAGTGGCTCTTCATGGGATGAGAACACTTGCTCCATAGTTCTGGAGGCAGAGCACTACGCCGGCCATGATGTGGTTAGCTCACAACCCTCTTCCTTTTCATACTGTCCACCATTGTCTACTCCTAATCGCAACTAACAACACTTGTGTTTCATTCTTAGGACCATCCAAGGGATGCTGAGTTCCTCAACACACCCATACAGAACTACAGCCAGATGCAACACATCTTCTCCTTCGGGCTGGCAACTGGGAAGCATGCCATGGGCTCGGGGGAGCCTCTTGGTTCTCCCATGCCAGACTTCCCTGGGACCCCGGACGTCGAGGTCCTTGATGGCCCTGACAAGCCCGCTGCGAAGCCCTTCGACAAGACATTTGACCCCGTCCATGATAGGAAGGGGAAGAGAGGAGGCCTGATGGAGGAGGAGATCAATGTCTTTTGCAGCATGACTGAGGCGGTGAAGGAGGTGGCAACAACCATCAGGGAGTGCAAGCCCCTCGACGTCCACCCTGACCTGTATGGCGCTGTCATGACCCAGGGTGGCTTCAGCGACGAGGCTCTCATGGCAGCTCTCAGCCAACTGCTTGACAACAAGGCCCAGGGTGTTGGGTTCGTTGCCATGGCCAACGCTCACAAGGTGTTGTGGCTCAGGAGCTGGCTGGGCAAGCACTACTACTAGAGTAGTGCTGCCTGTGAGCGTGCATGATCCCCGATGGCGATGGCGGTGGCGACGACGACGACGATGACGACGTACATTTTGTGTAGCTAGGGCTCAAAAACTATTTGATGGTCTGTATATTTTGGTAAGGTGGTATATACTAACCCCTCACACTGATGGTGAACTTGCGGTGGTAGGACGACACCCTCTTTTGGATGTGGTGGTAGGTTAACACCAAGGTAGTGCTAGGAAGAACTTGCTATGTCGTATGATCATGCATGCTTTACTTCTCTTCAGCTCCATTGTTGTTTGTGTGCTACTTTGCTTGCTACTTGTGTGCTCCATTGATTTGCTGCTTTAACTCTTGCTCTTGTGCATTGCTAGGGAAAATGGTATGTCGTGTTCATCGGTAAGGTCCCAGGGGTTTATAGTTCATGGGAAGAAGCCAGTGCACAAGTGGCATCGTATAGCAACAACACCGGCCCATAGAGGGTTTAAGACTAGGCAGGCAGCGGAACAAGCTTACTCCGAGTAGGTGCGAAAGCACGGCAGCAGTGTTGACAGTGGCAAGGTTGGAGGTGACAAGGTGGATCGTCAGTTTGGGCTGAAGCTAAAGAACTTCATCATCTTCGCCCAGTTCATCGTCATTGTTGTGTTGTGGCGTTGGTGTGCTAGGTGTGGGTAAGCTCACCAACTAGGGTACAAGGTAAGCACAACATGTACGCCGTATGAAACCAAACACCGTGTTCATGTGCCACTTGGGCCAATGCAGGCAACCAAACAAAGTGCACTCACGTATTACCTAATGCAGCAACACTAGATGCAGGTGACCAAACAACTTGTAGATGGCGTATTAGGGCCTGTTTTTGCTCAACCAGGCTGGGTTGAGAAGTGTATGCGATGCAGGAACTGTTCACAATGGCAACCAAACACGCCCCTAGTGTTCGGGAAACTACTGCATGGCCAGGCGCATGACAAGCCAATTGCATTAGAGAAACCATAATGCACCGATGGTATACTGCATGCAATATAAAGGGGCTAATGCCTTGATGGAACAAACATGATCCAAGTGCCGCTTTTTGGAAAGCATCTCTAGCATTTGTTCTCGTCAAAACAAAACCCAAAGAAATGCACGGGAAATTTTGAGAGGTTATTAGCTCATGGGGACCCACATGGTTTCATATGCCCCTCTCTAGTTGTACTATCGCTAAATATCTACAAACGCATGTCATGGGCATCCGATGTCATTGTTTTTCTATATAGGTCATTTTGTTAGTGCTAATTCCACGTGTAGAGTACATCTTTATCAGTTGAGAGACATCAATGTTGGATGCATTTTTAAGTCTCAACTCTATAGTATAGATTTAGCTAGATGGTACTGACTGGTGAACAAGCTAGGCAAAAGTCATCGTACATGAGGATCTACGTTGGAGCTTTTGGACTGACCGGTGATATGTTACATGACAAAAATTGCATCTGGATTTTAAAATCGGAGCTTGTTAAAAATTTGACAGAAGTTTGTAATGATATGATTGGTATAACCAACAAAGGTCTTCTTTAAGTGGAAAAAATGGTATAGATTTAGGGCTAACTAACCTAGGAAATTGAAACGTAGGAAGTGGAAGGAGAAGACATGTGGAACATCTAACTAGTGTGAAGTGAGCATCCACATGGTCTTCTTGGTTGTGTGACATGGTAAAATAAAATATCAAAAATAGTTGAGATAATTAAGAGGGGTGAAGGGGAGAGTAGATATGTTAGAGCAATAAAGAATAGTAGCTAATTGTCTGTGTGTTGCAATGAGGGCATACGAATTCTGGTGGTTCAACACCAATAATGTCCCACATATACCTTACACCTATCATATTCTATATTTTGGTAGGATTTGATTTGATTTCAGTCTTTGTAGGGGAAGACAAGGAATGTTTTGATTTAGTTAAGGTTTTAGTTTGATTTGGGTATGGATAGAGAAGACAAGGAATATTTTGATTTAAGTGAGGTTTTGGTAAGATAAGATTTGATTTGATTGATTAATGCAGGACATGATGAGTGACTTACAAGAGGGAAATACCAAATGGGGGAGGGGCAAGGAATAAGGTGAACGTACAATGACCAACTCCCCTTTAATACTTGTCATGTTGTGGAATCAAACTATAGACCTAGCCTAGTTGGGCGCTAGAATAGCCTTCACTCACTCAATATAGTTTCACTCCAGGGAAAGAAAAATCATTGTTTACCCACCATTGATTAGAAAATAAGCTAAGGGAACCTGGGGCAGTTATGGCCACATAAAACGAAAAAAGAGGGATGGAGGAGTTCCATCCCATGCTCTTTCCTGTTACCCATGGTTTCATATTCATGTGTACTGTAAAGCCATGGGCCAGCTCGTATACTGCATAGCTCTCATGATTCACCTAAGAATACTAATGTAAAACCGCGAGTGGGATTGCCAGGAAACTGTGGTGTACTCCATTACAATGAGTGATTTTCTGACGGAATAAAAATATATCCCAAGGCACTAATGACCCACATGTGTAGGGGATCACAACAGTCTTTGAGGAAAGTATTTCAACCCAAATTTATTGCTTCAACATAAGGGGAGCCAAAGAATATTTATAAGCCTTAGTGGTTGAGTTGTCAATTCATGCACACCTGGATAGATAACTTGCTTGACACAATTTATTAGTATCATAGTAATATGATAGCAGTGGTAGTGATATAGTAATAGTAACAATATCAGTAAAGGTATTGCAGAAAAGTAACAATAACGGTACTGTAGAAAACTAACAGGTTGCAGCATTAGTAATTGTAAAGAGAGCAACAATGACCGAAAGCATAGGCATGGAAGTACATGGTAGGTTTTGTTCAGATGAGATTGATTATGCAATAGTCATAACTAGAGCGATAGCAAACTAGCTCCAATTCATCAATCATATGTAGGCATGTATTCCTTATGTAGTTATATGTGCTTGTGGTAAGAACTTGCACAACATCTTTTGTCCCACCGTCCCGTTTCAGCGGGATCCTAATGGAAACTTAGGGTAATAAAGATGGCAGATACCTTCAAACGCATCTCTTTATGTGCGTAGGTTGCCCCATATCTCTCTTGCGCTCTTTTCTGTCACATAAATTGTTTTGCAGTGAGGATGCTCCACCTCCACCTCTAGTTTTCCTATGTGGTTTTGTTCTTGATAGGGATACCCTGCTAAGTTGGTTTGCACGTACTTGTGGATACCGGCAGAGCGATCATGCTTTCGGTCTTCATTCAAGGGAGAAACTTCTCGTGGTTGGCTGGTTGTAAATCCTAGTTGCAGGAATCTGCACCAACGATCCACACCAACACACATCTGGCGTTGTACTCTTGTTGGTAAAGATCAAGATCCAATCTCATATGCATAGTGATCTTGGGAGTTTAATTTGAAGGGCGATTTTTTTTGTTTTCTACTAAATTTTCCAAACATTGGGCACCTCATAAATTTACCATCCTATACAACTGTCACCAACATTGGAATTCTAGGAGCACCTTGGTGATATATGCATTATTAAGCAATAGTTATTCAATGTAAGATGAAAAAATATAGAAATGTAAAGGATTAGGAGATGTGGATTTATGCCTAAAACTTTTATCTGGCCAAAACTTCTATTCATATAGTGACCCTCTTTGATTTTTTGTTCTTCTTGGAGATGATGTTGGTTCTGAATTAGTGATCACAGTTTATGAAGTTATACAGTACTACAACTCATGTTTGTATCCTAATCCAAGTTTAAATATCTGGCTACTACTTAAAAATCCTTCGTGGTGGATCAACATTTCGGTTTTTATGTTTTGCTTTGTTTAGTTCTCACATTCATGAAGTTTTTGTTTTCTATCTTCATCCATTCATCACTACATAACACTTGACAAAAAAATTGTTAACTAACCGTCAGTATGTTCCATTTCAATATATGCATTGTTATCCATCTATCTTGATAAATCTTGTGTGCTATCTTAATAGCATATGTCGATGGACCAATGTGACCAAACAATTAGTTGAATATAGTTGAACGATGAGCATGTGGCAGCTGAAAGGTGTGATTTCATTGTAAGGTATGTAGAAGATGCTAGGTGTCACTTATGATTTGATAACCATCTTAGAACCCAAATCCTACATCCTATGTTGCAAATTAACATTATAAAATAGATGGATCCTTTGGAACATATGTCCACTCTGCCATTTTCTTCGCTTCATAATATTGCTGACAAAATCTTGTTATGATTTCATTCCGAGAGCAGATCACATAATGTATGAACCAGTTGGAGATGCATGTTGTTTCCCTAGATAATGCAGGGAGGGTAAACTAAGGGCGATTTAGCACATCGGTGTTCTAAGATAGTTTGAGATTGACCTTGATAGCTAGATGTTGTGGTGCATGACATTTTAGGTAAGATCACCTGTACCCAATAGTTAGTCTCTCATGTAAACACAAATTTCATGTTCTTTTGCAATACTTATGACTGTCTAAAGATGTATTCTCTATGCAGTACGATAGTAGCAGAGTTACAACTCAAGTGGATACTAACATTGTACCAAGTTTACCATCCCACATGAACCTACCTTGTCTAATTGTCATGAAGTGATATTATCTAATTAAAATGGCTTATCAAACCGTCCTGGGTGCATGCTACTAACAAGTGTATCAATGCTTATGCTTCTTATTTTTTCGACGAACAAAAGCAAATGCCTTATTGGTAACAACTTCCTCACATGGATCATGAGAAATGTAGTATTGCAAAGTTCTAGTAGCCATGCTGTTCCTTGAAATTATTGATTTTGTTGTTGTATTCAAATAATTGGATAGGAATAAGATTCTATTCATTATGAAATATGGCCTAGGAAACTCCTTGTACATCAAACATCCTATTATAAAAAATCTTTACACTTAAAACACAACTTAGTGGTCCAATATATTTTGTGATTCATATTTGAGTCATTACTTGACGAGTATATTTATGTTCATAACCAACGTATTATTTCAATCATTGTACTCTAATAATTACAATAACTACAAAGTGATCATCCTAATCTCCATTTTTCCCTACGTAGTAGCAATCAAAATGTTTGTCGTGGCATTTTCTTGCTGCAAGTGCTTATGTTGACTCATGATGGAGGTTATGGATGCAGCTGCATTTCTCATCACCATGTCCTCTAGGAATTTGCTCTCCCGCGGGTAGCCCATGAGGTCTAGGGTAAATGGTCGGGGCTTCCGAAAGAGCTATTTAGATATTTATATCACAACAAGATGTTGATATTCCTTTTCAAAACTAAACATGTCAGAAGCAACTTGGCTACTTCCCTTCTATAAGCATTGTAATTGTATTGGGAACCCATGTCAATTTTTTTATTCTAATTGTAATGGGTATGCATGTTGATTTACATGTCCTTCGCACTACGAGTTGCATAATCCCGATTTCCACTCGCTTACGAGCTATGGCACATAGTTATAGGTTGAGGGAACTGATGTTGATATGTAGGAATTACGTGGGTTGAAATAGGTACCATGTGGCTTAGCAAGCCTAAGGATGGGAATGAGCCGGCCCGCTCTAGCCCGGACCTGGTACTCGTTGGCCCTCTCTTTTGTACTGGGACGTGGAGCCGGCCTAGTGGTCCAGTGGTGACTGCCCTCATGTCCAATTGGGTAATACAGTCTGGCCTCTTTAATATTAGATTTGTACAAAATAGAGAGTGGTAACACAACAACATCTTTCCAAATACCATCATTTAGCGGTAGGGACTTTTGGCATGCGAGAATCTCTCGAGTTTATTTGTTCAACGAAAATCAAGATATACATGCAATCTCATTTATATTGATCGCATCAATAAAGGTGATTTTGGATCATTTCTATAAACACAAGGCTAATGATCCTCCCAAACGCTCATGCTATCCTAATGGTTACTACAACATTATGCAAGCAAATTTGGTCCTACCCAATTATTTCAATGGATTAATGGTGTTCAGCTCCCTGCCCCAATATGCACACGAGGCCGGCCGAAAAGACCCGTGAGCCTTCATGTTTTGGATCATAGCAATGTCCCAATGGGTAACATGAGCCCATTTTCAATATTTAGGCATGTGGTACTTCATATCTAGTTACTTTTCACCAAGCGGTCAGCTTGGCAAGCTACCTAGAAAAAATTGCAATAAAAAAATCTAGTTACATTTCATGTCATGTAAACATGTAATAGCCTGACCATCAACTTTTTCCCTCGTCGTGGCAATGCCCAGGTTTCCTTCCGGTTCTGTGGTTGCTTCCTGCTACCTGTTGAGCACTGCATTGGTTTTCCCTTGAAGAGGAAACGGTGATGCAGCAAAGTAGCGTAAGTATTTCCCTCAGTTTTTGAGAACCAAGGTATCAATCCAGTAGGAGGCTACGCGCGAGTCCCTCACACCTGCACAAAGCAAATAAATCCTTGCAACCAACGCGATAAGGGGTTGTCAAACCCTACATGGTCACTTACGAGAGTGAGATCTGATAGATATGATAAGATAATATTTTTGGTATTTTTATGATAAAGATGCAAAGTAAAATAAAAGCAAAGGAAATAACTAAGCGTTGGAAGATTAATATGATGAAGATAGACCTGGGGGCCATATGTTTCACTAGTGGCTTCTCTCAAGAGCATAAGTATTTTACGGTGGGTGAACAAATTACTGTTGAGCAATTGACAGAATTGAGCATAGTTATGAGAATATCTAGGTATGATCATGTATATAGGCATCACGTCCGAGACAAGTAGACCGACTCCTGCCTGCATCTACTACTATTACTCCACACATCGACTGCTATCCAGCATGCATCTAGAGTATTAAGTTCATAAGAACAGAGTAACACTTTAAGCAAGATGACATGATGTAGAGGGATAAATTCATGCAATATGATAAAAACCCCATCTTGTTATCCTCGATGGCAACAATACAATACGTGCCTTGCTGCCCCTACTGTCACTGGGAAAGGACACCGCAAGATTGAACCCAAAGCTAAGCACGTCTCTCATTGCAAGAAAGATCGATCTAGTAGGCCAAACCAAACTGATAATTCGAAGAGACTTGCAAAGATAACCAATCATACATAAAAGAATTCAGAGAAGATTCAAATATTGTTCATAGATAAACTTGATCATAAACCCACAATTCAATGGTCTCAACAAACACTCCGCAAAAGAAGATTACATCGAATAGATCTCCACAAGAGAGGGGGAGAACTTTGTATTGAGATCCAAAAAGAGAGAAGAAGCCATCTAGCTAATAACTATGGACCCGAAGGTCTGAGGTAAACTACTCACACTTCATCGGAGAGGCTATGGTGTTGATGTAGAAGCCCTCCGTGATCGATGACCCCTCCGGTGGAGCTCCGGAATAGGCCCCAAGATGGGATCTTGTGGATACAGAAAGTCACGGCGGTGGAATTAGGGTTTTGGCTCCGTATCTGATCGTTTGGGGGTATGTAGGTATATATAGGAGGAAGGAGTACGTCGGTGGAGCAACAGGGGGCCCACAAGGGTGGAGGGCGTGCCTGGGAGGGTAGGCGCGCCCCCTATCTCGTGGCTTCCCTGTTGGTTGCTTTACGTAGGGCCAAGTCTCCTAGATCTTGTTCGTTCCAAAAATCACGTTCCCGAAGGTTTCATTCCGTTTGGACTCCGTTTGATATTCTTTTTCTACGAAACTCTGAAATAGGCAAAAATAGCAATTCTGGGCTGGGCCTCCGGTTAATAGGTTAGTCCCAAAAATAAGATAAAAGTGAATAATAAAGCCCAATAATGTCCAAAACAGAAGATAATATAGCATGGAGCAATCAAAAATTATAGATACGTTGGAGACGTATCAAGCATCTCCAAGCTTAATTCCTGCTCGTCCTCGAGTAGGTAAATGATAAAAACAGAATTTTTGATGTGGAATTCTACTAGGCATAATTTCAATGTAATTCTTCTTAATTGTGGCATGAATATTCAGATCCGAAAAAATCAAGATAAAAGTTTAATATTGACATAGAAATAATAATACTTCAAGCATACTAACTAAGCAATTATGTCTTCTCAAAATAACATGGCCAAAGAAAGTTCATCCCTACAAAATCATATAGTTTAGTCATGCTCCATTTTCTTCACACAAGAATGCTCTCATCATGCACAACCCCGATGAGAAGCCAAGAATTGTTTCATACTTTAGTAATCTCAAACTTTATAAACCTTCACGCAATACATGAGCGTGAGCCATGGATATAGCACTGTGGGTGGAATAGAGTATAATGATGGGGGTTATGTGGAAAAGACAAAAAAGGAGAAAGTCTCACATCAACGAGGCTAATCAATGGGCTATGGAGATGCCCATCGATTGATGTTAATGCAAGGAGTAGGGATTGCCATGCAACGGATGCAGTAGAGCTATAAATGTATGAAAGCTCAACAAAAGAAACTAGTGGGTGTGCATCCGACTTGCTTTCTCATGAAGACCTAGGGCACTTGAGGAGGCCCATTGTTGGAATATACAAGCCAAGTTCTATAATGAAAAATTCCCACTAGTATATGAAAGTGATAAAACAACAGACTCTCTATCATGAAGATCATGGTGCTACTTTGAAGCACAAGTGTGGAAAAGATAGTAGCATTGTCCCTTTTTATTTCTCTTTTTTTTGGGGGGGGGCCTTCTTTTTTTGGCCTTTCTCTTTTTTTATTGGGACAATGTTCTATTAAATGATGACCATCACACTTCTATTTATTTACAACTCAGTGATTACAACTCGATACTAGAACAAGGTATGACTCTATATGAATGCCTCCGGCGGTGTACCGGGATATGCAATGAACCAAGAGTGACATGTATGAAAGAATTATGAACGGTGGCTTTGCCACAAATACTATGTCAACTATATGATCATGCAAACAATATGACAATGATGAATGTTTCATGAGAAACGGGATGGTGGAAAGTTGCATGGCAATATATCTCGGAATGGCTATGGAAATACCATAATAGGTAGGTATGGTGGCTGTTTTGAGGAAGATATAAGGAGGTTTATGTGTGAAAGAGTGTATCATATCACGGGGTTTGGATGCACCGGCGAAGTTTGCACCAACTCTCAATGTGAGAAAGGGCAATGCACGGTACCCAAGAGGCTAGCAATGATGGAAAGGTGAGAGTGCGTATAATCCATGGACTCAACATTAGTCATAAAGAACTCACATACTTATTGCAAAAATCTACAAGTCATCAAAAACCAAGCACTACGCGCATGCTCCTAGGGGGATAGATTGGTAGGAAAAGACCATCGCTCGTCCCCGACCGCCACTCATAAGGAGGACAATCAAGAACGCCTCATGTTTCAAATTTGTTACATAACGTTTACCATACGTGCATGCTACGGGACTTGCAAACTTAAACACAAGTATTTCTCAGATTCACAACTACTCAACTAGCACAACTTTAATATCACTACCTCCATATCTCAAAACAATCATCAAGCATCCAACTTCTCTTAGTATTCAAAACACTCCTAAGAAAGTTTTTACTAATCTTGAATACCTAGCATATTAGGATTATTTAAGAAAATTACCATGCTATTTAAGACTCTCAAAATAATCTAAGTGAAGAATGAGAGATCAATAGTTTCTATAAAACAAATCCACCACCGTGCTCTAAAAGATATAAGTGAAGTACTAGAGCAAAACTATATAACTCAAAAGATATAAGTGAAGCACATAGAGTATTCTAATAATTTCCGAATCATGTGTGTCTCTCTCAAAAGGTGTGTACAGCAAATATGATTGTGGTAAACTAAAAAGCAAAGACTCAAATCATACAAGACGCTCCAAGCAAAACACATATCATGTGGTGAATAAAAATATAGCTCCAAGTAAAGTTACCGACGGAAGTAGACGAAAGAGGGGATGCCTTCCGGGGCATCCCCAAGCTTTGGCTTTTTGGTGTCCTTAGATTATCTTGGGGGTGCCATGGGCATCCCCAAGCTTAGGCTCTTGCCACTCATTGTTCCATAATCCATCAAATCCTTACCCAAAAATTAAAAACTTCACAACACAAAACTTAAAGTAGAAAATCTCGCGAGCTCTGTTAGCAAAAGAAAACAAAAGACCACTTCAAGGCACTGTAATGAACTCATTATTTATTTATATTGGTGTTAAGACTACTGTATTCCAACTTATCTATGGTTTATAAAATATTTTACTAGCCATGGATTCATCAAAATAAGCAAACAACACATGAAAAACAGAATCTGTCAAAAATAGAACAGTCTGTAGTAATCTCTAGCTAGCGCAAGATATGGAACCCCACAAATTCTAAAATAAATTTCTGCACATGAGGAATTTATCTATTAAAAAATAATTAACTAAATAGCACTTTCCAAATAAAAATGGCAGCAGTTCTCGTGAGCGCTAAAGTTTCTGTTTTTTACAGCAAGATTAACAAGACTTTCCCCAAGTCTTCCCAATGGTTCTACTTGGCACAAACACTAATTAAACACAAAGAACACAACCAAAACAGAGGCTGGATAAATTATTTATTACTAAACAGGAGCAAAAAGCAAGGAATAAAAATAAAATCGGGTTGCCTCCCAACAAGCGCTATCGTTGAACGCCCCTAGCTAGGCATAAAAGCAAGGATATACCTAGGTATTATCATCTTGATTCTTAATTATTTTAGCGGAGTTATGCTCGAATCCGGGAGGTTCTTTATGTTTCCCTTCATATTCGGAAATCTTGAGATCTAAAGAGTCCAACCGCTTATTGCAAAGGGTAATCAACATATTCGTGCGGTGGAGATTCCCACTAACGCTCTTAAGAGGTTCAAGAGACTTTTGTAAAATCTTAGTTACTTCACAAATTTTCTCAAAAACTTGCGTTTCCTCTTGGGTATGATAAGTCCCCTTTTGTTGAGGTAGAGTTTCTACTATACCTTCTATAATTTCATGCGCAATACTAGGATCAATTTCAATAAAATTGCCTTTGGCAACGCAATCCAAGAGTTGTCTATGATACATATTTAGTCCAACATAAAAGTTGCGAAGCAAAATTCTAAAATTCACCTCTAGGGTATAATTACGA
>NC_053022.1:575872747-576026350 GCF_003073215.2 Triticum urartu | reverse complement strand
ATTTCTCTACAAGAGACCAATGTCAGCAAATTGACTCTGAAGCTGGCTTATTGACCCAGATTTCTCAAGAAAAGTATCTGGATTTTTTGCATTCACAAAGTTTGAACGTATCTACTAAAGGAGATTTGCTATGAGTTCATGGGCATGTATCAAGAAGGAAATGACAAGGACTTAAAGATGATCAGATGCCGGTTTACAAGAATTTTTAACCCGGAGTATGACTTGTCAAGGTTGTTCTTGTGTTTGTTTTACAGGATCAGTTTAACATGAATAAATCAAAATTAAACTGGGGGCTAATGTCGGGGATATACCCCGCGGTATGACCGGGCCAGAAATATGACCCGGCCAGACTTGGCGATTTACTTGAGACCCGGTTGACACTTGGCGATTCATTGGTGATCCGCCCTGACCAGACGGTTTACAAGCAACCTGCCTGAACATTATGACTCACTGGTAACCCGGCGGGCAGGACAGACGGATGACCAGGCCCAAGCCCAGAAGACCGGTTTATGTTAATGATGGGCCGGTTTAAGAGGAAAGGCGCGAGGAGTTAAGACCCAAACTTGTATCCAGTTTGTATTAGAAGGTAGACTAGTCCTAATCCTAATAGGACTCCACATGTAACCCACCCCTTCAACATATATAAGGAGGGACAGGGCTCCCCAAAGAGGGACAAGTAAGAAGCAATAATCTTTAGGGCTAGACATAACTAGAGGAGAGCCGGCTTACCGGTGACTCCCTCATGAGCATAATGAGACCTAGCCACAAACAGCATGTAGGGCTATTACCGGATGATGTTTTCTGGGGCCCGAAGCTGTCTAAACCCTCGTCTTGTGTGTTGTGTCTCTCGATTCTGATCAACCCCTCTCAAGCTACCACATATATAGATGCGCTGGCCTTATGACTAAGTCCTCACACTAGGACATTTGCCATGACAATTCCACGACAGAAACCCTACATCATGAATAGCTCTTCTTCTAGCTCGTCAACTAGTTGACTTTTTTTTGAGGCAACGTCACAAGGCTTTATTAATTCGTCACAATGTTTACAGGGACGGAATGTAGGTTCCCGGGATGGCCTAACCAGACATGGTGGCCACCACCGAGAGATAATGCATGCCTCGCTAAGTTGTTGGTCTCACTGGCCTCATATGAGGTGCCTCCCTCCTCATGCAACCATGCTTCCCTGTCGTGCTTAGTCTTGAGAATCATGTGATAGGCAGACCGAACACTGAATCTCCCCCTAGGGTCATGATGCCACGCCCAAAAATCGTCAACACGACGCGTGCACAAAGGGATCTTGAGAATTGCCTCGGCGTCGAAGGTAGTGAAAATCGTTCGGACCAGGCCCTCATTCCAGCTAGCCGATGTGACATCAATGAGTTGTGATACTCGGTCCGGTGGATTTTGGACGAGAGCTGTTATAGGGCGCTTGTAATTATCTCGCGGTATCCAGTTGTGTCGCCAAATATTAGTGGATGCACCATCTCCTATTCTGCGCACCAAACCTTGTGCCAAGATGTCACGCCCGTCCAGTATCGCCCTCCATATCTGTGATGGGTGGGCTCCTAGCTCAGCCTGAAGTAAAGAGCAATCTGGACAATATACTGCCTTGAGAATCCGGGCGCTGAGAGATGTACTGTCTGTGAGCGTACGCCATGCCTGCCTTGCTAACAATGCAATATTGAAGATCTCCAAGTCACGAAATCCCAAACCTCCTAAATGCTTCGGCAAAGTCATGGTATCCCATGCTACCCAGCTCGGCTTCCTCTTCCCTTGTTTTGAGCCCCACCTGAACTGACGAATGATCGATGTGATGCTATCACAAAGACCTCTTGGCAGACGGAAACATGCCATCGAGTAGACTCGGATCGCTTGTGCAACCGATTTAATCAAAATTTCCGTGCCTGCCACAGACAACAATTTCTCCATCCAACCTTTAATCTTTTCCCAGACACGGTCTCGGAGATATTTGAACGTACCATTCTTCGAGTGACCAACATCTGTTGGCATACCCAAGTAGCGTTCACTCAATGATTCATTCTAGACCTGCAAATTGTTCTTTATAGTCTCTCTCAACTGTGCCGGGCAACCCTTACTGAAGAAAATCGAAGATTTATCATTGTTGATCCTCTGCCCCGAAGTGTTACAGTAAATATCAAGTAGATTTGACACCTGAACTGATCCTTCCCCACTGGCTTTGAAAAGCAACAGGCTATCATCTGCAAACAGGAGATGGTTAATGGTAGGAGCCGTAGGAGCCACCTGAATACCTATCGGAGACGACTGAGAACTTGATTTAAGGAGGCACGAGAGGCCCTCTGCTGCGATCAAGAACAAGTAGGGGGAGATCGGGTCTCCCTGCCGGATACCTCGTGTAGGCTTGAACGATTCTATCCTTTCTCCATTGAAACACACCGAAAATGAGACTGAAGAAATCATGCGCATGACAATATCTATCCAGTGGCCGTCAAAACCCAATTTTGTCATGGTCCCTCGCAAATAGTCCCACTCTAATCTGTCATACGCCTTCATCATATCTAGTTTTAGAGCACAGAAGCTGTTGGACTTTGATCTGGACCTCTTCATGAAGTGCAAAGATTCATATGCGCAAATGATGTTATCAGTGATGAGCCTTCCGGGGACAAAAGCAGATTGCTCCTCCGATATTATGTCAGGTAATATCACTTTTAATCTATTGGCTATCACCTTTGAGGCTATTTTATACAAAACATTGCACAGGCTTACAGGACGAAATTGAGCAAGCACCGTAGGAGTAGTTACCTTTGGGATTAACACAAGCACGGTGTCATTGATGGATTCTGGGCTCTCCTCACCGCTTACAATTCTCAGCACTATACTTGTTACCTCATCACCACAAACGTCCCAATGCCGCTGATAAAAGTGGGCAGGAAAGCCGTCAGGCCCCGGTGCTTTGGTTGGGAACATTTGGAAAAGAGCAATCTTGACTTCCTCCTTAGTATATGGAGCACATAGTTCTATATTCATAGCTGCTGTCACCTTGCGTGGCACATGGTTTAAAACAGCGTCCATGTTTTGCACCCCCTCGGAGAGATATAAGGACTGATAAAATTCATAAGCCAAAGTCTTTAGCTCTCCAGGATCGGATATCTCCACTCCCAACGAATTCTGAAGGGCCTTGATCATATTTTTTTTCCTCCTGAGACTGGCTCGCAGATGAATTTTTTTTGTGTTTTTGTCTCCCGCTGAAAGCCACTCAACTCTTGCTCTCTGACGCCACATAATTTCTTCTCTATGATACATCTCTATCAACCTCTCGTTGATCTTAAGCTCTGCATGTGAGGGGCCTGTCCTCAAGGGGTCGTTCTGTAGTTCATCCAAAGATTTCTTCAAAGATTTTATCTCCTTTCTCACACTTCCAAACGTGTCACGGCTCCACCTTCCCAGGTCGCTTGCAAGGTTCTATAGCTTCTGACGCAGCTCATCCACTGTCGAGCATGGCGGGCTTGCACCCCATCCCTGATTTATTACATCTCGAAAACTGTCATGTCTCTCCCACATTGTTTCATATCTAAAAGGACGATTGACTCGATCGTTGGTCCCGGCATCCAGATTTAGCAGCAAAGGAGAGTGATCCGAAGTGACTCCCGTCAAGTGTGTTACCGATGCCAAGGGAAACATTGACAGCCAATCAGAATTCACAAGAGCTTGGTCAAGTCTACATCGTGTGTAAGTTCCTCCCGTTACTTTCTTCTCGAAGGTCCAAAAATTACCTTTATAGCCTAAGTCGAGCAGCATGCAAACATCTAAAACATCACGAAAAGCCTGGATTTGAGCATTACTCCGCTGTCCAATCCCAGTATGTTCATCTGGACGTAACACTTCGTTGAAATCACCCAAACAGAGCCAAGGAAGGGTGCTCAAAGTACTGACGTTTTTCAAAGTTGTCCAGGTTTGATGCCTCAAGTGTGTTTGCGCCTCCCCGTATACACATGTCATCCGCCACTTCTCTTTGTCTGGTTCCTCGACGGATACATCAAGATGATAATCAGAATAACCAAGGATTTCAACATTTATTAAATTGCTCCAAAACAAACCTATTCCTCCACTTCTTCCTCTACTGCTTACAGCATAAGCGCTATCAAAACCCAACGAGCCAGCTAATGCTTCTACCCTACCACTTTCCAACTGCGTTTCGACAATGCATAAGAGGGTAGGGGCAAATTGCCTCGCGAAACCACGAAGCTCTCGAACTGTCGCGGCTTTGCCCGCGCCGCGACAGTTCCAACAGAAAATATTCATTGGGCTCGGCGGCGCCCCTCGAAGGAGCCCGCCAATGAAGAGACGATCCTGCCAAGATCGGCACTGTTTTCCAAAACATCCTCCCCTGCATCTGTACTCATCTTGGTCCTCTTTTGGTCCTGTTTACTGCTCGGACTAGCTGGAACCGTTGAGGGAGCTGGAAGCAAGAGCATCGCTCCCTGGCTTGTGTCGCTCGTTGCATTGTTCCCCAGCTGTATCACAAGTTGCGTTTGGGCCGACGCCCTCTTCCTGTTAGTATCTGCATCATCCATAATCGTATCTGACGCACTGCCAAAACCCTGTTTCCCGTCGCCGCCCTTGTCATGATCATGGCGCGGCTCGGTTGCACGACCAGCACGACCTCCTCTCCGGCCGCCTCTACCGCCTCGACCACCTCCCGGCCCCTGTCCGGTTATGAGAACCCAAGAAGCACACAAATCTTTAAAGACCAAGGATGACGGAGGATGGATTCCATTGCCATGTTCTTTAAACTGATGTCAAGCATACCACAAACCGCACACCAATCCGGAAGTTTCTCATATTTTAGCCTATATATTTGGCGCTTCCCATCCCTTATCATCGACACAGCATTCTTCAGTGACTTGTTGACATTGATCCTGATCCATACACGATGGAAATTGCCCGTGAAATCTTGTGACTGTGGCTCGGCATATAGGACTTCTTCGACTTTTGCTGCTAAAGATGGCACAAGATGAGCGTATAAGGGTGGTACATCATGGATCTGCAGCCAAATCTCAATTGTATCCAGCAAAACCGTTGATGGTTTAGCCAATCCATCATACGGTTTGATAATAACAGCGTCCCCTCGAAAGTGCCATGGACCATCACGTGTGACTCTCTCCCAATCACCCAAGCAAGAGAACTGCACCGTGTATAGATTATCTTCCAAAGGCTTGAACTGCACCTCCTGAGCAAGATCCCAAGCAGCCCTCATGTTTTTGAAAAACCAATATTGGCTATAGGTCTTTGGCGAGTGAACCCTAGCGAGAGCAATCCACCGCGCTGCCTCTACCGGGGCCTCTTTTTCATCAAACACCACGTCATCTAGATCCTCCTCCCGAAGACCTAGTTCCTTCATCAGTGCCGTCACATCATCCGGATCTGTAGGTCCTGACCGCGACCCCGATGCTCCGTCTGACGCCATTACTGCTCGAACCCTAACCCGATCAACAATGAAACCGGGCCTCTGCAGGAACCCTAGGCACCTCCCACTCCCCCGCCCCACCAAGGACCGAAGAGACCAGCTCTCGATCGTCAGAAGAGGGCCAGGGAGGAGTACGGGGGCAGGGAAGGCAAAATCTCAACAGCGGCGATCCAAATCGCCCCGAGAGGAAGAAACCCTAGCGGCGGCAGGGAAAAAACATGCCTTCCGTCCCTGTAAACATTGTGACGAATTAATAAAGCCTCGTGACGTTGCCTCAAAAAAAAGCAGTGTAGGGAACACCGGCTCCTACCACTACAACGAATAACTAGTGTTGATTAGGAAGCGGGAAACTTCAATAAGGACATAGTACATAGCGAGATTAGAAGACATTCTTGATATTTTCTGAAACCATCTTTGCAAATTATAAATAATTTTGAATGCCGAATATTTTTGAAAACACAAACAATTTTAAAATTACAAAAGGTGTTTTTCAAATGTGAATAAACTTTGTAATTCCGATCATTTTTTGAAAAATATGAACACATTTTGGTATTCGAACAATTTCTTCAAGAACAAATTTTCTTGTTGTTTTTTTTGTTAGTCACACATGAAAAGTAACGCGCTCATTATGTCGCTGCTCAGACAAAAAAAGGTCGGACTCCAAACTATGAGTCGAGAGTTGACTTACAATTGAGACAAAAAGTAATGATGGAGTTGCGAGTTGATGATGAACTTGCAACTGAGACAAAAACAAGGTCGGTCTTTAGTTGTGGGCTGTGGGTGGGATTGCAATTGGGACAAAAAAAGGTCGGGCCCCAATTGCGAGTCGAGTGTGGACTTGCAACTGAAAAAAGAAAAATTGGGCCCCAGTTGCGAGTCGATAATGGACTTGCAACCGGGACAAAAAGAGGTCGAGACCCAGTTGCGAGTCAAGGATGGACTTGCAACTGGAGCAAAAAAAGATCGCGCCTCAGTTGCAAGTCAAGGGTGGAATTGCAACTAGGACAAACAGTTGGGCCCAGTTGCGAGTTGAGGGTGGACTTGCAACTGGGACAAAAAAGGGCGGGGCCAAGCTGCGAGTAAAGGGTGGACTTGCGACTGGGACAAAAAAAGATCGCACCCCAGTTACAAGTCGAGGGTGAACTTGCAACTAAGAAAAAACATGTTGGGCTCAGTTGTGAGTCAAGGGTGGACATGCAACTAGGACACAAAATGTTAGCCTCAGTTGCGAGTCGATGATGGGCTTGCAACTGGGACAAAATAAAAGGGCGGAGCCCAGCTGCGAGTCAAGGGTGGACTTGCAAGTGAGACAAAAAATATCGCGCCCCAGTTGCGAGTGGAGGGTGGACTTGCAATTAGGATAAAAAAATGTTGGGCTCAGTTGGGAGTCGCGGGTGAACTTGCAACCGAGAAAAAAAAGTTCAGGCCCCAGTTGCGAGTCAATGGGTGGACTTGCAACTAGTACAAAAAAAATTGAGGCTAAGTTGCGAGTCGACGGTGAACTTGCAACTAACACAAAAAAAAAATTTGGGCCGTAGTTGCGAGTCGATGATGAACTTGCAAAAAAAATGTCGAAGCTCAGTCGCAAGTCAAGTGTAGGATCACAACTGTGACAAAAGAAGGTCGGACCCTAGTTGCATGTTAAATATAGACTTGCAACTCGAATAAAGAAAAAAGCAACCCCCTCTATTGGGTGGTGGACACTCAACAAACAACAATGGAAAAAAATCTTGAATTTCAAAAAATAAAAAATAAAAAAGAGAAAATAAAAACATGAATTTTAAAAGTTTACAAATTTGAAACAAATAAATGAAAAAAAAGAAGCAAAAAAGAAAATAAAAACAATTGTGACTGCAGCCCACGCCTGAGGGATCAAGGGCCGTGAAAAAATAAAACATAGGAAATGTATACACAATGTATCTATACACAAAGATAGAGATGCGGAGAAAAAAAAAGTAAAAGGCAAAGGCACTCACAAGTGCAGCTGCTGCAGCGAACAATACTAGTCAAACTAACAGACAAAAGGTGAAAACGACAAAATGGCCCAGGCACATGGCTGCAGGAAACGCTCATTGTCCGATACGAATCTCATGTCAACCGCGCCGCTGCGCGAGCGCACGTTACAAAAACACGAATCTTGAACAATGTATCCTACGGTTTATAACTTACATGTGAGATAACTATTTCATATCTAGATGTGAAATAGCAAATATGTTAATAAAATGGCCGCATGCATTGTCCAGATGCAGAGGCCGGGGGTCCTCCTCCTTTTCTAAAAAAATAGTTGTGCGATACTAGTTGATCTCACTGGAGAGCAGTAAGTTACAGCCCCACCGGTAAACCGCCTTCTTTTAGCAGATGATTGTCTCCTAATGTTCAAGGCGAATGTAGTTGGAGCTATGGAGATATAATTCAGAAGTACTATGCTGGCATCTGGCAAAGGGTAAATCTTATGGAAATGACCCATGCGTCGTTAGAGAAACAATACGACGCAAATTGCCGATTTTAAACTGGTATTGTGCTATTTCCTACTACATATCTTAGTCCCTGTTACCTATGTCGGCTCTCCCCATCGTAGAACCTATTTATCATTATATCTAGAACATGCCCGACCCATTTCTTACAAGTACGATAAACCATTAATAAGGGAAACTTAGCAGCTTATAAACCGAACGACATCTTCTTGTTTCAGATTTATCAGTCTGTCAATATTCCAAAAGGCAACATAGTTGGTAGCTCTTGCAATACTATATAATGGCTTGGCAGTATATGGATACACAGCAGCACTTTCTCCTTACCCATTGCACTGCAAATGATGTGGTGGGCTCGCAGTTGTCTTGGGAAACATGGTTAAGTTTTGAATCAGAGAACAATGGCCATGTTTAGAACATATCACAACATACAGTGAGCTAGTACAAAATACCCCTATATTTGTTTGATACGAGAAATAATAAAAGTAACATGATTATTATATCATTATATCTCTATGCGCCAGAAGAAATAAAATATTATGGGCGTGCCAGTGTACTAAATACACAAATAAATATAGGTGAACATGCACTTTATTAATCTCTCACCAGAAAAAAATTACAATATTTATTTGCATATGCGCTTCGTGACCTACTAGCGCGGCGAGCCTGACTATTGCGATGTGTGGTCTCCTGGTTTTCGGGACCTCGGAAGGCTTCCAGTTAATTACTCCCGTGGGTTACTATGCGAGATACCCCTGATTAAGCTGTGGGGTCGTTTCATTGACTTCGCTTCGTGTTCTCCATGCATGATGGTGGTGTTAGTGTGTGTGGCCAGCGACAGAGCCCATTTCCTCGTTGGTACACGCGCAACTGAAGACGTGACTTTTGTGCTAGCCACGCCTGGACTCGCTGTCACGTCTCATCAGTCATAGCGGCGTTGATATAGTTTGAGTTGAAGTAGCATGGGTCCTGCTTAGTTTGGACTTCTCGACGACCTAGCGGCCTCGTTGGGGTATGCAAGGCTACACCTCATGGGTGTATATTTTTGGTGGAACCGCATCAGTGTAAAACCAACGCACGCTCACATCCCATGGGCGGTGTGGTTGGTGCCTCATCTCGGCAAGACGCTGAGTATACGGCGCTCCAACTAGACAAGGACATTACCTCACGTGTGTCCGTAGAAAGGTGGTGTCTTAGAGGCCGTGTCACCTCGGGTGCTGCCCCAAAGAGGCGACCTGTACGCTGGCGACGCCATGAACCTATACGTCAAGATCTGTATGCCAAGGAGTTGTCCCTTCTTGCTATTTGTTTCTTGTACTTTGAGCTTTAGAACCATGGAAGTTATCACTTTTTCTATTATAAATAACTTGACGTGGAAAATTTATTTTTTCGAGGGAAACAAGGTCGCATTGGTGGTTGGTTGTCATAATGTAGTCACTGGCTATACAAGATGTTTCCAGGTTGTGTCGTAAATATATTGGATTATGGTCACTGACTTTGCAAGATGATTGTTTATACGTTCCTAAATTATCTTTCTCTTTGATGGTGGCAGGGAAACATTGCCGTTAGTTTTTTACATACATATAATGCATAGATTTTCCAGAAAAGAAAGAAGTGGTTCTATAACCTGATTTTGCTTGTTGTTTACTTGCAGTTAGCTTTGCAAATCCCAATTTCTCATGTAGTGTAAATCAGTGTCAAATCATCACATGAAACCGATGTTTCTCCATGGCCAGCTTGCTAATTTGTAATGCAATGGCATTATCTGCTGGTAAACCACTGCAACGAGCTTCATATTCAGTTTCTTGTTAGCTGCTTGTGCCATGTCTGCTAGTAGAGAATAAATTTCTCAACTCTGAATAAATAGCCCCCCCAGCCCCCGCGTCGCTCTGCTTGGGGCGACTCGGGAGGCGACGAAACCCTAGCCGCCAGTCCTCCCACCCCTCCTCCTTCCCCCTCGCCGCCGCCTAAGGAGGCCTCCGGCGAGCTCCGCGTGGCCACCAAGGACGGCGGCGGCGAGGATCGGGCTGCTCCCGCGCCGAGGGCTTCGGGCGCCAAGGCGGCGGCCTCAGGTGGTGAGGCGGCACCGTCTTCTACAGCGAGCGGCGTCGCAGGTGTTGCCCCCGTGTCTCCTCGGCCGCGTGGGCGGTGAGGGACGCCGGGAGTTGTCGCCGGTCGGAGCGGGTGGTGCGTCCTCCTGGCTCACGTCCAGATCTGAAGGCGGCCTCCCCCCCCACCCCGCAGCGCTGCTTCATGCCGGATCTGGTCGTCGGAGGCCTTGGGTCGCGGGCGCCGGTGAAGGTGGACTGCCAGGAGTCGCGAACATGGGCCGGGCTTGTTCTTTGGCCACGGCGGCGGCGACACCGGCCGGTGCCGTTCCCCTCCACGGGGGCATCATCGAGGTTCGGTTCCTCTCCCTCCCGCCTCTTTCCCGGGAGAAATCCAATTGTCTTGCATAGACTGGATGGCAACGGTGCGGCGTGTGTCGCCTCCTTCTTGAAAGTGCCGTCTTGGGCAAGGTGAGAGCGTGAAGTGGGGCATCGTGGTGGCTGCGTCTTCGACGAGGGAGATGGAACATGGTGCTTTGTTTCTGAATTAGTGCAGCTCGGCATTCCTTGATTTGTTCGGTTGCCGGTCAGTTTCTGCTTGATTGGCGTCATTGCCTTGGGCAAGGAGGGGATAGGGGTCCTCACTAGCAACTGCTCGATGCTGTAACACGAACATGGCTGATTTCTGCAGGCCTGAGCTAATTCCAATTATGGTGCTCCATCTCTTTTCGATGTATGTTTGTTCAGTGATAGCTCCCTTGTGCAGTTTTCCTCTTCGTGCTTGTATCAGAGAGTCGGTGTGGATACCCTCGGTTTCCTTCGTGCAGCGACAGGTCGGGCTGAGTATCTCCCTTGGTGGCCGGAACTGTGTCCGTTCTTTGCTCTAGGTGAGCAATTCCATCTTCTGGCGGTCCGGCGCCTTTCGAGCCAAGGCGAGGGGCAGCGGTCCCCTCCGGATGTGGAGAACAGTGGCACGATTTCGGTATCCACCTTCCTGGGTAGATGAGGGCGCGGTCCTTTGTCGTTGGGCACTGGTGCCGTCTGATGTTCCTCTCTGTTCGCTCTTCTGGGACAAGTTCACTCAGAGGACTCCGTCGACAACAAGCTAGAGCTTATTTATGATTCTTGTGTAGGGCTTGTAGTCTTTGGTGCTTGTAAGCTGCTGGGCAACACTTTGTATCGGCCGTAGCTTTTTCTTTTTGTTCCGTGTTGGTTGTATTGGTGTCCTTGTGTAATCCTTGGCCGGTTGATAGATTTGTTAATTCAAAGCCGGGCTTTTCTTGAGCCTTCGTTCCAAACAAAAGTTTTTTCATTCTTGAGAGGTACGGCTGATGGTGATGCTGCTGTTTTGCCGGGGACGCGCGGTAGGTGGGCAGTCCAGCAAAGCTAAGGTTGCACTCGGTGACCGCCGTCGATAAGAAACTCAACCAGGCTTGATTCGGAGCGAGCCAACAAATGAACCAATGATTCTTGGCTGAAATATACTTCCTCCGTTCCTAAATATTTGTTTTTTTAAAGGTTTCAAATAAAGTATGACATACAGATGTACGTAGACATATTTTAGAGCATAGGTTCACTCGTTTTGCTCCGTATGTAGTAACTTTTTGAAATTTTTAGAAAGACAAATATTTAGGAATGGAGGGAGTAGAAAGTAAACTGGTTGTGTGTTTTCACTTACCCAGGCTTGAGTAGTTACTGGTTGTGTTGAAAAACAAAAGAAGCAATATATAAATTGTGTTGTACTTACTAGACTTTACAAGTGATTTTGGTTGAATTTGGTCCTGCCTGTGCTGTGCAGGGCAGGACGGATGGATTATCAATCATACTACCACACATGAAAAGTATACTAACTAGTACTCGTAGTAATTAAATTAACCTAGTACACGCCAAGCTTGAGTAGTTACTGGTTGTGTTACTGGCTTGAGTAGTTACTGGTTGAGCTGACGTACGGCTTCTGCTACGGTAGATCAATCGAGCTCTCTGCCTCTCTGTCAGCTTGCTTAGCTTTGCACGTACAGCGTACGTGGTGATTTGATCAAGCGATCTAAAACCACCGTGGGCTTATACTAAACGTTGTTTTTATCGATAAATTGGAATGCAAGGCTTTTGTTCTCAGAAAAAATATAGAGAAAAGTATATTTTTCGTTCCTTAACTTTTGGCAGAGTCTAGATTTGGTCCCTTAACTTTGAAACCGGACAACTTGCACCTTCAACTACTAAAACAGGACAAAACCGGTCAAAACCGGGGTGAGTGAGCACCAAAAGATTCAAGGATTTGTAATATATACACATGTTTAAGTCAGCACTGGTCAAAACCGGGGTGAGTCAACACCAAAACCGTTCAAAGCCGAGACCAGGGATGAACCTTGTCCGGTTTCACTAGTTGGGGGTGCAAATTGTCATGTTTCGAAGTTGACGGACCAGATCTGGACTCCGTCAAAAGTTAAAGGACGAAAAGTATACTTTTCTCAAAAAAATATGATGCAATTCTTTTCTATAGAAAACCGATAAGAGGAATCAATGCTCAAGATCGTTTGGAGTCAAATTAGGAATAAATTTGCACTAAAAGTTGCATATTTTACGAGGCGAGACATAAATATTTTTTGCAGCAGAAGAAGCTGCGTAATTCATCAATATATCTAAACAAGGTTTACATCCAGAATACTAACCTCATCGCGATCTAATCCATCTTATACCGAAAAGCTCCACAACTAATAAAAGGAAAAGATAATTCAACACCGAAATAGCTTGTGCCTATCAATATCCACTACTAGTATGGGCTAATATAATCGATGTAACCCATGTTATACAAGTTTATATAGGCGATGCATGCAAGCATAGCTTAGCTTCTCCTCATGTCAGTCCACCACCTGAACATTACATCTTTCTCTTTCTGAATCTGCTCCCACGACGGCTTCGTGTCCTGGTCGAGGCCCTCGTCCATGCGGCGAAGGTACTGGTGCTTGAACTTCGCGGGGTTGCCGGCGAAGCACTCGCGCAGGGCCGCCGTGGCCTTGACGCACGCCTCCACGTCCACCACGCGCTCGCCGAAGCCTCGCTCAATATCGCGTTTGGAGGTTTCGGGACTGTAGTGGCCGCGGCACTCGTCCATCGCCTTCTCGAAGTCGTCAAAGCACCCGCCGTTGGTCACACGATGCATGACGAGCCTCTCGTCGCACCTGGCCCCAGCCTTTTTTGCTTCGCTTGCTGCAATGACCGCTTCCATGTGTGTAAGGAACCCCATGGCGTTAGCTAGGGTTAACAACGAAATCAATCGATGTTGGAACTTGCCCGACGAACACGCGACACAAAAAACTTGTGTAGCCGAGGGTCCTTGTTGTGCCCTTTGTTTTTCTTTATATCCCTTTTCTCCTTTTCCTTGCCGGTACTATCTCACGCAGCCCTGATGCATATATATAAATATACATCGGCAGCCGACCCTTGGGCCTCTCCTAGAACTACACGGACACAACATGTATTCCAAGCCGGACTCGATTTAAACACACGGCGTGCAAATACATGTATTCCAAGAAAGAAGTGCGGTCCTTGAACTGTAGCGGTAGCTGTAGTACATCAACTACTCCCTCAATCTTGAGAGACTACGGACATGATTGGCTATTTTGGTTGCTTGTTACTCCAAGAACAAGTGCATCATCAATCAAACTAGATGCTGTCTAATTGGACAAATTATGTACTCCCTTCATTTTTGTAAGACCTTTTAGACAGCTGAAATTGAACTATTTTAGGTATTATCTTAAATGTCTAAAAAGTTTTACAAAAGTGAACGGGGGAGTAGTAGTTATTATTTTAATTTTTTACATAAAAATGCATAGATTTTTCAGAACAGAAAGGAGTGGTTCTATAAGAGCAACTCTAGCAGACCTCTTATATCGCCGCGACCAGCAAAATAACTGTAAACTTTTGGCGGGAAAAATGACCCGAACACAACCCTTATATGCGTCCGACCCTTAAGGGCCCGTTTGGGATGGAGGATTTTTGCAGGAAAATTACACGAACCGAAAACAAAGGAAAGTTTACCAGAACTAGCGTTCGGTACAAGGGAATGGAGCACTGAAATTCCGACGGAAAGTTTCTGTTGCCTCTACTTTCATGGGAAAAAACATCCATGGCGAGCTCTTTTTTTGGGCGGAAGTCCGATGCGAAACGTAGGAAACATCAGCTCAGACCATGGTCTTGCCTCTATACCTCGTGAAAGCGGTTGGCGGGAGGGACATTTCATCGCGCGTGCTCCCCACTTCCACGCCCGCCACCACCGCCACCGCCCCGCCGCCTATGATTCTGGCTATTTTCGCCTGCTGAATCGCGCGCGCCGCCGGGCCGCAGTACGCCCGGGTCCACTCGCCGACGCCCCGGATCCGCCGAACCGAGCCTATCCGCCCCGGATCGACCGCCGCCCGCCCCGGATCCGCCGAGCTGCCGCCGGTCGTCGCCGCCTGCCCCGGATCCGCCGAGCCGCCCCGGTCGCCGGCACTCCCGTGAGCCCCTTTTCTGTCCCTTGTAGCTCCACCTCTCGTCAAACTCTGGTGATGCGAACTCGGATGTGTTTGTTTTGTAAATGGATTTGAGCCCTGCCCAACAATTTTTGCTCGAGGAACGTCGTCGTCCAATGGCAAGCAGCTAGTGGCAAGTTCCGCCCGCCGCCGCCGCAGCCCGCTCGGGCCCGGGGCAGGCCCTCCCGGCCCAGCCGCCCCGCGAGCCGCCCGCCGCCTTCTCCTTCCTCCCGCGCCGCTCATCGCCTCCCCGCCGCCACCGCGCCCGAACCGCGCCGCCACCGCAACGCCGGCCGGATCCCGCCGACTCCGCCGCCTCTTCCTCACCACCCGGAGCCGCTCGCCGCCGCCAAGGTAGCTCCGGCCGGCCCCAGCTCCGGCCACCGCGGGCCCCTGCGCCGTCGCCCCGGTCACCGGCGACCGCGCCCTCGCCGGCCACCGTCCTCGTCCCCGCCATGAACAGTGCATCGCCGCCGCCGCTACAGTGACCGTGAGGATCCAGATCTGGATCGGGGTGAATAGTAACCCTAGGTCATTTTTTTTCTTTTGTCCCAGAGATTGCAGATCCATGTGCCCTTCTTCACAGCCCCGTAACTTTGCATCCGTAGCTTCGATTCATGCATATAGCATATCAAAATGTTCGTCTCAGAGAGTACATCATTTCATTCCATTGCATCATTTTCATTTGAGTTCATCTTGATGCCAGAAATGCTGTTAGAAGAGGGCTACTTGAGTTAATTGTCAGATCTGCTACTCCATCTTAGACATTTGTCATTTTTGCCATGATTAATGTGTGATTGATATGCCCATGAGTTCTACATATGTTTTGTTAAGGATTTTGTCATCTTTCCAGAGGTGCAACCCATGTATTTTTATGATGTGTGTGGTGCCTAGTGCAAGCTTGCAAAGTGGTGCACCCGGTAACTCTGTTTTCAGGAACTTAGTAATTTCACCAAGTTCTAGGATTATTTAGTTCATGATGCCATATGTTCATGTTGTTTCCTAGTGATCCGTGCCTCTTTTGAGGATGATCAGTAAAGGAGTTTTGTTAATCTTGTAGTGCTCTATCCATCCATGTCTTTGTTTGCAATTATGGAGCACCCTAGCTTGAGTCAATCGAGCTCTACTTTTGCTTCGTGGTGAATCTGGGCAGATTGTCAACTTGTTTGCAATTTTGCCGGTGTTGTTGTAGTTGACCCGTGCATGCTATGCCATTGTTCTTGCCATATATAGCTTGCATTTTGTGCCTTCTTAATGGATGTATGCTTGTCTTGCCATGACTTGCACCGTAGTGAGTGCATCGAGCTCGTAAACATGCCTACTTGAGTTATGTTTCAGCATGTGTCAGTTTTCACTAAGTCTGAAAACTGATTATGTTTTTGCTATGTTCATGTGCTTGTTAGTATTTTCTCCGATCCCTTTTGGCTCAAGGTCACTAAGGGACTTTTGTTAAGCTATTTGAGTAGCTTGATGCCATGTTTTACTTTGTCATGTTCAGGTCCTGTAGCATGTTGTTTTGTTGCTCCGAAGAGGGCTATATGATCTGAAATTTCAGACAAGTGTTAATTTCACTAATTCTGAGATCTGTTTTCCATTTGCGTTTTTGCCATGCTTGTTTCAACCTGTTAATGGATGAATTGGCCGTAGCTCAGTGCTAGACTTTTGTTAAGCATCTTGAATGCTTCCCTGCCATGTATTTTGATGCCATGTTTGAGTGCTGTAGCATGTTCATTTTGTTGCATTTAGATGCCTACTTGCTGTAAATCGCAGACCGGTGTCATATTTGAATCGCTTGCCATTTCCAAACCGTAACTCCGATTCCGGCGTTCTTTATATCGTTTTCAAGCGATTTCATCACATATTTCCAGTGACACACTTGGTTTTCCAAGTTGAGTCCAGGTTCATGCATTTCCTGTCATATCTTGCATTTTGCATCCCACATCGCATTCCGCATGGCATATCATCGTTGCATCATATTGATTGATCATTGCACGTGGTTGATTGTGTCCTTGTTGCTTGTCTGTCTTGTTTGGGTAGAGCCGGGAGACGAGTTCGCTAACGAGGAGCCTGTTGAGTTTGCTTTTGAGGATCCAGTCTACTCTGACAGCTTTGCAGGCAAGATGATCATACCCTCGAAATCACTACTATCTTTGCTATGCTAGTTTGCTCGCTCTTTTGCTATGCCAATGCTACGATGCCTACCTTTTGCTTGTCAGCCTCCCAAATTGCCATGTCAAACCTCTAACCCACCATGTCCTAGCAAACCGTTGATTGGCTATGTTCCCTCTTTGCTCAGCCCCTCTTATAGCGTTGCTAGTTGCAGGTGAAGATTGGAGGCCGTTCCTTGTTGGAACAGTTATTTACTTGTTGGGATATCATTATACTACCATGTTATCTTAATGCATCTATATACTTGGTAAAGGGTGGAAGGCTCGGCCTCTCGCCTAGTGTTTTGTTCCACTCTTGCCGCCCTAGCTTCCGTCATATCGGTGTTATGTTCCCGGATTTTGCGTTCCTTACGCGGTTGGGTTATAATGGGAACCCCTTGACAGTCCGCCTTGAATAAAACTCCTCCAGCAATGCCCAACCTTGGTTTTACCATTTGCCACCTAGCCCCTTTTTCCCTTGGGTTTCGCGGACTCAAGGGTCATCTTATTTTAAACCCCCCCGGGCCAGTGCTCCTCTGAGTGTTGGTCCAACCTAGAGCACCGTGCGGGGCCGTCCCGTTGCAACTTGGGTTACGTTGGCTCCCGTACGCTTAGCTTATCCGGTGTGCCCTGAGAACGAGATATGTGCAGCTCCTATCGGGATTTGTCGGCACAGCGGGTGGTGTTGTTGGACTTGTTTTACCATTGTCGGAGTTGTCTTGAAGAACCGAGATACCGAGTCTAATCGGAACGTCTTGGGAGGAGGTCTATTCCTTCGTTGACCGTGAGAGCTTGTCATGGGCTAAGTTGGGACTCCCCTGCAGGGTTTGAACTTTCAAAAGCCGTGCCCGCGGTTATGGGCAGATGGGAATTTGTTAATGTCCGGTTGTAGATAACTTGAACCTTAATTTAATTAAAATGAATCAACCGTGTGTGTTACCGTGATGGCCTCTTCTCGGCGGAGTCCGGGAAGTGGACACGGTGTTGGAGTAATGTTTGCGCAGGTTGCTCTCTAGTTTCTCGCTCGCGCTTTGCCTCCTCTTCTCGCTCTCTTTTGCGAATAAGTTAGCCACCATATATGCTAGTCGCTTGCTGCAGCTCCACATATATTTACCTTACCCTACCTATAAGCTTAAATAGTCTTGATCGCGAGGGTGCGAGATTGCTGAGTCCCTGTGGCTCACAGATTACTATTACACCAGATGCAGGTCTAGGTGATTCCGCTCCAGGTGACGCGTACGAGCTCAAGTGGGAGTTCGACAAGGTCTCTCAGCGATGCTATGTTTCTTTTCCTGATGATCAATAGTGGTGCCCAGTTGGGGGTGCCCCCCACCATGTCGCTTGTTGGGTTATCTTTCATTTTGGCGCCGTAGTCGGGCCATGAGTGTTTGGATGATGTATGTTATTTATGTACTTGATTGACGTGGCGAGTGTAAGCCAACTATGTTATCCCTTTTCATTATCTATATTACATGGGATGTTTGTGATGATTACCTGACTTGCGACATATGCCTTCAATGCGATTATGCCTCTAAGTCGTGCCTCGACACGTGGGAGATATAGTCGCATCGAGGGTGTTACAAGTTGGTATCAGAGCCTTCGCCGACCTTAGGAGCCCCATTGCTTGATCGTTTTTAGCAGCCGAGTTGTGTCTAGAAAAATGTTTTGAGTCATTTAGGAATTATATATCGGATAGTTTAGGAATTCTTTTTACTTCCCAGTCTCCTCATCGCTCTGGTAAGGCATCCTAACGTAGAGTTTTGACTCTTCTCTTCTCAAATTTCACAAAAAAAAATTTAGGATCACGCGGGTATCTTGGAATTGTTCCGATGGTTTTATGATGAGAACATTGTCTTGGTGCCTCCTGTCAGGGGTTTAGTGGAAGTGTCCCGGGGAGTTGAGCTCTGAGGTGTTGTCATCATAATTTTATCGTTGCAATTCTGGAATACTTGAGTTTAGCACGCCGACATCGAAAATGCAGTTCGTTGGTGAGATAACCTCGACGCCACCCAGTACTGGGGCGGGAGTTCGGGAGTATCGCCATAACTTGTATAACGGATGTTTTTCAAAGGTTGAGGTAGATGGTTTCCGAAGCTTTCTTGGTTATGTGTTGAAGGATGAATACAGCTGGATGTAAGATTTGCTAGTTTGGACGAGATATTATGCTTCCCCTGTATCCCCAACACCTGATTGCATAACCGGAAAGGTTCAGGAGTTTCATAGGTGGGAATTCTCGTAGCTCTAGTTCTTCTTCCACGGATATTGGTTTGAGATTGGGATTTCTTACCGATTATTCGTTCTTGAGCCGTACCTTGTTGATTTATTTATCAACCTTCATTCTACGTGGCTTCGCAATTTATGGATATGTGACCATTTCAAGAGGAATGCATTCGTTCATTTTGTTCGGATGTGAATACTTTATGTTGCAATTTTCATTCCGTTGGTTTCAGCTTCATTTATCTGTCTATGTGCTAATGGTGGTCAACCTCTTCAGGATGGCTCCCGCTAAGAGCAACAGTCAGAATTAAAATCAAGATCCACCACCACCTCCACCTCCTCCGAGGAATGGCAAGCTGTGATGGCCGCAACCAATGCAAACGCACAGTTGATCATGCAAATCCTCCAAGAGCGCAATCAAGGCAGTCAAGGGAATCAAGGCAACAACCAGAACCATTTTGCTACACTGAACCAGTTCCTTGCTAATGGGCCAAAGACGTTCAGCAATTGTGTTGAAGCAACCGATGCTGATGATTGGTTTGTGGATCTGTGTAAGCATTTTGAGTGCAGCAACGTTAGGCCTGAAGATTTCGTCAAGTTCGCTTCCTTCCAACTCAAAGATCAAGCTGCAGAATGGTTCCAACAGTTGTAGGATCGAAAGTATGTCTAGAGGGGGGGGGGTGATTAGACTACTTGACCAAATAAAAACTTAACCTTTTCCCAATTTTAGTTCTTGGCAGATTTTAGCTAATTTAGGACAAGTCAAGCAATCATCACACGATTCAAGCAAGCATGCAAAGAGTATATTGGCAGCGGAAAGTAAAGCATGCAACTTGCAAGAATGTAAAGGGAAGGGTTTGGAGAGTTCAAACGCTATTGGAGACACGGATGTTTTTCCCGTGGTTCGGATAGGTGGTGCTATCCTACATCCACGTTGATGGAGACTTCAACCCACGAAGGGTAACGGTTGCGCGAGTCCACACAGGGCTCCACCCAAGGGTAACGGTTGCGCGAGTCCACACAGGGCTCCACCCACGAAGGGTCCACAAAGAAGCAACCACCCACAAAGGGTCCACGAAGAACCAACCTTGTCTATCCCACCATGGCCATCGCCCACATAGGACTTGCCTCACTAGCGGTAGATCTTCATGAAGTAGGCGATCTCCTTGCCCTTACAAACTCCTTGGTTCAACTCCACAATCTTGTCGGAGGCTCCCAAGTGACACCTAGCCAATCTAGGGGACACCACTCTCCAAGAAGTAACAAATGGTGTGTAGGTAATGAACTCCTTGCTCTTGTGCTTCAAATGATAGTCTCCCCAACACTCAAATCTCTCTCATAGGATTTGGATTTGGTGGAAAGAAGACTTGAGTGGAAAGCAACTTGGGAAGGCTAGAGATCAAGATTCATATGGTAGGAATGGAATGTCTTGGTCTCAACACATGAGTAGGTGGTTCTCTCTCGGAACATATGAGTTGGAATGATGTGTGTGTTCTGATGGCTCTCTCCTCGAATGAGAATAAGGTGGAGGGGTATATATAGCCTCCACACAAAATCCAACCGTTACACAGTTTTCCAATCTCGGTGGGACCGAATCAATAAGCTCGGTCGGACCGAAAAAGTAAACCTAATGACCGTTAGTGATTTTCGGTGGGACTGACATGCAACTCGGTAGGACCGATACGGTTAGGGTTTGGGCATAACGTAATCTCGGTGAGACCGATTACACAAACTCGGTGAGACCGAATTTGGTAATTAGCTAACCAGAGAGTTGGTCAGGCAAACTCGGTGGGACCGATTTGCTCTTTCGGTGAGACCGAAAAGTTACAAAGGAGAAACACTGAGTTTACATTGCAATCTCGGTGGGACCGATTCGCTCTTTCGGTGGGACCGAAAAGTTACGAAAGGGAAACAGAGAGTTTGCAACCCCATCTCGGTGAGACCGAGATCCCTATCGGTAGGACCGAATTGCTAGGGTTTGGCAGTGGCTAATGACAAGTGAAACTCGGTGGCGCCGGATAGGAAGAATCGGTAGGACCGAGTTTGGCTTAGGGTTTAGGTCAAATGTGGATATGGGAAAGTAGTTGAGGGTTTTGGAGCATATCACTAAGCACATGAAGCAAGAGGATCATTAAGCAACACCTCATCCCTCCTTAATAGTATTGGCTTTTCCTAAAGACTCAATGTGATCTTGGATCACTAAAATATAAAATGAAGAGTCTTGAGCTTTTGAGATTGAGCCAATCCTTTGTCCTTAGCATTTCGAGGGTTCCACTTTCACATCCATGCCATGTCAATCATTGAGCTTTCCTGAAATAATCATCTTGGAATAGCATTAGCTCAATGAGCTATATGTTGTTATGAATTACCAAAACCACCTAGGGATAGTTGCACTTTCAATCTCCCCCTTTTTGGTAATTGATGACAACATATAGATCAAAGCTTCGACAAATGATAATAAGCATGAAATATATCGTCGCTTTGAGAAGTATGTGATAAGTAAGAGCTCCCCCTAAATTTGTGCATATTTAAAATTTGCTTTGGACTGCAAATGCACAAAGAGTTAGAGTCATGGGTTACTCTTTCATGTCACATACATCTTGGTGGAGCGCTTAAAATGATAAGAATGAAATACATGCACTCATCACCAAGAATAATGAATGATCACATAAGATAGATAATGAATAGCATTAAGCAAGCATTAAGTGTAGCTTATGATCAAACACATGATCATCAATGTCTCACAAATAATGACGTAGTATCTCAAGCACTCAAAAGCAAACAAGTTCGAAAAACCACCAAATAAAGCAAGAGAGAAAAGCAACACTCTCTCTCTCGAAGCCTATGATCTATACATCTTCTCCCCCTTTGGCAACAAGTTACCAAAAAGTTCCTAGAAAATGCATAGCACTAGATCGACGCTCAGGCTTGATCTGCAGGTGGTGGTGGAGTCCGAATCACTCCAAGGACGAAGGCTTCGGTAGATGCTGAAGTAGTCGCTGGAGTTGGAGCTGAAGTAGATGCTGGAGCTGGTGGAACTGAGGCTGTAGCTGGTGCTGAAGTGGTGGCTCTGGTGTCAGCAACTGGCATGGCAGATGACCTCGGGCCTCATGGCACTCTGGCAAAGGTATGAGTGGTAGTCCTGCCTCTCCTCTCCTGCATGTCCTCCTGAAGCTGCTCCACTGCAGACTGAACTTCCGTTACCTTAACATCCAGGTCATAGAACTTCTGTTCCATGATTCTCTCTAGGCTCTGCTGATTCTGAGTGAGGGTGGCCAGACTTTGCTCAATCCTCAGCGTGGATGCAATCAAGTAACCAAGCTGCTCTTGTTTGGTCTTCAAGAAGTATTCAGATGCCTCCTCTTGGGTAGGCATCTTGGCAGCTTTCTCCTTCCTCGCCTTCTCCTTCTTTGCAAATGCTTGGGCAGATGATGGCTCGTTCTCAGTCATGACAACTTCATTGTCCTCGAAATCTGGACGGATGGGCAGGTGTTCCTTGTCTAATAGATATATGCCCGTGCCCATCTTGGAGTTGATGAGCTCCTGAATTTGAGGGGCATATCCGCAACTCCTCTTCTGATCTGCTGTAGTCCTCTTGATTGTTTCCACTATGAGGCTCATCACCTTGAACTTCTGAGGCACATCAAACACATGTAGCAAGTTGATAGCATGGCCTCTGATCATCTTGTGATCTCCAGACTTAGGCAATAAGATGTGCCTTAGTATCCAATTGATCGTCGGGAGCCCTGACAGAAGGTAATGTACTGAGCCAAACTTGAAGGTGTCAAGAGCTTCATTGGGAATTTCCTTGTACATATTGGACATGGAGTTATGGTCCATCTTCTTCTTGGCATAGATATCCAAGTCATCATCTTGCTCCTCTGGGGCATTTATGATCTGTGCCCACTCAGCAACTGTGGATTGGTACCTTGTACCCTCAGACATCCATGTGATCCTCCCATCCGGATAAAAGTGTGCCGTGGAGTAGAATTGCATGATCAGTTCCTCGTTCCACTTTGTGAGCTTCTGCCCAACAAAGTCAGCTACTCCACAAGCATTAAAGCTGTCAAATACTCCTGGGTAGTGCTCCTCCTTCTCCCTCATGTAGGTCCAGTCAACCCATCTCATGTCACAGACAATTGGCTTCTTATCTAGCAAAACAGTCTCATAAAAATCCTGCTGCTCCTTGGTGTGAAACCTGTAGTCCACGGCAGTTCTTCTTCTTGAAGCATATGGGTCTGCTTCTCTCCATTTCCTTAGCCCTGAATCTCTCCTGAGCTTCATGTCCTCAGCCATAGGATGAGCATCATTGTGGTCTGGGATCTTGGGCTTTAGCTTTCTCAGGACATTCTCTTCCTCGTCCTCAGCAACAGTCTCAGGCACTGGGGCCTTGTTCTTCTCAGCTGCAGGAATGCTCCTTGTATTTCTCTTAGGCTTTGGCTTTGGAGCTGACTTGGCCTTGGAAGCAGCTCCCCCTGATTTTATGGCATCTCCCATTAGCTTGGGTGCCTTGGGTGCTGGTGCAGCTACCTCTTCTTCCTCTTCTTCTTCCATGATGGAAGCCTTACCAAGTACTATAGCCACAGTCTTCTTCACCCTCTCCTTCCTTTTCTTGCCCTCAGCTACAACTGGCTCTTGGGGAGTGGGCTTCTCAGTTAAGGCTCTTGCCTTTGACATGGGCTGCCTGCCTGCTGGCCTTTTGATTTTCAGACCTGGCTTAGTGCCTTGAGCTGGCTCAATTCTCTTGGAAGTGGCCTCTTCCTCTGCCACATAGTCCTCATCTTCGGAATCTGAAGTCCTCTTCTTCCTTTGTCTCGTGGCAGCCTTTGGCAAATTGCTAGGAGTGCTCCTGCTGCCTTCATCAGAAGAACTTGAGGGACTAGTGCCCTCACTCATCACTACTTGCTGCTCTGACATGTTTTGGCTATCACTTTGATCAGACATGCTGCAAACTGACTGCTGACCCTGTGAATAGATTATAGAAGAGATAGAGTGGATGGGCATCACAAAATGCAGAGATTTTTGCAAAAGAATGATCCAAAAACTTAGTTTTAGTTTCCCACTGAAATCATCTCGGATCTACCGATTTTCAAACTCGGTGATACCGAAGCAGTTTTGGAACCTAAACTAGTGAACTCGGTAGGACCGAGTCACAGTTTGGTGGCACCGAGACTGCTAGGGTTTCACTGAGTTCAAAAATCGGTCACACCGATAAGTAATTCTCGGTCAGACCGAGTCTCACTTGTGCAATGGCAAGAGCCAAATCGGTGGGACCGAGTTTTTCAACTCGGTGGGTCCGAGATGGTTTCGGCGGAAACCTAAACCTAGAATTTTCGAATCAAACCTAATCTACGGGCGTTTTGACTGGATAGAAGTTTATCAAACGTGGCAAGAATCAATATGATCACAATGTGCTAGGAATCAGATTGAGGAATAGCACAAAGATCAAGTCCATACCCTAGTTCGGCGGGGACTTGCTACGGCGGCAACGGCGGGGCAGAATTCCCGTTGACGGCGACGGAGACCAGCGACAGGAGGCTGCTGGCGGCGAGAAGACGATCCGGAGACCTCGAGGGCAGAGCAGGCTATCGTGCGGGCGAAGGGGTTCGGAAATATCAACACCTTTTTGATTGTTGGAAATATCATAAGGTTTTTGAATTGTTGGAAATATCAACACCTTTTCGATTAGACTAATCCACAAGTATAAGTAAGCATGGCAATGACAGTATACCGCTCATACCGATACCTAAGCATATGAGCACGTAGAGTACATATAATTATAACATCTATGAACACACTATATACGGCTAGCACAAGAACGAGTAAATGAGGGATGAACAAATCATACCTCCAGTTCGCCAGGACAACACGGTGGCGGCAGCAGCAGCCTCGACGTCATTTGTGGCCTTCTTCTTGACGACGGTATCTTCAATGACAGGAATGGACTGGGAGCAGTTGCGTTCAGGCACTGCCCAAAAACCTTATCATCGTTCTTCCCGCCAGGATCTCGACAGGTTTCTGGAGGCACCTTCTCTCCCGGCCAACCGTGCACGTGCTCGTCGTGATGGGATCGCCGGAAGCAGCACAGAGTGAGGAACAATAGATGGCGGCTAGGGTTGTACAGGAGGGAGGGAGTGGGCTAGAGGTCACTCCACTGGCCAGCGCCTCCTTATATAGGTCGTCAGGTAGAAGGGCCTGCGCCGAGGCCCACGGCCGAGCCTGCGAACAACCCACGATCGACTGGCGCTACTGTAGCATCTCGTCAATTAATCCAAGATTAATTAACCATTCTTGACCGACAAAAATAAGGCTCGGCTCATTCCCGCGCCGGTGCGAGGCGTGGTGGGCGGCGGCGGAGGAGGAGCATGCGTGTACAACCCCTTTTCCCAAGCTCCCAATAACATGTGGTAGAGCAGGTCTTATAAATGAGTCTCACTCTCACTCCAGTAGAAGTATGATACTAAACTTTCCACCACTTGCCATGCACCTAAATGGATCTTAGGAATTAACTAGTAGTAATTATTGTCTTATATGACCCAAAGCTCATATATAATCCGAGACGTACTTGCATTTTTCTCATCACAAAGGTTCTTAGTTAATGAGGCAATTGGTGCAACATAAGAAAGTGCACTATGGGCATTGAGTTTGCAACTGTGTTTTTAGGATTTTCGAGCGAGTGGCGAAGGAGAAGCCTGGAGTTTGGACTCTAAAGGGGCCCAGAAGCATCTTGTGTGATGTGATGTGATTCGATTGGATTAGATTTTGTTGTACTTGAAAGGGATTAAAAATTGAAAGCTTTGTTTTGTTTTGAATAATAAATATTATCACAGAAGCAGATTGGATTTGGATCCGCATGCATGTGAGTTGGTACCCGAGAGAGGGAGAGACTGCTGCGCATGCACGGCACTGCTACCAGAGAGAGGGAGACACTCCGGCAATGGCGGAAGGAGGCATGATCCAAAGACCCTATAAATGCAGAGCAGCATCTGGATTCATCCATCCACATCATATCTCACTAGTGGTTGGGGCGCGCCTCTGCGCGCCTCTTGAGACGTTTATGTTCTCAGCATATTGGTCTGCCTTGTTAGGTCCGTAGTCTCGCTCCTGAGCAATTTGAGTTAAATATGTTAGTTGCCACTTCTGACTTGGATTGATGAAATGAGAGGATTATTCGATTGGATTGTTGGAGATATATAACATTATAGCTTAGATGGATCAACCCAGAAACAAAGATAAGGTCATGTGCGTATGTTATAAGAGTTCATACCATGACTGATCAATCATATGTACAAACTGAATTTTGCTTACATCGTAGCTTAAAATCTTACAAAGATTCATTTGGCCTCTTCTCACTTCTAGCAACAAGTCACAAATGTACCACATAATATGATTCACAAACAAAGTTTCTGACCTCTTACAACACCCTTCCATTGAAGCCTGCAAATATCCCTTTATTTTAATACAAACAGTTAGTGTAATTATTTACACGGAAATAGAACAAAAAGTATGAAGCAGACGTAAACCAGCAAAGGCGAGCATTTGTAGTAATTGAAAGTAACATCGCACAAACTCGTATATGTGGAATAATATGGAAACATATTAATCTTCTTGAGATCTTCCTCCTCTCCTTCGTCTGATTATGTGTCCCTACAGCAGCAACTTAGTGGCTTCCACAAATCAAAGTGATAGAATAAAGAGCTAGATGTACATGCCCCATTTTACAGTCAGGTGTTTGGTCACTTCAACATTGGCATACTGAGTCTCACAGCTTCATTCGCTTGATCAAATGCTAGGTGGATGACCGCGGACATGTTCCTGTAATTGTCGACGGACCAATTAATACGTATATCTAGATGTTACTCGTTTTCTTTTAATTTACAAAATACAATGCTTAGAAAAAAGAGTAGCTTTGTCAATGTATTTAGTCAGTAAAGCAAATGCATTAGTCGTACCACTAACTCTTGTAGAATTTGGCATACGAACACTCTACGGCCTGGTATTATATAATAGCCATCATTTATGAGAAATAAACATGGAACTACTGGGAGGGGGAGACAAGAAAGTTCCACGTTCCACCTCCACCTTACCTACACGTAGCTTTTGCTACTACATAAAGTTTAATGATGACGGAATACATAGAACTAAAGAAAACAAAATGAACTTACAGGTTCAGAAACACCCGCTACCTTTAGCGAAACCTTCATTGTGACACTGTAAAAATCATTAGTTCAGCTCCCACAGTCCTTGAGCTTACTAAGACATCCAAGGATATGTTAGTTAATCACATATGAGGTTATGACACAGGTCTGTTCAGCACCAGTTTGAAGCCAAATATAAGGAAGAAAAGATGACATATTTCATTGGGAAAAAATAGTACATAACATGCAAACAGAATGAAAGAAAAAATGTCTCCCATTCAGCATCACTGTACTTAAATATGCTCACTCATGTGTATTGGAAAAAGAAAGAATATACATCACAGCCCTGAACATGGAGATACAAATAGTAAAGCTAGCAAAGTAAGAAAAGTATCAGCTGCATAGCCTAAAAAATAGAGATCTAGAATTGATAGCTTAAATGTGTCTTCTTCTCAACAATGATGTTCACCACGTTCATATAGGTGAATCCTAAAGAAGAACCAAGACATACCAAGGTTCAGTACCATAACAAAGCAATGGAAGATTTTCTGCCAAACACTCCTGGACAATTCGAAATTATGATCTCCTTCTACACCTTAGAAGGGTGAACAGATATATACCTTCGCTTACCGAATAAACATCAAACTGAAACGGTATGATTATCTCCGAGGAGATACAAATAATATAAGATCTATTTTTAATATTACTGAATACTGAACAATGCCTTAGGAACTTGATGGCATGATGAATGGGTGTTAATCTAGTATGCTATAACTCAAATTGTTGCATTGAACGAGAGGGACAGTCGAAATTTTAGTTCTGTTGGCACGATTTATCAATGTGGAAGTAAGAAAGAGACACATGTCGACATGTCAATTTGCTAGTACCTTTTATATATCTACATCTGCATCATTTAATTTGTTGACATACGACAAAGATAAGAAATCCAGTTGAGGGTTGTCACTTTGACAACAATTGATGAGCATGCGACCAAGCAATAGATATCCCAAAAAGCCATCGGCCAATGAAACCTGTAGAAATCCATATACTGAAGATAAGGCAGCAGCAGTGATTTTTTTTAGGAAACACTCATGCCAAGATGAGATGTGCAGATATAAAACAAAACTGCATATCTGAAGAATGCAAAGTAGCCGGAAAACTGATGGATGTAGTCATGGAGAAGTTGAACTTGCTCATGTGATTCATCGTGGCCACACTCATGACCCATGGCGGTCAGCAAACTCAACCTGGTAGAGGAGCTTGTAATTGGATAAGGACGATAGAGATGACGCTACGCACTATTCGACCTCCTCGTTCGTCTCTCTGGCGCAAGGGGCGGGGATGACAGGAACAAACGAAAGAAAAACAAACGAGCGCAGCCTCATGCGATGGGATTCCCGAACTGCTCCTATCGCTCCGGCCGGCCATCCTCCCTCAACTGCCGCCCGTCCGCATCCGCCCCTCCACCAACCCTGCTGCTTCCGCCTACAGGTGCCCAACTCGCCACGGGCTTCTGCCCCCACCCTGACCCAGCCGTCGCTGAGGGGAGGGTCAGACCTCCTGGCTTGCTGCTCCTCAAATTCCACCACCTTCACCCCCTGAAGAGGAGAAACACAGAAAGAGACTCAGAACAAGCAGAGCCAAATTGGAAGAAAAACAGAGAAAACCAAAGGGGCGGGATTTGTGTGACTGCAGCAAACTGCCACTGACCTCGGCCGCTGCCATCTCGTACGACGCCGGCTCCAATGGGAAGAAGGCCAGCGCCGCCTTTATCAACGACATCTTGTTCCCCATGCGACCTCGCCTCCACGGCTCCGCCACCTCGGCGCCTCATCAGCCGATCCGCTTGAAGGAGAGGAGAGAAAAGAAGCACGGGGGCAGCGGCGGGCGCATCGCCAGATGGAGCGAAATTTTTGGGAAGGGGATGAGACGTTGCGTGCATCAGGAAGGAGCGGGGGTCTCGAGGCCCTCTTTCTTCTGGACGAAGCAAGTGGTGCGTGATAGTACGTGGGCGTGGGGCTGGATGCGCTTTTCCGCTCCCAATCGTCTCGTTTGTTTTTTATCTCAACGACGGACAAGTTCACGCCTTTTTTTTCATGTTACTATGCAAATCCAACGTGGACATGGCTAGAGATCGCCCTTACCGCGACTGTTATTGGGTTTCATACTACGTACTACTATCTTTTTTTTGAGAGAATACTACGTACTACTATCTTACTAAACGCAGGGTAGAAGTAGCCACCACACCGCCATGGCGAAGCTCGCCATTCTCCTTCTCGTCGCCGCCTTCTTCCTCGCTGGCGCTGGCGCTGGTACCAACAGCGGGGATCCTGCGTACTACTACGGTCTCGAGATTGCGACGGCCGACGGGGGCACAGATGCGCTTGTCGCCTTCCAGTTCCGTGATTCCACCCGCACTCTCGGTGTGACGCGTTTGGTGGATGGCTATGGTCCCGTGTTGGACAAGGGCAGCGTCGACGCTTTCAACTTCGCTGACTCGGAACACATCCAACCGTGCCGCCTCGTTGACAGCTCGCCTGACAGCAAATGGGAGTGTAAGTCGGTCAAAGTCGTCAACTTCCATCTCAGGAAGGATGTGGAGAAAGAATTCCCAGTGAATCAGTGGGTTGTCCCTGGGAAGGGCGTCCACATCGACTTGTGCGACTATAGTATAGCGAAGTAGTACTATCCATATTACCGGGTCATAAAATAATATGATGCCAGGTCATAATTGTTGTTGACACCGGGTCATATAATTGATCTTATATACATATTACCGATAATATGGATATAAGATCAATTACATGACCCGGTGTCAACAACAATTATGACCCGACATCGTCTGTTTTATAACCCGGCAATTTTGATAATAATAAACCGGCAAGTTTTGCATCTTCAAGCCGGCTGAAAGTCACATGAGTATTTCAAGACCAATATTTTTTAATCCGGCGCTTTGGAAGCCGGTTCAAGTGGATTATTTCTTACAATATTTCTCTACAAGAGACCAATGTCAGCAAATTGACTCTGAAGCTGGCTTATTGACCCAGATTTCTCAAGAAAAGTATCTGGATTTTTTGCATTCACAAAGTTTGAACGTATCTACTAAAGGAGATTTGCTATGAGTTCATGGGCATGTATCAAGAAGGAAATGACAAGGACTTAAAGATGATCAGATGCCGGTTTACAAGAATTTTTAACCCGGAGTATGACTTGTCAAGGTTGTTCTTGTGTTTGTTTTACAAGATAAGTTTAACATGAATAAATCAAAATTAAACTGGGGGCTAATGTCGGGGATATACCCCGCGGTATGACCGGGCCAGAAATATGACCCGGCCGGACTTGGCGATTTACTTGAGACCCGGTTGACACTTGACGATTCACTGGTGATCCGCCCTGACCAGACGGTTTACAAGCAACCTGCCTGAATATTATGACTCACTGGTAACCCGGCGGGCGGGACAGACGGATGACCAGGCCCAAGCCCAGAAGACCGGTTTATGTTAATGATGGGCCGGTTTAAGAGGAAAGGCGCGAGGAGTTAAGACCCAAACTTGTATCCAGTTTGTATTAGAAGGTAGACTAGTCCTAATCCTAATAGGACTCCACATGTAACCCACCCCTTCAACATATATAAGGAGGGACAGGGCTCCCCAAAGAGGGACAAGTAAGAAGCAATAATCTTTAGGGATAGACGTAACTAGAGGAGAGCCGGCTTACCGGCGACTCCCTCATGAGCATAATGAGACCTAGCCACAAACAGCATGTAGGGCTATTACCGGATGATGTTTTCCGGGGCCCGAAGCTGTCTAAACCCTCGTCTTGTGTGTTGTGTCTCTCGATTCTGATCAACCCCTCTCAAGCTACCACATATATAGATGCGCTGGCCTTATGACTAAGTCCTCACACTAGGACATTTGCCATGACAATTCCACAACAGAAACCCTACATCATGAATAGCTCTTCTTCTAGCTCGTCAACTAGTTGACTGAAAATATGCGCTGAAGCGGGCAATGTTTAGTTGGGTTTGGACCAGACATGAAGATTCGGCCTGCTTGTGCGCGTAGATCCAACCGGGCCGGATATGAGACGAGGCTTCTTTTTTGGGCGGCACAGTCTAACCTTAATTTAGAGCCTTTTATTGCGATGGACCTGAATTTAATTTAGAATACAAATAATCTTCGTTTTTCTCAGGGATCTAAAATAATCTTTTTGTACTACTGAGTTTGTTTTCCTACTCATGTAGAGTACGTATTTTAATTGATCATTGTAACATTTTATTTCTAATAACAAAAGAGTGGGGAGAGAACCTATTGATGCGAAAGATTTGCAACATGAGTGTGAGCATTTAGATAATATAGATGGGGTTTTTAATGATGAGCATGACGTTAAGATAAATATTAGAGCAATTTTCTTGAACTTCAAAATACTGCCAATGCAGATTATAGATGATCCCCAATAACAAGCATTTTTTTAATATCAACATTAAAATAAATATTAGAGAAGTTTTAAAAAAATATTATATAGAATTATAGAGCATGACGGTTGTAGACTTACTGATAATATCGAACTTCAAAAGATTTTCCCAAATTCGGGGTTCACTATCACATCTGCCACAGCCAAAGTTGACAAAAATTCAGGGTTTCCACTAGTGAAATATGCCAGACAATACAAGATGGTGGCAAAATATGGGTGCTGTATAGTGCGAGTGCAACGTTTTCATCAGCTTCAATCTATCCCAGACAACAGGCGGATATCTTCTAAGTCTACAACCTGTGGCAGCACAGTCGCCTGAGCGTATCTTTGCCTTCTAGTCTACCTGGGAGCGGTCGGAGTCGACCATCGCCCAGCTCCAGCTGGTGCGCGCTTCCCAGACTGCCGCATCTCCTGCGCCTTGGCTAGCTGCGCCGTCAGGTCCTGATGTACGACGAACAGTTCATCAGCGCAAAGCCCCCGTGGTATGTTATAAATCACACATGGATGAACAAGACAAGGGGCTAAAAGGTGGTACCTTCGGCTTGAAAGAGCCGTCCAGCGAGTGCAGGATCGTGTCCGCGAGCCCGTAGTCAATGGCCTCCTGCGCGCGGAAGTACCTCGGGCCTCTCAGGAACTCCGCGAGCTCTTCCTTCGGTTTACCGACTCCCTTGGACACGAGCTCCAGGTAGTAGTCCGTGTTGGTTTCCAGCTCTTTTGCCTGAGGACAAAACAAAATATTCAGTGCATAGTGCAACACGGCAGTATCATGTCGCGGCTCAGATGTACTCATATCGGAAAGGAGAGTTGAGTTTCACCTTAATCCACATATCAATGGCAGCTCCACCGGATTTGTGGACCTTGGGCAGGTGCAGTTTAGCTGCAGTTCAGCAATGTGCATCAAGAGATACTTCAGACTACCGTGTCAGAATTATATATCCGTGTGGCCCAGGAATCCAAGAAAAGAGACATACTTATCGAATTTGGTAACACTCCTCTTTTACCCTTCATCCCCAGGGAAAGAAGCATTGCAGCCTGACCATATGCCATGCTAAGATTGATGGTGTAAACCTTAGCTTTGCTTCGCTGTAGAACCAAGAAAAATATGATAGGAGTCAGGCAGAACTCTTTTGTGTATGTAAGAAAATCAACGTGGATAGTCCTAACGCTTTAAAGGGAATGGAATGCTTCGTTCCATTTGATTTATCAATGGAGTATGTTAAGATGTAACTGCACAGACTGAGGGATACAAGCATCCATCTTCTGCAGATCCATGGTTTGCTAAACACTAATCAAGTGAATTGAAGAGCCCTTACAACCAAAGGTGGAGGCAAGAAAAGGGCGTTCCCAGTGCTGAAACTCTTTTTGTGCATAAATAAATATCAATGCCGATAGTCATATTGCTTCAATGGAAATGGAATCCTTCATCCCGTGTTATCAATGGAGTGTGATAAGGTGTTACTGCAGTCTGAGAGGTAAAAGCAACCAACTACTATAGATCCAGTTTCATGGTTCACTAAACACAAGTGAATTCAAGAGTCCTTACAATGAAAGGTGCAAGCAAAAGCTAGAAGAAACAAAGTAAGAGCCAGCATCTCTGATAGCAGAAACAACTCCAGCCAATTGATCTTTGCTTCAATTTTGGGGAAATATGAAGGAACACAATCAAATATGCAGAATATTCAAACCGCTATAAACTAAAAAACCCAAGGGCTGAATAGATTGGCATGCTGCAACGACATGCACATTTGTGCAGAAACTTCTGGAAAATCATGATATAGAAAATTTGCAACATAAGGACAATAATTACTTGCCTGGTCCCAAAATGTAAATATGCCCTGGGGCTATAATAAAAACAGAGGATCATTAATGCAAACATAGTTCATGGATCCAACCCCATATGCAAATATCAACACGAGATATGACGAATTATGTGTAATATTATGGGCATGATAGAAAGGTATGTCGAGTTTCCAGTTAATCTGAGTGACAATAGATAAGGGCTTACATTAATGAAATCAGCAATTGCATAGGCATCAGTTTCAGATGCGACCAGCTCGTTATTTTCATCCTATTGCAGCACAGAGAATAGGAGTATCAATACTCGAATAATGTCAAAGAGAATGGAAAATTGCATGTTAACAATTTAGAAAAAAAATGTTGTTTCCAATATCAACATCTAAGTACTTACGTACCATGGTTCCTGTTGAGTTTATATACAAGTAAATTGGCTTTGTGCGGTCATCATAGTCTAGCCACAGAAACTGAGCAGCAATAAGCTCAGTTACAGCTGGAACAATCTAGCAATAGACAAGGAAAACACAAGGTTAGCATTTTGCTAGTTGAAACCTTATAAATTCAGTGTTGCACATAAGAAATAAGACAGAAGGTTGATCTCTTACTGGCATTCCAAGAAATATAATTCGGGAGTCCAACAGCAATGATGGCAGATCTGGGGCTGAGCTTCTCATTCTTCTATATCCTTTCCCTGCTCTTCCCATGCTCATGCTGGGCATGCCCATACCCATGCTGTAACTCGCAGGGCCCTCATGTGTGCCTGATAAGGAGTACATACCGAATTCATCATAACTCCTCAAAGCAGAAACGCTTTCCTGCATTTAGGGGGGGGGGGGGGGGGGGGGGATACCATGTCATGTTCAATGTATCAGTGCCATAGAACAAACTTCAATAATAACAAAATGAGCAGAGTTATATAATCTCACCAACCTCTGTAACTTTCTTTGACTGCCGATTATAAGGGTTGTCGTCAGTTGTAAACATTTCCATCTGAGATGGGCTTAAGCCATAAAGGAACTGAGGAACATTCTTGTAATTATCCATCACTGCAAGAAGGTTAAAAAAAGCCTTAAAGCCGCACACAAAATAACTGGTACAGTAAGCGTTAGGGATAAGGTACAATTGCTTATCGCCTCAACAGAAAAAGCTACAGCTACGGTTTGTAAGCATGCATAGATGTGTCATATGGGGACAGTTTATATCAACCGTTTGATGAGACAAGACCACCTAGGAATATAAAGCATGGACATAATAGTATGTCTGGCACTTATGCATAGTCAACTTGCAAACGTCTACCATTTCTCCCCTGTGATTTTCTTTAGAAAAAACCATCTACTGCTTCTTAACAACCACCAGGCAGTAAAATTGCCCTATGGATATATATTTTCCTACCAGTTGGTAAGACAAAGTGAAGATAACATATTGCACGGTAGTAAACTTCTGAACTTCCACAAACATTTGGATGTACAGACCATCCATAACGCATTGCCCCTGATCAATAGCCTCAACTCCTAGTCATAGTTAAGTCAGTTGCATCCAACAAGCTAACACTTTGCAAGGGGCGTGTGGGCAATTGCATTATCAACATTCTGTTACCGCCAATTGGTCTACAAAAGACCTACGGTAGTTCATATCAGCTAGGAGAAGTATCTCATTCTCGGCGCCCTTGTACAGAAAGGTTTATTTGAACCCACTTCTTATTTACATACATGGTTTTGTGCAGTTGAACCGACCGGTTCATGTCCATGTGTGGCCGTTGAAATTGGGCAGTGAAATGCAGCAGTGAATTGACTGAATCTACGAACCAGTAACTTAACCTGAAGCAATCATAATCTGTACAGATATTTTTTTTTCTGTTTCATGGTTGCATACCATTGGAGCTCTGAATCTGATTATTATGAGTTCCAGCATAACTTAAGACGGACAGCACATAGTTTATTCACAAAACTAAATACTACTCCTAAAGTATATTTCAGCAGCTGACAAGAATGAGCTGCTGCTTGAAGGTTGAAGCCATGGCAGGATAAATCCACTGCATAGTTAAATGCAGTACTATATAAATCTATGACCCAGTAACTTAACTTCAAACAATCAAAATCTGTGGCGATAATATTTTGTTCTGTTTCATGGCTGCATACCAGTGAAGGTCTGATTAGGATTGTTCTATCACAAATGCAACAAAGGAACGATTCTTAAGACAAAACGCGTGCAGTTTATCCACACAATTACATGCTACTCCTAGAGCAAATTACAGCAGCTGACAGGAATGGCTGATGCTGCTTGGTGACGGATAGGAAGTCTAGTAAACTACCTGAATCTACAACCCAGCAACTTAACTTCAAACAATCATAGTTTGTACAGATATATTTTTGTTCTATTCTCATGGTTGCATACCAGTGGGCAGTGGAGGTCCGATTTTAGAAAAATACCAGAGGAGATCTGATTATGATGAGTTCTAGCAGAAATGCAACCGAGGAACACTTTTAAGACGAAAACACATCACTCAACTTAGTATTGTACTTTGACAGACAGGAATGCTGCTGCTGCTTGAAGCCATGGATAGAAAGGCTAGTTACATGATAAGCTAGCTAGCAAAGCAAGATGTTGTAACATGGATATAGCATGTCTGGCACTTATGCATAGTCAACTTGCAAACGTCTACCATTTCTCCCCTACGGAAAAAAGCGTCTACTGCTTAATAACCACCAGGCAGTAAAATTGCGATATGCATATATATTTCCCTACCATTTGGTAAGACAAAGTGAAGATAATGTATTGTGTAGTACTAAACTTCTGAACTTTCACAAAGATTTGGACCATCCATAGCTCGTTGGCGTCAATAGCCTCGGCTCCTACTCAAAGTTAAATCAGCTATATTCAAAATGATTTACCAACGACCTATGTACTAGTTCATATCAGATAGGAGAAGAATCTCCTTTTCGATGCCGGAAAAGTTTTTTTGAACCCATTGCTTATTTACATACATGGTTTTCTGCAGTTGTACCGACCGGTTCGTGCCCAAGTGCGAGCATTGAAATTGGGCAGTGAAATGCAGCAGTGAACTGTCTGAATCTACGAACCAGTAACTTATCTTCACAATCATAACCTGTACAAATGATATTTTTGTTCTGTTTTATGGTTGCATACCATTGGAGGTCTGAATCTGATTATGATGAGTTCCAATAGAATTAAGACGGACATCACATAACTAAATACTACTCCTAGAGTATATTTCAGCAGCTGACAGGAGTGAGCTGCTGCTCGGAGGTTGAAGCCATGGCAGGCAGGATAAGTCCACTAAGTACATGATAAGTCAGCTAGCAAGATGCTCTAATGAATCTTTGAGGGGGAAGAAGGGGGAGGGAGCTCACGGCCATCCTTTAGGTTCTCCTCGCGGAACTGCTTGGGGATGTGGTCGTAGCTCCTTGGGGGGCCGTCGCCGTGGTAGTAGTGGCACCTGCAGCCCCCCGCCGGCCTCCTCGCGGGCCTCGCAGCCGACTGGGAGTGGGAGGAGGCGTTGGGGAAGGGGCCCCTGGCCGGCGACGGCGAGGCGGCGGCGGGGCAGCGCAGCGCAAGCGCCATGGGACGACGGCGTGGCTCACTCGCTGCTGGTGCCGGGGATTCGGATAACTGGAGTGGGTGTGCCGTCTGATGCGGTAATTTGGGGGATCGTTTTGTTGTGGATGCCGGATGATCCCTCGGGCCGAGCCCATGGTAAGGCCCGGCCCAAAACCAGGCCCAGTGTGCGACTCGTTGTTTGCTTCTTTTTCTTTCTTTCAATTTTTGGAGTTTATCTCTTCTTTGCTTGGTCAGGGTCGCCATTTGTGGCTAATTTCTCCGCATGACCCCTCTTGCATTCCCATGAACGTCCACATTGATCAATAAAGGGTTGGCAATTCTGAAGAAAAAAAATCAGTCTTTTCCCCTATAAAAAGACCATCATTATTTTTCGATAAGAAGTACTACAAGTTTTTTTGAGAAACCGAGTTTTTTTCTACGATAAATAGTTCCAGTTCAATATTATTTTTTGATAAGAATGTCACAACCCTAGAATTTGCTTGTAGCTATTTACCTGAGTGAGCATCATGCATCATGTCTAAATTCTGAAAGTTGAATTGAGGTTAGTTGAAACCCTCATAAATCACTTCAAAAATAATCAACATTAAAATATTTTCAAAGAAGTCCAAGAAAATGTTCCTCTTAGTCTCTGAAAATATTGGCAAGAGGTAAAACTTAAAAAAATATTTTTGGAATCTCAGAGATATTTATTTTGGGCCTTTGAATTAAATCAATAACTATTTGCATTGGATATATATTTATTTATTAATTAATATATGTCCAATAATTCTGATCTTTGGTGAAGGGCTTTGGAATAATCCAACTAGTCCCTACAAGAATTATCAGAAGCAACAAAAATGATTTAGTGTCTAAAACTAAATCAAAACAAATTACAGAAAATGCCAAACAGAAAGAATTAGAAAAGAGAGAGAGAGAAGAGCTCACCCGGCGCTCACCTGACACGGCCTAGCACGGCCCAGCCCACCAGAGCCAGGCGCCAGTCGTCTCCTTCCTTTGCTAGGAGGACGACGGCGTGGCGCACGCACAGGAGGCGAAGCCACCTCTTGCTTCCACCTCTTGCTTCCTCCCCACTCCGATCTGACGCGCTTGGAAACGCCCGAGCCCCCTGGTCCTTCCCCTCTCACGCAGCTCACTCTCCCCTCCTCTCCCTTGCTCTCTCCCGTGACGGCCGACGCGACCATGGAAGCGCCGCCGTGAACCACCACGCTCCCCGACCCCCTCTCACCTTCCCGTGTTGCGTGGAAGCTCCGCCACTGTCGCCTACGCCTTCTGCACCGAGCCAAGCGAGCCGGGAAGCCCTGCTTCGTCCTCGGCATCGTCTTCTTCAACCTCGGCCACCGGAGATCGCCACCGTCGTTCGCCGCCGTCCGCGCTTCCCCAAGGTCACCGACCAGCTCTCTGGATCCGCCGTGAGCTCCTCTACCTAGCCCTCTACTTCCCGTGCTCGATTACGCCGCGTAGCCACCGCCCCCTTCGAGCCCGAGCGCTCCTCGCCGCCGGCCATGTCGCCGTCGTGGCTACGGCCGTGCAAGCACGCGTTCGAGCGCACCACCGCGCTCAGTGCGTCCTCAGGAGCCTAACGCACGCACTCCCTTGCCCTGCCATGAACCGTAGCCCTCTTTCCCTCCCCGCCCGAACTCCGGCGCCGCCGCGAGCTCTGCTCCGGCGAGCTTCGGCCATCCTACGCCCTGCTGCTGCCTCTGCTCGATGCGGCCGAGCGAGGGCTTCCTCTTGGTGTCCCCAGTGCGCCAAACGGTGACCCGCACGAGAAACCCGAGCAACTCCGGCGAAATCCCGCCACGTATTTGGTCGCCGCCGGCCAAGCTCCGGCGAGCTGACGTGGCGCTGGCTTAATTAGTGCTAATGACCCTGCTAAAACTCCCAAGAGCCACTGCCATGTGGGGCCCAGTGCCTGTTTAGTATAACTTAATGTTCTGTTTAGATTAGTTATTAACCCAGCTGGTCCCACACATCAGTTTGACTGTGCTGACGTGGGCGTTGACCTGGCCCACATGTCCCATGTGTCAGGTTTGACCTGGACCGGGTCAGTTGACCTGCTGACGTCACGGTGACGTAGTGCTGACGCCATAAGTCATTTCTAGATTAAAAATAATTCAGAAAATTCCAGAAAATGCCCAAAACTTCTAAAAATCATAGAAATTCAACCGTAACTCCAAATGAAATAAATTATATATAAAAAATTATCAAAAAAATTCAAGGAATCCATCTGTATCATTTTCATGCATGTTAGAACAACTTAAGGCCACTATTTAGGACAAATAAAATGAATGGTATTTAAATAACCACATGTGGAGTTTGAATTTGAACTTTGGGTTCAAACCAACTTCATTTAATTGTGTTGCTAGTTGCATTAGCTCAATCAACAACATATTGCCATGTCGTTGTCATGCATCATGTTGTGCATTGCATTGATTGTGTTCCTTCTCTGTTGCCGGTAGTTGTCCCCTCTCGATAGACGTTGTACCGACGCTGTGATCGTTGACACTGATGAAGACCCAATGATATCTTCAGAAGTGCCAGGCAAGCAAAACCTCCTTGTTCATTCTGATACAACCCCACTCTATCGCTCCTGCTCTCTTTTACTGCATTAGGACAACAACGATTCATCTGTTACTTGTTGCGGTAGTTGAACCCCTTACCCTCTGCATGACCTGTCATTGCCACAGTAAATAGATGAAACCCACTAGCATGAGTAGGAGTTGTTTGAGCCCTGATGTGCCTACTCATTCATGCTTGTTTTTCATGCCTGCTATTGCATAGAGTTGCGTCAGGTCTGATTCATCGGGAATGAATCGGAGGTGTGTGAACATGTCCTACCGTGTGTGAGCTAAGTGTGTGAATATGTTTTTGGTAAAGGTAGCGGTGAGAGGCCATGTAGGAGTACATGGTGGGTTGTCTCATTGAAACCGTCCTCAGGAACTGAGTTCTGTGTCTGTGATCCATGAACAGCTACTACCACTCATTGGGATCCTTAATTGACCCTCTCGGCTTCTTAATCACCCTAGTACTCTGTCCAGGAGTTGCAACTAGTTTCTGGTGTTTGTAGGTTATGTGTTGGCGGCCGTGCGTAGCGCTGACCCTAGGGGTGGGCTATGTTGCGGTAGATACACCGTGGCACGGTGTACCGGGCGCCCGTTTGGTGTCTCGGGAACCCTGTTCACATCGTTCGGGGCCGTATGTGGAAACCTCGGCCGGACTCCCTGCGGATGGAACCTGGATAGGCGACAAACCTGGACTAGAGACTTAAGTGTTTAGGTAGGCCGTGGCCGACACCCTCGCCAGGCTTCCGCTTGAAGGTTGCCGAGATACATGACGTGTATATGGTGGTAAGTGGTGGGAGCGTGTGTGAAGAAGTACACCCCTGCAGGGTTATCATTATCTATTCGAATAGCCAGATTCCTCGGATATGGAAACTTGGACCCCTTGCATAGTTCATAGACAAGTGAAAGTGGATACTCTAAAACTCGCAAGATAAGTGTGAGTGCTATGGATGGCCTTCTCGTAGGGAGACGGGAGCGGTTCCATAGTGGTGTATTGAATGGTGAATATGTGGACTCGTGTGCGCCACCTCAAAAGAGTTGCTTGCAGTCATAGTTCAGGTTAGCCACTGAGTCAAAGCTGGCTTGCTGCAGTTAAACTCCACCCCCCCTTGTTGATACCGATGCATATGTAGCTAGTTCTGATGTAAGTCTTGCTGAGTACCTTTGTACTCACGTTTGCTTAATTTATGTTTTGTAGAGAGAGACTTCAGTCTCGCTAGTAGTTCCGCGTGGACTTCGACGTTAGCTTGATACCTCAGCTACGATCTTGTGCCCTCGGCAGGATCTGGTATGTAGTCAGGCTTCTTAGCCTTTTTCCATTTGTAGATGTCTGTACTCAGACATGTTAAGCTTCCGCATGTGCTTGATTTGTATGCTGTGATTGTTGGGTCATGAGACCCATGTTTGTAATATCTCGCTCCTCGGAGCCTAAGGAATAAATACTTGAGTTGTAGAGTTATGTTGTGATGCCATGTTGTATTTACACATATCGAGCATATTGTGTGTATGATTGAAATGCTTGGTATGTGTGGGATCCGACAACCTAGTTGTTTATCCTTGGTAGCCTCTCTTATGGGGAAATGTAGTCTAGTTGCTTCATGAGCCATAGTAGTCCGCTACAGCCCGGTTCACCGGAGTCCTGCTAGCCCAGCACTACTGCTCAGGACACTTGACTGGCCGGCATGTGTTTCACTTCGTTCCTGTGTCTGTCCCTTCGGGGAAATGTCACGTGGTGACATCCGGAGTCCTGCCTAGCCTGCTACAGCCCGGGTTCCCGGAGTCCTGTTAGCCCAGTGCTACAGCCCGGATTCACACGCTGCTGACCGACATGCTCGATGTGATTCATGTATGCCTGTCCCCATAGGTTAGTGCCGCTTTGGGTTCACGACTAGCCATGTCGGCCCGGGTTCTCTGTCATATGGATGCTAGCGACACTATCATATACGTGAGCCAAAAGGCGCAAACGGTCCCGGGCCATGGTAAGGCGACACCCGTGGGAATACCGTGCGTGAGGCCGCAAAGTGATATGAGGTGTTACCGGCTAGATCGATGTGACTTGGAATCGGGGTCCTGACAAAGAATGCCCAACCCAGCCTAACACATTGGGCGACACAACTTTATCCCAGGGCTTCGGAATGTGCTTGGCTTTAGACCTCAAGAAGAAAAAGGTGCTCCGCTTCATTTTACAATAAGTTGTAGCCATATAAAGTTAATTCTTATAATCCAGCATAATGATTTTTTGCGTCTGACCGATCCAGTCGTCAAACCAAACGTACGCTGGTGGGAGCGCCTGTTCCCGCCTTCCACGGCTGGTTGCGGTGTCATGCACGCATCCCCGCCTTGTCGTACCCTGAAATGGCTGGCCAGGCCACCCCCTACCGCCCCCATATCCTATTCCTCTCCGGCGACGGCAGCCCACCCCGCACCAGAACCGTGAACCCTTGTACTCCCCTTCGCCTCTGGCCACACTACCGCATCTTCCTCGGCTCCTGTTCATTCCTGTCTGAGGCCTCGCCGTCGTCCTCCGCCTTGGTGTGCTCGCAGCGCGCCGCCATCGGCCTTGTCAACACGTTGAATCGAGATAGGACTGTAGTTGTGAGTATGATAGTAGGAACCCACCAGGTCCACTCCAGAACACAAGCAAGTGCCTCTTTACTACTCAGATGCACCCCTCGATTTTTTTACTCTGATCCACCCTGGTGATATCTAGGACCCACATCATTGTCAACGTATAGTCAATTAATGACATAATTGCACAAGGAGGGGCTGATACCTGGGATCTAGCAACTCCAGTAGTTTTTTGGTGTTGTTCAGACAGAGCATTTTTTTGAGGATTTTTTTAGACGAAACCGGGTATAAACTGGGTTGTGCGGTGTCTGTGTCCCTTCTAATAACATGATCAGCCCAGTAGTTTTTTCTTTGGGAAAATAGGAAGCCCACCATTTCTTTTAGAAGAATACCCAACCTGGGCCTTTGTTTTCTCCGACTTACACTAGTAGAAACAGGGCTTTGGTCACGGGGCAGTTTTCACATTAGTCCCGTTCAGTCAAGAACCGGGACTAACATGAGCATTTATCCCGGTTCGTGCGGCTAAGCATTAGTCCCGGTTCACTTGGGCCCTTTTAGTCCTGTTCATGCCACGAAACCGGGACTAAAGGTGCGATGCCCATTAGTCCCGGTTGGTGGCACCAACCGGACCTAAAGGTTAGACCTTTTAGTACCGGTTGGTGCCACCAACCGGTACTAATGGTTTTGAGGCATTAGTACCGGTTCATGGGCATGAACCGGTACTAAAGTCCCGTTTTCAAACTCTCCCCCCCCCGGACCGGCCTTTCAGTTTTAGAAAAAAACAAAAGAAAATGATGGAAATGTCAAATAAAAATAAATAAAATAAGTTCCCATGTGATATGTGGTCTACTTGTTGGGAAAAATTTACAAATATGAATTTTGACTTTATTTGCCAAAATCTCTCTGGGAATTTGGTAAAATGGGATTAACTTTTGCATACGAACTCGGATTAAAAAATTTATATGAAAAAATCATCTACTCGAAAAGTTACATCCGAATTTAACGGGGGGAAACCCCGTTAAACATTTTCAAAATCCTCAAAAACCTACAGAAAAAAAGTTACGGGGCTTTAAGATCTAGAGTGGAAAAATCAAAAAAAATTACTAGTCAAATCTGGTCAAACAGTGTCAAACTGTCGTCAAACAATGGGTCAAACTATTATTCTAGAATATTAGTGTTACTAAATAATTTATTTCCAGTTATTTTGAATTTTGGTCAAATCTGGTCAAACTATGGTCAAACTAATATTCAAGAAAATATTAGTGTTACTAAATAATTATTGTTTTTGAAACAATAGTTTCAAACTCAAACAGTGAAATGTTGTCACTCATGCTCAAGCAAAATTCCATGAAGGTTAATAGGATTGACATCTTACTATTGTCAGGGAAAACAACAAGTGCAGACTTGAAACGAGAGAGAATAGAACCCGGAAGTTAAGCGTGCTCAGGCTGGGGAGTGGAGGATGGGTGGACCGTTCGGAAGTTAGATGGTTGAATGATGAGGTGATTAGAGGATAAATTGAGCAGTGATGAGGGATGGTGATTATACACTAGAGGTTAAAATAATTCAGAAATTGAAAATATCAAAAAAAACTTAAAAAAATTTTCAAAAAAAAATCATAAAATTTCCTTTAGTCCCAGTTGGTGTTACCAACCGATACTAAAGCGGAGCTCCACGTCGCCACCCCTTTAGTCCCGGTTCGTGTAAGAACCGGGACTAAAGGGAGGCATTAAGTACCGACCCTTTAGTCCCGGTTCGAAAACCGGGACTAAAGGCCTTACCAAACCGGGACAAAAGCCCCTTTTTCTACTAGTGTTACTAGGCCTGCAAATCTTTCAAGCGAGAGGGATGCATTTGGCCTGACCAGAATATGGGCAGTAAATCTTAAAAGTAATATGAAATTGGGCTGCAAATTCCAACAAAAAATAGCAAATGGGCAATTAGTTTTTGTTAATGTTATTCACTGAGATTTTATATTTCATTGGATTTTAACATAATATTAATTTATTTTTATATTAGTTTTAATATGACTCCTAATTACGAGATTAAAATATTTTGTTCCCCAGCAAAAATATGCGCGCCCTAGGGGAGTCCTACTCCCACCGGGAGTAGGATTCCCCCTTTCCTAGTCCAACTAGGAGTCCTTCCATGTATTAGGAGTAGGAGTCAAGGCAAGGGAAAAGAGGAGAGAAGGAAGGAGGGGGCGCAGCCCTTCCCACTAGTCCAATTCGGACTAGGCCTTGGGGGGCGCCCAACCTCTCCTATCTCTTTCCCCTAAAGCCCAATAAGGCCCATATACTCCCCGGCGAATTCCCGTAACTCTCCGGTACTCCGAAAAATGCCGATTTCACCCGGAACGATTCCGATGTCCAAATATAGGCTTCCAATATATCGATCTTTATGTCTCGACCATTTCGAGACTCCTCGTCATGTCCGTGATCATATCCGGGATTCCGAACTAACTTCGGTACATCAAAATGCATAAACTCATAATATAACTGTCATCGTAACCTTAAGCGTGCGGACCCTACGGGTTCGAGAACAATGTAGACATGACCTGAGACAGTCTCCGGTCAATAACCAATGCGGAACCTGGATCTCATATTGGCTCCTACATATTTACGAAGATCTTTATCGGTCAGACCGCATAACAACATACGTTGTTCCCTTTGTCATTCGGTATGTTACTTGCTCCGAGATTCGATCGTCGGTATCCCATACCTAGTTTAATCTCGTTACCGGCAAGTCTCTTTGCTCGTTCCGTAATACATCATCTCGCAACTAACTCATTAGTTGTAATGCTTGCAAGGCTTATGTGATGTGCATTACCGAGAGGGCCCAGAGATACCTCTCCGACAATCGGAGTGATAAATCCTAATCTCGAAATACGCCAACCCAACATCTACCTTTGGAGACACCTGTAATGCTCCTTTATAATCACCCAGTTATGTTGTGACGTTTGGTAGCACCCAAAGTGTCCCTCCGGCAAACGGGAGGTGCATAATCTCATAGTCATAGGAACATGTATAAGTCATGAAGAAAGCAATAGCAACATACTAAAACGATCGGGTGCTAAGCTAATGGAATGGGTCATGTCAATCAGATCATTCACTTAATGATGTGATCCCGTTAATCAAATAACAACTCTTTGTTCATGGTTAGGAAACATAACCATCTTTGATTAACGAGCTAGTCAAGTAGAGGCATACTAGTGACACTTTGTTTGTCTATGTATTCACACATGTATTATGTTTCTGGTTAATACAATTCTAGCATGAATAATAAACATTTATCATGATGTAAGGAAATAAATAATAACTTTATTATTGCCTCTAGGGCATATTTCCTTCAGTCTCCCACTTGCACTAGAGTCAATAATCTAGTTCACATCGCCATGTGATTTAACAGCAATAGTTCACATCAGCATGTGATTAGCACCCATAGTCCACATCGATATGTGACCAACACCCAAAGGGTTTACTAGAGTCAATAATCTAGTTCACATCGTTTATGTGATTAACACCCAAAGAGTACTAAGGTGTGATCATGTTTTGCTTGTGAGATAATATTAGTCAACGGGTCTGTCACATACAGATCCATAAGTATTTTGCGAATTCTATGTCTACAATGCCCTGCATGGAGCTACTCTAGCTAATTGCTCCCACTTTCATTATGTATCTAGATCGAGACTTAGAGTCATCCAGATCGGTGTCAAAACTTGCATCGACGTAACCTTTTATGACGAACCTTTTTGTCATGTCCATAATCGAGAAACATATCCTTATTTCACTAAGGATAATTCTGACCGCTGTCCAGTGATCTACTCCTAGATCACTATCGTACTCCCTTGCTTAATCAGTGCAGGGTATACAATAGATCTGGTATACAGCATGACATACTTTATAGAACCTATGGCCAAGGCATAGGGAATGACTTTCATTCTCTTTCTATCTTCTGCCGTGGTCGGGCTTTGAGTCTAACTCAACTTTACACCTTGTAATACAGGCAAGAACTCTTTCTTTGACTGCTCCATTTTGAACTACTTCAAAATCTTGTCAAGGTATGTACTCATTGAAAAAACTTATCAAGTGTCTTGATCTATCTCTATAGATCTTGGAGCTCAATATGTAAGCAGCTTCACCGAAGTCTTTCTTTGAAAAACTCCTTTCAAACACTCCTTTATGCTTTACAGAATAATTCTACATTATTTCTGATCAACAACATGTCATTCACATATACTTATCAGAAATGCTATAGTGCTCCCACTCACCTTTTGTAAATACAGGCTTCACCGCAAGTCTGTATAAAACTATATGCTTTGATCAACTCATCAAAGCGTATATTCCAACTCCGAGATGCTTGTACCAGTCCATAGATGGATTGCTGGAGCTTGCATATTTTGTTAACACCTTTAGGATCGACAAAACCTTCTAGTTGCATCGTATACAACTCTTCTTTAATAAATCCATTAAGGAATGCAGTTTTGTTTATCCATTTGCCAGATTTCATAAAATGTGGCAATTGCTAACATGATTCGAACAGACTTAAGCATAGATACGAGTGAGAAACTCTCATCGTAGTCAACACCTTGAACTTGTCGAAAACCTTTTGCGACAATTCTAGCTTTGTAGATAGTAACCCTACTATCAGCGTCCGTCTTCCTCTTGCAGATCCATTTATTTTCTATGGCTTGCCGATCATCGGGAAAATCCATCAAAGTCCATACTTTGTTCTCATACATGGATCATATCTCAGATTTCATGGCCTCAAACCATTTTGCGGAATCTGGGCTCATCATCGCTTCCTCATAGTTCGCAAGTTCGTCATGGTCTAGTAACATGACTTCCAGAACAGGATTACCGTACCACTCTGGTGCGGATCTCACTCTGGTTTACTTACGAGATTCGGTAGTAACTTGATCTGAAGTTTCATGATCATCATCTTAGCTTCCTCACTAATTGGTGTAGGTGTCACAGAAACCGGTTTCTGTGATGTACTACTTTCCAATAAGGGAGGAGGTACAGTTACCTCATCAAGTTCTACTTTCCTCCCACTCACTTCTTTCGAGAGAAACTCCTTCTCTAGAAAGTTTCCAAATTTAGCAACAAAAGTCTTGCCTTCGGTCTTGTGATAGAAGGTGTATCCAATAGTTTCTTTTGGATATCCTATGAAGACACATTTCTCCGATTTGGGTTCGAGCTTATCAGGTTGAAGCTTTTTCACATAAGCATCGCAGCCCCAAACTTTCAGAAACGACAACTTTGGTTTCTTGCCAAACCACAGTTCATAAGGCGTCGTCTCAATGGATTTTGATGGTGCCCTATTTAACGTGAATGCAGTTGTCTCTAATGCATAACCCCAAAACGATAGTGGTAAATCGGCAAGAGACATCATAGATTGCACCATATCTAATAAAGTACGGTTACGATGTTCGGACACACCATTACACTGTGGTATTCCAGGTGGTGTGAGTAGTGAAACTATTTCACATTGTTTTAACTGAAGGCCAAACTCGTAACTCAAATATTTTACCTCTGCGATCATATCGTAGAAACTTTTATTTTCTTGTTACGATGATTCTCCACTCCACTCTGAAATTCTTTGAACTTTTCAAATGTTTCAGACTTGTGTTTCATCAAGTAGATATACTCATATCTGCTCAAATCATCTGTGAAGATCAGAAAATAATGATACCTGTCGCGAGCCTCAATATTCATCGGACCACATACATCAGTATGTATGATTTCCAACAAATCTATTGCTCGCTCCATTGTTCCGAAGAACAGAGTTTTAGTCATCTTGCCCATGAGGCATGGTTCGCAAGCATCAACTGATTCATAATCAAGTGATTCCAAAAGCCCATCAGCATGGAGTTTCTTCATGCGCTTTACACCAATATGACCTAAACAGCAGTGCCATAAATAAGTTGCACTATCATTATTAACTTTGCATCTTTTGGTTTCAATATTATGATTATGTGTATTACTACGATCGAGATCCAACGAACTATTTTGATTGGGTGTGTAACCATATAAGGTTTTATTCATGTAAATAGAACAACAATTTATTCTCTTACTTAAATGAATAACCGTATTACAATAAACATGATCAAATCATATTCATGCTCAACGCAAACACCAAATAACACTTATTCAGGTTCAACACTAATCCCGAAAGTATAGGGAGTGTGCGATGATGATCATATCAATCTTGGAACCACTTCCAACACACATCGTCACTTCACCCTTAACTAGTCTCTGTTCATTCTGCAACTCCCGTTTCGAGTTACTAATCTTAGCAACTGAACTAGTATCAAATACCGAGGGGTTGCTATAAACACTAGTAAAGTACACATCAATAACATGTATATCAAATATACTTATGTTCACTTTGCCATCCTTCTTATCCAGCAATCACTTGGGGTAATTCCGCTTCCAGTGACCAGTCCCTTTGCAGTAGAAGCACTTAGTCTCAGGCTTAGGATCAGACTTGGGCTTCTTCACTTGAGCAGCAACTTGCTTGTTGTTCTTCTTGAAATTCCCCTTCTTCCCTCTGCCCTTTTCTTGAAACTAGTGGTCTTGTCTACCATCAACACTTGATGTTTTCCTCGATTTCTACCTTCGTCAATTTCCGCATTACGAAGAGCTTGGGAATCGTTTCCGTTATCCCTTGCATATCATAGTTCATCACGAAGTTCTACTAACTTGGTGATGATGACTAGAGAATTCTGTCAATCACTATCTTATATGGAATATTAACTCCCACTTGATTCAAGCGATTGTAGTACCCAGACAATCTGAGCACATGCTCACTACTTGAGCGATTCTCCTCCATCTTTTAGCTATAGAACTTGTTGGAGACTTCATATCTCTCAATTCGGGTATTTGCTTGAAATATTAACTTCAACTCCTGGAACATCTCATATGGTCCATGACGTTCAAAACGTCTTTGAAGTCCCGATTCTAAGCCGTTAAGCATGGTGCACTAAACTATCAAGTAGTCATCATATTGAGCTAGCCAAACGTTCATAACGTCTGCATCTGCTCCTGCAATAGGTCTGTCACCTAGCGGTGCATCAAGGACATAATTATTCTGTGCAGCAATGAGGATAAACCTCAGATCATGGATCCAATCCGCATCATTGCTACTAACATCTTTCAACACAATTTTCTCTAGGAACATATCAAAATAAACATATGAAAGCAACAACGCGAGCTATTGATCCACAACATAGATATGATAATACTACCAGGACTAAGTACATGATAAATTAAAGTTCAATTAATCATATTACTTAAGAACTCCCACTTAGATAGACATCCCTCTAATTCTCTAAGTGATTACGTGATCCAAATCAACTAAACCATGTCTGATCATCACGTGAGATGGAGTAGTTTCATTGGTGAACATCACTTATGTTGATCATATCTACTATATGATTCACGCTCGACCTTTCAGTCTCCGTGTTCCGAGGCCATATCTGCATATGCTTGGCTCGTCAAGTATAACCTAAGTATTCCGCGTGTGCAACTGTTTTGCACCCGTTGTATTTGAACGTAGAGCCTATCACACCCGATCATCACGTGGTGTCTCAGCACGAAGAACTTTCGCAACGGTGCATACTCAGGGAGAACACTTCTTGATAATTAGTGAGAGATCATCTTATAATGCTACCGTCAATCAAAGCAAGATAAGATGCATAAAAGATAAACATCACATGCAATCAATATAAGTGATATGATATGGCCATCATCATCTTGTGCTTGTGATCTCCATCTTCAAAGCACCATCGTGATCACCATCATCACCGGCGCGACACCTTGATCTCCATCGTAGCATCATTGTCGTCTCGCCAATCTTATGCTTCCACGACTATCGCTACCGCTTAGTGATAAAGTAAAGCATTACATCGCGATTGCATTGCATACAATAAAGCGACAACCATATGGCTCCTGCCAGTTGCCGATAACTCGGTTACAAAACATGATCATCTCATATAATAAAATTTAGCATCATGTCTTGACCATATCACATCACAACATGCCCTGCAAAAACAAGTTAGACGTCCTCTACTTTGTTGTTGCAAGTTTTATGTGGCTGCTACGGGCTTAAGCAAGAACCAATCTTACCTACGCATCAAAACCACAACGATAGTTTGTCAAGTTGGTGCTGTTTTAACCTTCGCAAGGACCGGGCGTAGCCACACTCGGTTCAACTAAAGTTGGAGAGACTGTCGCCCGCAAGCCACCTATGTGCAAAGCACGTCGGGAGAACCGGTCTCGCGTAAGCGTACGCGTAATGTCGGTCCGGGTCGCCTCGTCCAACAATACCGCCGAACCAAAGTATGACATGCTGGTAAGCAGTATGACTTATATCGCCCACAACTCACTTGTGTTCTACTCGTGCATATAACATCAACATATAAAACCTAGGCTCTGATGCCACTGTTGGGGAACGTAGTAATTTCAAAAAATTTCCTACGCACACGCAAGATCATGGTGATGCATAGCAACGAGAGGGGAGAGTATGATCTACGTACCCTTGTAGATCAACAACAGAAGCGCTGACACAACGTAGAGGAAGTAGTCGTACGTCTTCCCGACCCGACCGATCCAAGCACCGTTACTCCAGCACCTCCAAGTTCTTAACACACGTAAAGCTTGATGACGATCCCCGGGCTCCGATCCAGCAAAGCTTCGGGGAGGAGTTCCGTCAGCACAATGGCGTGGTGACGATCTTGATGTTCTACCGTCGCAGGGCTTCGCCTAAGCACCGCTACAATATGACCGAGGTGGAATATGGTGGAAGGGGGCACCGCACACGGCTAAGGAACGATCACGAAGATCAACTTATGTGTCTATGGGGTGTCCCCTGCCCCCGTATATAAAGGAGTGGAGGAGGGGAGGGCCGGCCCTCTCTATGGCGCGCCCTAGGGGAGTCCTACTCCCACCGGGAGTAGGATTCCCCCTTTCCTAGTCCAACTAGGAGTCCTTCCATGTATTAGGAGTAGGAGTCAAGGCAAGGGAAAAGAGGAGAGAAGGAAGGAGGGGGCGCAGCCCTTCCCCTAGTCCAATTTGGACTAGGCCTTGGGGGGGCGCCCAACCTCTCCTATCTCTTTCCCCTAAAGCCCAATAAGGCCCATATACTCCCCGGCGAATTCCCGTAACTCTCCGGTACTCCGAAAAATGCCGATTTCACCCGGAACGATTCCGATGTCCAAATATAGGCTTCCAATATATCGATCTTTATGTCTCGACCATTTCGAGACTCCTCGTCATGTCCGTGATCACATCCGGGATTCCGAACTAACTTCGGTACATCAAAATGCATAAACTCATAATAACTGTCATTGTAACTTTAAGCGTGCGGACCCTACGGTTCGAGAACAATGTAGACATGACTGAGACAGATCTCCGGTCAATAACCTATGGCGGGACCTAGATTCCCATATTGGCTCCTACATATTTTACGAAGATCTTTATCGGTCAGACCGCATAACAACATACGTTGTTCCCTTTGTCATCGGTATGTTACTTGTCCGAGATTCGATCGTCGGTATCCAATACCTAGTTTAATCTCGTTACCGGCAAGTCTCTTTGCTCGTTCCGTAATACATCATCTCGCAACTAACTCATTAGTTGTAATGCTTGCAAGGCTTATGTGATGTGCATTACCGAGAGGGCCCAGAGATACCTCTCCGACAATCGGAGTGACAAATCCTAATCTCGAAATACGCCAACCCAACATCTACCTTTGGAGACACCTGTAATGCTCCTTTATAATCACCCAGTTATGTTGTGACGTTTGGTAGCACCCAAAGTGTCCCTCCGGCAAACGGGAGGTGCATAATCTCATAGTCATAGGAACATGTATAAGTCATGAAGAAAGCAATAGCAACATACTAAACGATCGGGTGCTAAGCTAATGGAATGGGTCATGTCAATCAGATCATTCACTTAATGATGTGATCCCGTTAATCAAATAACAACTCTTTGTTCATGGTTAGGAAACATAACCATCTTTGATTAACGAGCTAGTCAAGTAGAGGCATACTAGTGACACTCTGTTTGTCTATGTATTCACACATGTATTATGTTTCTGGTTAATACAATTCTAGCATGAATAATAAACATTTATCATGATGTAAGGAAATAAATAGTAACCTTATTATTGCCTCTAGGGCATATTTCCGTCAATATATACCTACGTACCCCCAAACGATCAGATACGGAGCCAAAACCCTAATTCCACTGCCGCAACTTTCTGTATCCACGAGATCCCATCTTGGGGCCTGTTTCGGAGCTCCGCCGGAGGGGGTATCCATCACGGAGGGCTTCTACATCATCACCATAGCCCCTCCGGTGAAGTGTGAGTAGTTCACCTCAGACCTATGGGTGCATAGTTATTAGCTAGATGGCTTCTTCTATCTTTTTGGATCTCAATACAATGTTCTCCCCCTCTCTTGTGGAGATCTATTCGATGTAATCTTCTTTTTGCGGTGTGTTTGTTGAGACCGATGAATTGTGAGTTTATGATCAAGTGTATCTATGAACAATATTTGAATCTTCTCTGAATTCTTTTATGTATGATTGGTTATCTTTGCAAGTCTCTTTGAATTATCAGTTTGGTTTGGCCTACTAGATTGATCTTTCTTGCAATGGGAGAAGTGCTTAGCTTTGGGTTCAATCTTGCGGTGTCCTTTCCCAGTGACAGTAGGGGCAGCAATGCATGTATTGTATTGTTGCCATCGAGGATAACAAGATGGGGTTTTCATCATATTGCATGAGTTTATCCCTCTACATCATGTCATCTTGCTTAAGGCGTTACTCTATTTTCATTAACTTAATACTCTAGATGCATGCTGGATAGTGGTCGATGAGTGGATTAATAGTAGTAGATGCAGGCAGGAGTCGGTCTACTTGTCTCGGACGTGATGCCTATATACATGATCATGCCTAGATATTCTCATAACTATGCTCAATTCTGTCAATTGCTCAACAATAATTTGTTCACCCACCGTAGAATACTTATGCTCTTGAGAGAAGCCACTAGTGAAACCTATGGCCCCCGGGTCTATCTTCATCATATTAAACTTCCAATACTTAGTTATTTCCTTTGCTTTTTTACTTTGCTTTTATTTTACTTTGCATATTTATCATAAAAATACCAAAAAATTATCTTATCATATTTATCAGATCTCACTCTCGTAAGTGGCCGTGTAGGGATTGACAACCCCTTATCACATTGGTTGCAAGGATTTATTTGTTTTGTGTAGGTACGAGGGACTCACGCATAGCCTCCTACTGGATTGATACCTTGGTTCTCAAAAACTGAGGGAAATACTTACGCTACTCTGCTGCATCATCCCTTCCTCTTTGGGGAAAAACTAACGTAGTGCTCAAGAGGTAGCAAGAAGGATTTCTGGCGCCGTTGCCGGGGAGTCTACGTAAAAGTCAATATACCAAGTACCCATCACAATCCCTATCTCCCGCATTACATTATTTGCCATTTGCCTCTCGTTATGCTCTCCCCACTTCACCCTTGCCGTTTTATTCGCCCTCTCTCTCTATCCTCCCTCTCTTTCCCGTTCGCCTCTTTTCCGTTTGCTTGTCGTTATGGCTAGTCCCTTATCTCCTCCTTTGTCTCCTGAGTTTGAGGTTCTTCACTTCAAACAAAGGCAAGGAGAAAATTTAAAAGATGCTTGGTTTAGAATGATGGAATCTTGTCGTAATTTTACCCTAGAGGTGAATTTTAGAATTTTGCTTCGCAACTTCTATGTTGGATTAAATATGTCTCATAGAAAACTTTTGGATTGCGTTGCCAAAGGCAATTTTATTGAAATTGATCCTAGTATTGCGCATGAAATTATAGAAGGTATAGTAGGAACTCTACCTCAACAAAAGGGGCCTCATCATACCCAAGAGGAAACGCAAGTTTTTGAGAAGATTTGTGAAGTAACCAAGATTTTACAAATGTCGCTTGAACCTCTTAAAAGCGTTAGCGGGAATCTCCACCGCATGAATATGTTGATTACTCTTTGCAATAAGCGGTTGGATTCATTAGATCCAAAAATTTCAGAATATGAAGGGAAATGTAAAGAACCTCCCGGATTCGAGCTTGATTCCACTAAAAAGTTGAAAACCAAAGATGGCAGTACCTAGATCTATCCTTGCTTTTTATGCCTAGCTAGGGGCGTTAAACGATAGCGCTTGTCGGGAGGCAACCCAATTTTATTTTTATTCCTTTATTTTTTCTCCTATTTAGTAATAAATAATTTATCTAGCCTCTGTTTAGATTGTGTTTTTTTGTGTTTAATTAGTGTTTGTACCAAGTAGAACCGTTGGGAAGACTTGGGGAAAGTCTTGATATCTTGCTGTAAAAAACAGAAACTTTAGCGCTCACGAGAACTGCTGCCATTTTTATTTGGAAAGTTCTATATAGTTAATTCGTTTTGCAGATGATTAATAGATAAATTCCTCACGTCCAGCAATTTATTTTAGAATTTTTGGGGTTCCAGATCTTGCGCTAGCTACAGATTACTACAGACTGTTCTGTTTTTGACAGATTCTGTTTTTCATGTGTTGTTTGCTTATTTTGATGAATCTATGGCTAGTAAAATAGTTTATAAACCATAGATAAATTGGAATACAGTAGGTTTAACACCAATATAAATAAAGAATGAGTTCATTACAGTACCTTGAAGTGGTCTTTTTTTTTCTTTCGCTAACGGAGCTCATGAGATTTTCTACTTTAAGTTTTGTGTTGTGAAGTTTTCAAGTTTTGGGTAAAGATTTGATGGATTATGGAACAAGGAGTGGCAAGAGCCTAAGATTGGGGATTACCATGGCACCCCCAAGATAATCTAAGGACACCTAAAATCCAAATCTTGGGGATGCCCCGGAAGGCATCCACTCTTTTCGTCTACTTCTATCGGTAACTTTACTTGGAGCTATATTTTTATTCACCACTTGATATGTGTTTTTCTTGGAGCGTCTTGTATGATTTGAGTCTTTGCTTTTTAGTTTACCACAATCATCCTTACTGTACACACCTTTTGATAGAGCCATACATGATTTGGAATTTGTTACAATACTCTATGTGCTTCGCTTATATCATTTGAGTTATATAGTTTTGCTCTAGTACTTCACTCATATCTTTTAGAGCACGGTGGTGGATTTGTTTTATAGAAATTATTGATATCTCATGCTTCACTTAGATTATTGAGAGTCTTTAATAGCATGGTAATTTTCTTAAATAATCCTAATATCCTAGGTGTTCAAGATGAATAATTTTTTCCTCATGAGTGTTTTGAATACTAAGAGAATTTTGATGCTTGATGATTGTTTTGAGATATGGAGGTAATAATATCAAAGTCGTGCTAGTTGAGTAGTTGTGAATTTGAGAAATGCTTGTGTTGAAGTTTGCAAGTCCCGTAGCATGCACTTATGGTAAACGTTGTGTAACAAATTTGAAACATGAGGTGTTATTTGATTGTCTTCCTTATGAGTGGTGGTCGGGGACGAGCGATGGTCTTTTCCTACCAATCTATCCCCCTAGGAGCATGCGCGTAGTGCTTTGGTTTTTGATGACTTGTAGATTTTTGCAATAAGTATGTGAGTTCTTCATGACTAATGTTGAGTCCATGGATTATACGCACTCTCACCCTTCCATCATTGCTAGCCTCTTCGGTACCGTGCATTGCCCTTTCTCACATTGAGAGTTGGTGCAAAGTTCGCCGGTGCATCCAAACCCCGTGATATGATACGCTCTTTCACACATAAACCTCCTTATATCTTCCTCAAAACAGCCACCATACCTACCTATTATGGAATTTCCATAGCCATTCTGAGATATATTGCCATGCAACTTTCCACCATTCCATTCATCATGACACATTCATCATTGTCATATTGCTTAGCATGATCATGTAGTTGACATAGTATTTGTGGCAAAGCCACCGTTCTTAATTCTTTCATACATGTCACTCTTGGTTCATTGCATATCCCGGTACACCGCCGGAGGCATTCATATAGAGTCATATCTTGTTCTAAGTATCGAGTTGTAATCATTGAGTTGTAAATAAATATAAGTGTGATGATCATCATTAATAGAGCATTGTCCCAAATAAAAAAATAAAAAGGAGAAAGGCCAAAATAAAAAAGGAAAGGCCAAATGAAAAATAAATAAATAAATATATATATAAAGAAGGGACAATGCTACTATCCTTTTTCCACACTTGTGCTTCAAAGTAGCACCATAATCTTCATGATAGAGAGTTTTTGTTTTGTCACTTTCATATACTAGTGGGAATTTTTCATTATAGAACTGGGCTTGTATATTCCTACAATGGGCCTCCTCAAGTGCCCTAGTTCTTCGTGAGCAAGCAAGTTGGATGCACGCCCACTTAGTTTCTTTTGTTGAGCTTTCATACATTTATAGCTCTAGTGCATCCGTTGCATGGCAATCCCTACTCCTTGCATTAACATCAATCGATGGGCATCCCCATAGCCCGTTGATTATCCTCGTTGATGTGAGACTTTCTTTTTTTGTCTTCTCCACATAACCCCCATCATCATAGTCTATTCCACCCATAGTGCTATATCCATGGCTCGCGCTCATGTATTGCGTGAAAGTTTATAGGTTTGAGATTACTAAAGTATGAAACAATTGCTTGGCTTGTCATCGGGGTTGTGCATGATGAGAGCATTCTTGTGTGACGAAAATGGAGCATGACTAAACTATATGATTTTGTAGGGATGAACTTTCTTTGGCCATGTTATTTCAAGAGGACATAATTGCTTAGTTAGTATGCTTGAAGTATTATTATTATTTTTATGTCAATATGAACTTTTATCTTGAATCTTTTGAATCTGAATATTCATACCACAATTAAGAAGAATTACACTAAAATTATGCCAAGTAGCACTCCGCATCAAAAATTCCGTTTTAATCATTTACCTACTCGAGGACGAGCAGGAATTAAGCTTGGGGATGCTTGATACGTCTCCAACGTATCTATAATTTTTGATTGCTCCATGCTATATTATCTACTGTTTTGGACATTATTGGGCTTTATTATCCACTTTTATATTATTTTTGGGACTAACCTATTAACCGGAGGCCCAGCCCAGAATTGCTGTTTTTTGCCTATCTCAGGTTTCGAAGAAAAGGAATATCGAACGGAGTCCAAACGGAATGAAACCTTCGGGAACATGATTTTCTCACCGAACATGATCCAAGGGACTTGGACCCTACGTCAAGAAACAAGGGAGGAGGCTACGAGGTAGGGGCACGCCCTCCACCCTCGTGGGCCCCCTGTTGTTCCACCGATGTACTCCTTCCTCCTATATATACCTACGTACCCCCAAACGATCAGATATGGAGCCAAAACCCTAATTCCACCGCCGCAACTTTCTGTATCCACGAGATCCCATCTTGGGGCCTGTTCCGGAGCTCCGCCGGAGGGGGTATCCATCACGAAGGGCTTCTACATCATCACCATAGCCCCTTCGATGAAGTGTGAGTAGTTCACCTTAGACCTACGGGTCCATAGTTATTAGCTATGGCTTCTTCTCTCTTTTTGGATCTCAATACAATGTTCTCCCCCTCTCTTGTGGAGATCTATTCGATGTAATCTTCTTTTTGCGGTGTGTTTGTTCAGACCGATGAATTGTGGGTTTATGATCAAGTCTATCTATGAACAATATTTGAATCTTCTCTGAATTCTTTTATGTATGATTGGTTATCTTTGCAAGTCTCTTCGAATTATCAGTTTGGTTTGGCCTACTAGATTAATCTTTCTTGCAATGGGAGAAGTGCTTAGCTTTGGGTTCAATCTTGCGGTGTCCTTTCCCAGTGACAGTAGGGGCAGCAATGCATGTATTGTATTGTTGCCATCGAGGATAACAAGATGGGGTTTTCATCATATTGCATGAGTTTATCCCTCTACATCATGTCATCTTGCTTAAGGCGTTACTCTATTTTCATTAACTTAATACTCTAGATGCATGCTGGATAGCGGTCGATGAGTGGAGTAATAGTAATAGATGCAGGCAGGAGTCGGTCTACTTGTCTCAGACGTGATGCCTATATACATTATCATGCCTAGATATTGTCATAACTATGCTTAATTATGTGAACTGCTCAACAGTAATTTGTTCACCCACCGTAGAATACTTATGCTCTTGAGAGAAGCCACTAGTGAAACCTATGGCCCCCGGGTCTATCTTCATCATATTAATCTTCCAATACTTAGTTTTTTACTTTGCTTTTATTTTACTTTGCATCTTTATCAGAAAAATACCAAAAATATTATCTTATCATATCTATCAGATCTCACTCTCGTAAGTGGCCGTGTAGGGATTGACAAACCCTTATCACGTTGGTTGCGAGGATTTATTTGTTTTGTGCAGGTACGAGGGACTTGCGCGTAGCCTCCTACTGGATTGATACCTTGGTTCTCAAAAACTGAGGGGAAATACTTACGCTACTCTGCTGCATCATCCCTTCCTCTTCGGGGAAAAACCAGCGCAGTGCTCAAGAGGTAGCACAGGTGTCTCCGATGGTGTTTGTTGAGTTGGTATAGATCGAGATTTGGATTTGTCACTCCGTGTATCGAAGAGGTATCTCTGGGCCCTCTCGGTAATGCACATCACTATGAGCCTTGCAAGCAATGTGACTAATGAGTTAGTTATGGGATGATGCATTACGGAATGAGTAAAGAGACTTGCCAGTGACGATATTGAACTAGGTATGATAACGACGATCGAATCTCGGGCAAGTAACATACCGATGACAAAGGGAACAACATATGTTGTTATGCGGTTTGATCAATAAAGATCTTCGTAGAATATGTAGGAGCCAATATGAGCATCCAGGTTCCGCTCTTGGTTATTGACCGGACATGTGTCTCGTTCATGTCCACATAGTTCTCGAACCCGTCGGGTTCGCACGCTTAAGGTTCGATGACGATTTGCATTATGAGTTATGTGATTTGATAACCGAAGTTTGTTCGTAGTCACAGATGAGATCACGGACATGACAAGGAGTCCCAAAATGGTCGAGACATAATGTTTTATATATTGGACGATGTTATTCGGACACCGGATGATTTTCGAGAGGTACCGGGTAAGTATCGGAGTGCCGGAGGATTATCGGAACCCTCTGGGGGAACTTATGGGCCTTCACGGGCCTTAGTGGGGAGAGAGAAGGGCCACAAGGGGCTGCCCCCCCCTTGGTAGTCCGAATTGGACTAGGGGAAGGGGGCGGCGCCCCCCTTCCCCCTTCCACCAAGTGGAATCCTACTAGGACTTGGAGTCCTAGTAGGACTCCTCTCCTTGGCGCGCCCTACTGTAACATCCCCAGCATCACACTACTGTAATCCCTTATGATCAGTGCCAAATCATCTTTACTTATGAAGCTTAACCATGTTGGGATAATATCTCATTTCAAATTCCTTATCTGAATTCCATTCAAATAAAAAAATTGCAAAATGAAGTTGATCAAAACTTGTTGGAAAAATGTTCACCTTTTAGCAAATATTCCAAAAATATTCACTGTTAAGGAACACAACATCATCATCAACTCTAGACGGGCCTAATGCATTTTAACAGAGCAAAAATAGCCTTTAAAATGCCCTTTTCTTTATTGTGTAAATTCAAATGAACTCCAAAAATGCCCAAACTTTTTGTGGCAGTGTTGGATATTGCAAAGTAATTATGTGACCAAGTTTCACATTTTTGCAAAATCTTATGGAAGCTCCAAATATTACTAAACCCCTTTCTATAAAAAGAAAATAAAAAAAGGCCACTGTGCACTGGCCTAAGTGCACAGTGCCTAGAGCCCAGCCCACCACGGCCTCCTCCTCCTCCCCCTGTTCTCTGTTCAAGCGACCGAGGCACGCCCGCCGTCGCCGCCGAACCCACCTCGCCGACCTCGCAGCTACAGGCGCCGCGGGTGGATAAAGATCCACCTCTCCTCCCCTGGCCTCCTCATCCATGTGCCCCCTCCTCGCTCTCCCTCGTTCACCCCTCTTCTTCTCTGTCTCGTTCGCCCGTGCGCGGTCGTCGACGCGCCGCCGTCGATCCCGCGGCCACCGCCTCCCGATCGCCTCGCCGATGCGCCCTACCGCTCCGCCTCGCTCGGCTGCCTCGACTACACCTCCTCATCGAGCTCGGGAATGACCGCACGCTCGGGATCGACCTCACCTCTCCTTCTCCATTGCCGGTGCTCGCCGTCGTCTCCGTCCAATGCTGCTGCTCCTAAGCTCGCACGGGCCTTTCTTGGCTGCACGGTGAGCTCCTCCCTTCCTCCTTTCCTCTCCTCGCGCCGTGCATTTCGCCGTAGCTAGTTCGCCACCGTTGCCGTGCCTCTGCTTCCGCCGGCGTGTTCGTAGCCGTGCCGTTGCTGCCCGTCGAGCTCAGATGAGCTCGGGATCGTGCTCAGCACGTCCGTGCGGGCCCGTTGCACCCCTCCCTCGCACCTTGTCAAGCCCCGTAGCGCCGACCCCGTGCTCCGACCGGATGCGCCTCCGCGTAGCTCGTCGCCGGCGTCGTTCCGGTGACCTTTTGGTCTTTTGCTCGCGCCCATCTTGCTCGCGCGTGCACGTAGGCCTCGCCGCGCTCTCTGGATAGCCCGAACTCGCGCCCTACCACCGCTGTCATTGCTCTCCCGAAGCTCCTCGCCGCCGGCGAGCTCGAATCGCTCGCCCCCATCCTTTCCAGCCACTCCGGCCACCACCGTTCGATGCGCGATGCCGAGCCGCGTCGAACGCGCCCAGCCACAACCCCGCAGACCCCCTGTGCACGAAATCCGCGCCCGTAACATCCCAAATTTTCAATTTGAAATGTTATACATTAGACCATCATTGCATATCATAATTTATTGCTTTTGGTTTTGATCCTAAAAATTCCACGCAACTCAATGACCCACGGAGAGAGTTGGGGATTTCGTTATTTTCATATTTGAGTTTTCTCAAATTTTGCGAATAGGATCATTTGATTTTAATTATTTTATCATCAATTATTTCTATTACAAAAATATGAGAGAGGGAATAAAATGAATTTCCCAAAATAAAGAAATATTGAGGATTTAATAATAAAATCAAATAAGATTTTATTTTGGAGTTTTTCGGTATTTTATTTGAATTTAGGAAAAATGTGCGTTTTTCAAAATTGCATTTAGGCCCCAAATAAATGTTCACCTTGTGCGGCTTGATTTTAGAAGCCCGGGAAAATTTATTTCAGGATTTTGGGAGTCCGTTTAGTATTTCTTTTATTTGTTTTTCTGCGCGAAATAATTTAAAAAAAACGCGAACCGACATCGGGCCGTACCCGAGCGGGACACCGCCCGGGGGCAGCCTTTAAATACCGCCGCCCCGAGCCGCCCCAGCCCACCGCGTCCGAAATCAGAGCGCCGCCGCCGCCGGACCCAGGTCAACCTCGTTTCACCGCTGGTCTTTTTTAAAAAGTCACGGTTAAAAAAAAAGTCGCGGTTAAAAAAAGTCGCGGTTATTTTTTTTAGTTTCGGTTTTTTTAAATAGATCGGTTTTTCCGATTTATTTAAAGAGCGAGCGTTCGTTTGTTCTAGCGAACGTTCGTCATTTTTTCTTTTTCTCGGATTAAATCCGTGATTTTTCTGATCGCGATTCCTGATCCGATTTTCATTTTAGTATAACTTTTTGCTCGGTTATCGGAATCAGGCGATTCAAGCGCCTGGAGTTTCGTCTCGAAACCCTCTACCCGTTTAACCAACTTAAACAAGTTTTTGCCACTGTAAAAATTTCCCTAGATCCAGAATAGTAAACAAAGCCTGTTTCTTTTGCCGTTTGACTTTCGTTGCTTCGTTTGATTTTATTCTTTTTGCAAACCGGAGTTCTTAAGTTGAAACTTCTGGTTAGATCCCTTATTTGAGTTTTACCTGTGCATTAGATGAATACTTATTGTATGCTTGTTTGTTTGTCTGCGATAGAATACCCGGAGTGCGCCGCCTCTTACTTCGAATCTCTAGGTTTCGCGGATCATCAGCAAGGCAAGTAACACTTTGATCATACCTCCCACTATCCAGTTTTATTGCATTAGATCAATCTTCACACATTGCATGATTATGTTCTAATTAAATTGTGGGTTTGGGAAGTAGTTGAGGTAGTACCTATTACTTGTTTATTTTCAAACCTTTGGGAGTTACTTCTACGTTTGCCATTATGCCATGCTATGCTAGTAGACGTGGATTGGGTGAGTGATATCCATGACAGATGTGAGTTTGTTAATTAAGGGTTTATCTAAGGTGGCAGCTTAAACACACATCTGGGTGGATTGAGGTACCTGGGTATTCCAGGATAGCCTGTTTTTCTTTATGGACCGCCACCCAGGCCCAAAGGGATCATGAGATTTTTCATACTAGAAACTTCCGTGTGCAGCCACAAGCTATTATGGGCTCTAGCATAGTTTATTAAGTCGTGCGAACTCTTACAGGGTAGACTAGCAGATGTAGGGGAAAGTAGGTGTAATGGTCTATCCATCGTAAGGTGCTAGCGCTTCTGAAAGACTATGTCTCGGTCATCCGTCTTCTCGAACACCATGTAGTGCGAGAAACCAAACGGAGGCGATCGAGTCTTGTGGGGAAAAGTGCGCAAACCTATGCAGAGTGTATAAACTAATCATGGTTAGCCGTGTCCCCGGTTATGGACATCTTGAGTATCTAGTACTTGGATTATCATGTGAATCTCAACATGTTACTCTAAATTAATTTTGTTGGGTTTGTTTAATGATGATGCTTAATTGGGATTGAGGATGCTGTTAACCATTCTCAATGTTTAACAACCACCATGATAGTTAAATAAAATTTATTCCTTTGTAGTAGGGAAAAATTGGCTCTACGCAAAACTGTAACCATAGAGCTTTCCACCAGCCAAATATGCATATAGTATAGCTGTTTCATTCCATTACTCTCTATGTGTTACTTTGCCAGCATATTCCATGTGCTGACCCGTTTCGGGCTGTAACGTTAATGTTGCAGACTTTTCAGACGAAGATTAAGGAGTTTTTAGGACGTGGTTCTATACTCAATGATGCCGTTGGAGTTGATGGGCTCACTTATCTTCCAAGCCTTCCGCTGTTATAGTTATTAGATGGCCTGAAGCCATATTTATTGTAATAAGTTCTCTATTGAGACACTCGATGTAATAAGTGTGTGATTGCTACTCTGTTATAAATCCTCTGAGTACTGTGTGGTGTCAGCATTACTGATTCAGGGATGACACCTGAGCACAGAGATCAGACCGTTTGAGGTCTGGTCGCTACAGCGCCCCTCCCGAGCTGCACCGTCGTGTTTGGCTTGCCGGAGTCAACTCCGGCGCGTCTCCGGCCGGTGTCCGACGTGGCGTCCACGTGGCACCACCTGGGCCACTGACTGGTGGGCCCAGGGGCCCCCTTTGACCTGTTGACTTGGGTCAACGCTGACGTGGCCGCCCCCAGTGCCACTGACATGTGGGCCCCGTGCTAATTAAACATGTTTTATAAATAAACAAAATGCTAATTAATCTATTAATTAGTTTAATCACTAATCAGTCGCTGACTAATGGGGCCCACACCCCCAACTACTACTGTTAGTCAAATTAATCCATTGTTAACCCGCAGAGGCTGACATGTGGGTCCCGGAGGCCCCACTGGTCAGGTTTGACCTGGTCAGTGTAGCTGTTGACTGATGATGTCACTATGACGTCATGCTGATGCAATATTCCATTTCTGTTACTATAAATAAATCCAGAAAATGTTTTAATCTTTGAAAAATCATAGAAAATAAACCGTACCTCGGATGAAAAAGTTTTATACATGAAAGTTGCTCAGAACGACGAGATGAATCCGAGTACGCGGTCCATTCATCTGTCACATGCCCATAGCATGCTGAACATGGAACCTTACCCCTCCGGTCATCTGTCTAACACAGGTCCGGAACCGGGAAAACATTCCCGGTTGGATTCCCCCTTCACCTAATCGTGTAGCCCTACGTTAGGTCAACCCTAGCTCTGCCTATCGTCATGTAATGCTTAGTGGTACCTTTGTTTGCTCTGTATTTACTGTTTCTTCCCCCTATTCTCTCCAGTAGACCCCGAGATCGATGCCGCCCCTGTGATCGACTACGTCAACGACACTTCTTCCTTTACAGCAGAGCTTCTAGGCAAGCAAACCCCCCTTGAGCATTCCGATATTGCCCATTTCTTTCCCTCTCATGCTTTCATTAGAACTGCTACTGCTTTCTGTATGATCCTACTCTGATGCATAGCCTGTTGTTGTTACCTGCTTTCATACCTTACTTGCTTATCCTAAACTGCTCAGTATAGGTTGGTTAGAGATCCATCAGTGACCCCACCTTGTCCCACTTGCCTCGCTTTATGTTCGATGACTCGATCAACGTGATCGATGTCCAGACCCCGACACCGCACATCACCCCCCTAGTTGTACGACTCTGCAGAGTTACCATCGAGTGCCGAGGGTGGAATCTCTTACATCACTCCCGACGAGATCTCCATAGTGTAGCTATACGGTCGAGGTCATCGAGGGTGATTTCCTCCTTAGCACTTTCGTTACGGCTCTGTCGTGCAACCCATCAAACGTGAACCTCGAGGGTGGATCCTCTTACGTTCACCTTGATGACAACATCGAGTGGAATTCACCGGGGGTGATTCCTCGGCTTTTCCCTTTGGTGTTAGACAGACAGTTACTATGGTTACTACGACTTTACATTGAACCATGTTACTAAAGACTGGTCGACCCAGAGGGGTACCCGCGCGAGCTTAATAGCGAGTGATGTGCAGTCGGGTTGACCTGGAAGGTGCCCGCGAGATACTTACGAGGCGTGGCCGGGCATTCTTAGCCCTTGCCGCAAGTACTCGAGACGGGGCAACGAGGTCACATTGATCAAGAGTCTCTGCTCGTTATCACGCGTTCCTAATCCACTATGATTTGGATATTTGATCCGAGGGGCCTCTGGCCTGGTAGCACTAGCCATCACGTGGACATAGTATGGGCGTTATGCATCATATACATCAGCCGAAGCTTAATAGACGTCAGCGACTGAGCGGCGCGCGCCAGGTTGGACTAATAAGCACCTACCTTGTTGAAGGAGGTAGCTAGGTCTGCTCATCGGCCGCGTACGCAACGTGCATGAGTTCTCGGGGAGATGTCCCATGACCCTTGGGGGCATAGGTTTAGACCGGCGTGCTGGCCTCTCTATTAAGCCTAGGTCGGGTTGCGGCGTATTGTTTGACCGAGGCCGGGCATGACCCAGGAAAGTGTGTCCAGCCGGAGTTAATCGAGCATGATGGGTAAGTTGGTGCACCCCTGCAGGGAAGAAAACATCTATCGATAGCTTGTCCTACGGTAACGGACACTTGGAGTTGTATCCCGATCGATACAACTAGAACTGGATACTTGTGATGAGAACTGGATGGTGATGAGAATTGGATTGTGATGATAACTGGATAGTATGGCTTTGGGATTGCTTTCTCGTAGGGAGTCGAGAAAGGATCTCTGGCCGAGGTTGATAACTGTCGGTGTCAAAACCGGCGGATCTCGGGTAGGGGGTCCCGAACTGTGCGTCTAGGCCGGATGGTAACATGAGGCAGGGGACACAATGTTTACCCAGGTTCAGGCCCTCTCGATGGAGGTAAAACCTTACGTCCTGCTTGATTAATATTGATGATATGGGTAGTACAAGAGTAGATCTACCACGAGATCAGAGAGGCTAAGTCCTAGAAGCTAGCCTATGGTATGATTGTATGTTGTAGTTGTTGTCCTACGGACTAAAACCCCCCGGTTTATATAGACACTGGAGAGGGCTAGGGTTACACAAGGTCGGTTACAAAGGAGGAGATATTCATATCCGTTTTTCCTAGCTTGCCTTCCACGCCAAGTAGAGTCCCATCCGTACATGAGACAAAGTCTTCAATCTTGTATTTTCATAGTCTAACAGTCCAGCCAATGGATATAGTCCGGCTATCCGGAGACCCCCTAATCCAGGACTCCCTTAGTAGCCCCTGAACCAGGCTTTCAATGACGATGACTCTGGCGCGCAGTGTTGTCTTTAGCATTGCAAGGCGGGTTCCTCCTCCGAATACACCACGGAAGAATTTTGAATATAAGGATAGTGTCCGACCCTGCAAAATAAGTTCCACATACCACCGTAGAGAGAATAATATTTCCACAAATCTTTAATCTATTGACACGTCTTGGCGACATGACATCATGCCATGGCCCGGTGCTTATTCGAACCGTTTTTCCTTAACCAGCTCCGCACATAACGCGAGGCGGTTTCTCGACACGTCTTGTCAAGGCAGAGATCGTGTTCCCATAATTACGGATTCTCATTAATACGGTCATGGGTAACCCAACCGTGTCTAGGACTCCTAGATTATAGGCAAGCCCAAACGGCCACAGAGAGGACGCTTGATATTCACCCTCTTTATAAGGGGACAAGGTTTTTTACTTTTTCCCTCCCATGCACAATCGAATCCTTCCCCCGCCTCGAGTTCTAACACCCAAAGCCCAGGTCAGGTGCTCCGAACCTTCAATCATGTCCGGATCTAGTCTTCAAGGCCGATGGATGCCTTCCTCCGTCACGGAAGAAGACATCAAGAAGTTGAGGGAGGCCATATACCTGACCGCCGAGGTTCTGCATCGGCTGCCTGCCCGAGGGCAGGTTGTCCCTACTCCTGAACCCAACGAAGACGTTGTGTTCATCTCCCACTTCCTCCGAGGTCTAGGTCTCACTCTGGATCCCTTCGTAAGGGGTTTGATGTTTTACTACGGGCTAGATTTCCATGATCTAGCCCCAGATTCCTTTCTTCACATCTCGACATTTATTGTTGTGTGTGAGGCCTTCCTACGCATTGCCCCTCACTTCGTCCTGTGGCTCAAGACCATTGAAGTGAAGCCGAAGATGATCGAGGGACAGCACGCAGCGTGCGGAGGAGCACTAATAAGCAAGACTGCAGGAGCTCCGTGGCCAAAAGGATTCTTTCCAGAGGTGTCCGGATTATGGCAACATGAGTGGTTTTACGTCATAACTCCCAGAAGTGCCAAGTGGGTGGCTGCCCCTTCTTTTCGCTCGGGCCCTCCACCACAATTGATGTCATGGACAAGCAGAGGGCTGAGCTGGGGTCCCGCCAAGGACGTGCCTATACTGCAAATGTTGGGTTTCGTAGTAATTTCAAAAAATTTCCTACGTACACGCAAGATCATGTGATGCATAGCAACGAGGGGGAGAGTGTTGTCTACGTACCCAACGCAGACCGACTGCGGAAGCGATGGCACGACGTAGAGGAAGTAGTCGTACGTCTTCACGATCCAACCGATCAAGTACCGAAACTACGGCACCTCCGAGTTCGAGCACACGTTCAGCTCGATGACGATCCCCGGACTCCGATCCAGCAAAGTGTCGGGGAAGAGTTCCGTCAGCACGACGGCGTGGTGACGATCTTGATGTACTACAGCAGCAGGGCTTCGCCTAAACTCCGCTACAGTATTATCGAGGTATATGGTGGCAGGGGGCACCGCACACGGCTAAGGAATAGATCACGTGGATCAACTTGTGTGTTCTAGGGTGCCTCTACCTCAGTATATAAAGGAGCCAAGGGGGAGGGGGGCGCCGGCCAGGGAGAGGGCGCAGGAGGAGTCCTACTCCTTCCGGGAGTAGGACTCCCCCCCAATCCTATTCCAACTAGGATTCCCAAGGGGGAAAGGGGGAGAAGGGTGGCCGGCCACCTCTCCTAGTCCTAATAGGACTAGGGGAGGGGGGAGGTGCGCAGCCCCCTTGGGCTGCCCCTTTCTCCTTTCCACTAAGGCCCATGAAGGCCCATATGGCTCCCGGGGGGTTTCGGTAACCTCCCGGTAACCCGGTAAAATCCCGATTTCACCCGGAACACTTCTGACGTCCAAACATAGGCTTCCAATATATCAATCTTTACGTCTCGACCATTTCGAGACTCCTCGTCATGTCCGTGATCACATCCGGGACTCCGAACAACCTTCGGTACATCAAAATGCATAAACTCATAATGTAACTGTCATCGTAACCTTAAGCGTGCGGACCCTACGGGTTCGAGAACAATGTAGACATGACCGAGACATGTCTCCGGTCAATAACCAATAGCGGGACCTGGATGCCCATATTGGCTCCTACATATTCTACGAAGATCTTTATCGGTCAGACCGCATAACAACATACGTTGTTCCCTTTGTCATCGGTATGTTACTTGCCCGAGATTCGATCGTCGGTATCCAATACCTAGTTCAATCTCGTTACCGGCAAGTCTCTTTACTCGTTCCATAATACATCATCTCACAACGAACATATTAGCTGTAATGCTTGCAAGGCTTATGTGATGTGTATTACCGAGAGGGCCCAGAGATACCTCTCCGACAATCGGAGTGACAAATTCTAATCTCGAAATACACCAACCCAACATCTACCTTTGGAGACACCTGTAATGCTCCTTTATAATCACCCAGTTACGTTGTGACATTTGGTAGCACCCAAAGTGTTCCTCCGGCAAACGGGAGTTGACTAATCTCATAGTCATAGGAATATGTATAAGTCATGAAGAAAGCAATAGCAACATACTAAACGATCGGGTGCTAAGCTAATGGAATGGGTCATGTCAATCAGATCATTCAACTAATGATGTGACCTTGTTAATCAAATAAAAACTCTTTGTCTATGGTTAGGTAACATAACCATCTTTGATTAATGAGCTAGTCAAGTAGAGGCATACTGGTGACACTCTGTTTGTCTATGTATTCACACATGTATTATGTTTCCGGTTAATACAATTCTAGCATGAATAATAAACATTTATCATGAAATAAGGAAATAAATAATAACTTTATTATTGCCTCTAGGGCATATTTCCTTCAGCAAAGACGCATCCAAAATCTCTTCGAAGGAGATTTTAGTTTGATTATGGTAATGCAAGTCATGCTGGTTCGACGAATCCAGCCATGCAAATGCTGGCCCCTCCGCATGTGGGAGTTCAACCCAGAAGGGCCGCGTACAATTCACAGTTTCCTCGGCCTGACGCATGAGGAAATGTACAAGTCATTCTTCGGACCTCAAATAGAGTGTCCGGATACTACCGAGGACGTAGGCCTAAGTAGCAACCGCGCTGCCGAACAAGTAAGTAATCCTCTAGCCGAACACACTGTCTTTTACTCATGACGTCATTTTTGAGAGATTGCTCTTTGACCAGGACTGGCTAACAAAGGCAAAGATGATCCGGTGTTCGGCCCCCCTCCCCGAGGGCTTGGAAAATCCGGTGCTGGAAAAGATGCTCGGCCTCGCACCTTGCCTGGAACTCTCGAAAGAGGATATAGGAGGGAATAGTGTCGGCGGAAGCGGGCCCCCATCGCTGCCAGTTCCAACCGAGGGAATGAGCGCCTCTGTGAAGGAGGACAACCAAGGAGAAGAATCCAACCTTCTCTCGCTTCGGGGAAGGAAGAGGACTGCCTCTGAAGATCCGGAAACCGAGGCTTCCAAACGGGAGAAGAAATCCCCACAAGAGGGTCCTGCCTTGGAGGGTGCCTTTGCCGCACAAAGTCCGCGCGAGGATCAGCCCTCCAACGAGCCGTAAGTAATTAGAAAGTACTTCAATAGTGAAGATATATTACCTTTCCTCTGAGGAAAATAACCAAAGTGTTTATCTTGCAATTCGGATCTTAGCCCTTCTCAGCAGAGCTCATCTTCGGGGGATCTTATTCCAGAGATGATGGAGAGTGAAACGCCTCCCCCGGACTCCTCTGCTCAAGAAGCGGGCGACCTTGAAGTGTCGTCACGGAGGGACTTTCCAGATTTGGTGAGGCCAGAAGATAATCCTGCAGCCACCCGAAGCCCTCAGAGCAAACAAAAGAGTCCGGCATCGTCTGGTATGCGGTCGGACATACTGAGGGAGCTGTTGGGGTGAGCAACCATCTCAGAGGAACACCATACGTTAATGGGTACGGTGATGGAAAGAATTTCGTCCGCCGAAAGCGGATTGCATGAAGCTTTTATGAGTCTACTGACGGGTTTTGAGGTACGTGAAATGATATACTTCTTGATAGTACCGCACATGTTAAGTGTCCCCTGTGTAGATAGTAGCCCCTGAGACTCTGGTTGTCGTCGAGAACGGCGGCGAATAGAGGATCGTAGTCCCAGGCAATAATCATACTACTTTAATGTGCAGGTAATGGGAGCTCTAGTGGCTAGCCGGACTCATGAGTTTGCCGAACTAAAGCGGCAACTAGATGCGGCAGACGCCGACATCGAGCTTGTTAACAGGCAGCTTGACGAGTCACAGGGTAAGTAAAGTTTTCCTGGTGAATGTCACATAATAAGAGCAGCATGATGCCAGTATATTTTAATATGTTGTGACTGCAGACGGAGCTGCCACCGTGGAGACCCTTCGGGCGGAACTTGCCCGAGCCAAGGAACAAGCGAGGGTTAGTAATGCGGCTGCTTTGAAGGCAGCCGAAGAGTTAAGAGCTGAGAAGGCCGCCCATTGCGAGAGTAAATAAAAAATGGCCAAGATGGCCGTGGAATTAAAAGGCACTGCCGACTGTTGCCAGTTCCTTGAAGAAGAGAACCGAGTGAAGGCAGCGGACCTTGAGAAGGCCACGATGGCGACCAAAGACACTCGCTCCGCTATGAGGGCGAAGAAGGAGGAGTTGCGCGAAGCCGGGGATATTGCGGCTGGGAAGCCCTTTCTGCTATAGAGGAAGTTCGGAGATCCGTGTTATGCCCCTCTGGAGCGGCTGTGGAGTTCACCAGACGCATATATGGACTTGGCGGCGAGCGCTGTTGATGCGGTCAAATACTTCCGAGATCAGTCAGATCGTGAAGTGGACAAGCTATTCTGGTCGCAATTTAACATTCCAGAGCATCCGCTTCCCCTGACGGATCAGCTAGCCGAATGGGCCGAACTTAATAGGTTGTCCGGACTCGCCATGAGGTCCGTTGTGGATCAGCTGTGGCCGGAGAAGCCGAAGCCGAGCAGCTATTTCAGCTTAGTGCATCAGTTCCTTGGTGCGGTGCCGCGCATCAATGCGATGAAGAGGTCGGCGTGCATAGAAGGCTCGCGAATGGCCCTTGCCCGTGTTAAAGCATACTGGGCGGAGATGGATGCTACCACTATTGCGGCGCAGGGATCGGCCATAGGCCGAGTGGCTGCCGAGCACTATTTCGAAGAGGTTCTCGAGGGTGCTCGTTTGATAGAGTCCCAGTTCTCGAAGAACATTATGTTTGAGTGACATGTATGCCCATTGTAAACACAATGTTTTTATGAAATTTATTAAGGCTGTGTTTATACTTTTGCCTGAAAGTAATATGGTGCCTCTTGTGCGGCCGTTTATGTATACATGTGTATAACCTGAAAGATTGCAGTCGTCGGCTTCAGCCCCCACGCATATAATGTGGAGGTGTTCGCAGAAGACGCGTGTTCACACTTAACCCAACGTCTTGGTCCTATTAAGGAGGTGATAGCGCAGCGAATGAGGCAATCGGACTATAATGCTTTAACACATTCACTTAGCCATATGAGTTTGACGGTGGGGCTACTATATAGCCCGGCTCCGCACTCTCCCGAATTCGAGGTGCGTACTTGCCTGGCCGAGAAACGGCCCTTCGTTAAGGCGGAGGAATTCTATCATTCCGATAAGTCATCGAGTGGTTGACCAGTCTCACGCTATATCATGACAGTCAGTTTTCGGCTTTCTCTACTGAGGTGCTCGTCCGGATGACCCGGGGCACAATCGCAGTAGTTCTCCTAGTGCTACCTTAGCCGATAGAGCGGAACGTAAGGTACCAAAACATAGGAGCCGGGCAAACCCAACATTTGACCAAAGACATGATTCGGAGCTGATGCATATAAGGCCAAACTCGCGACGCCGAACACTCCCTAAGGTATTTGGTCTTTATGGTATAAACCGGGCCTGAATAGTGCCCTTTGTAAGAAGCCCCTTGTGTCCAGGTACGTGCATTATTCTGACGTGGCCACATGCCAAGACGTCAGCATCCTCCTCAATTGTACTGAGAATTCGAGGGATGTGTATCAACAAGAGACAGTAAAAAAGGTTTACGCAGGGTCTTAATCTAAAAAGAATCCTTGGAGCGGGTCCCTGCTGCACGTCTGCGCCTGTGTCTCCATTGTGCTGTATCCTGGACGGGTATATCACGATGATCATCTGTAAAAGAGAGGAACTTAGGTGAAAAAGTTGTCGTGCAAAAAGGTAGTTTTTAAAGAAACCATGTATAATTAAAAATGAGTAAAAATTGCCACTTGGCTGCGCGCGTTGAGCCCCTTGTATTTATAATAGGGGTGTGGCCCTCAATCCGGTATGAATTGCATATAGCTGCGCCGGACACGTCTAACCGTGTCCGTGGTCGTGACGACCTATCGAATGGTTTAGTTGGTGAAGCCATTTTTAGTGTGCGGCTGCCAAGGCAGTCGCATTCTCTTCGGCGCGCAAAGATTGCTCAATATTTCCGCTCACTGTAATGATGCCACGTGGACCGGGCATCTTGAGCGTGAGGGAAACGTAATGCGGTATTGCATTAAAGTGAGCAAAAGCTTCGCGTCCAAGTAGTGCTTGATAACCACTTTGGAACGGAGCAACGTGGAAGGTTAAATGTTCGCTACGGAAGTTACCGGGGAAGCCGAATATAACCTTTAGTAGCAGGGAGCCCGTGCAGTGAGCCCCTGGGCCTGGCGTTACTCCTTTAAAGGTAGTGTCGCTATGGTGGATTTTCGTTGGGTCTATCCCCATTTCGCGGATTGTATCCTGGTATATCAGGTTTAAACTGCTCCCACCATCCATCAGGACTCGTGTAAAGTGGTATCCGTCAATAATTGGGTCTAGTACCAGGGCAGCCCATCCTGCCTGCCGGATACTTGCTGAGTAATCACGATGGTCGAAAGTGATCAGTTGAAACGACTAGTGGCAGGGCTCCACGGTGATAGGCCCTTGGACATATTTATCTGGGAGTGCCGCTTTGTTTCTCCCCTTGATCACATGTAATACGTTTACTGTTTTGACTTCTGGTGGAAATTTCTTTTGTTCCCCCGCGTCTTGCTTGAGAGGCGCATCCTCGTCTTCGCTTGGTGTATCCTCCCCCTTGTGTACGGCGTTGAGCTTGCCGGACTGCTTGAAGACCCAACATTCTCTGTGGGTATGATTAGCGGGTTTACCAGGGGTGCTATGGATCTGACATACTTGGTCCAGGATTTTGTTTAGGCTGGACAGTTCGTCTCGGGCGCCTTTAAAGGTCAGCTTTTGCTGACTTGGCCGAGAGCTTTTGAATCCGGCGTTTACTGCCGTGCTCTTCGTGCTGTCTTCTTTATTCCAGCGTTTGTTATTGTTGTTGCACCATGATTTCCCGTTTCCATCTCTAGCTTCGGATGTACTAGGGTCGCTGGTGCTGCATCTGGCTAGCCAGCAATCCTCACCCGCGCAAAAGCGGGTCATGAGGCTTGTTAATGCTGCCATTGTTCTCAGCTTTTCTTGGCCAAGGTGTCTGGCAAGCCATTCGTCACGGACGCTATGCTTAAAAGCTGCCAAGGCTGCGGCGTCCGGACAGTCGACTATTTGGTTCTTTTTAGTAGGAAACCTATTCCAGAGCTTTCGAGCTGACTCTCCGGGCCGTTGAGTTATATGACTCAAATCATCCGTGTCCGGAGGTCGGACATAAGTCCCTTGAAAATTTGCCCGGAAAGCATCTTCGAGCTCTTCCCAGCTTCCGATGGAGTTTTCAGGGAGGCTTTTAAGCCAGTGCTGAGCTGGCCCTTTGAGTTTGAGGGGTAATTATTTAATGGCGTGGAGATCATCTCCTCGAGCCATATGGATGTGGAGGATATAGTCCTCAATCCAGACCCCCGGGTCTGTTGTTCCGTCGTATGCCTCTATGTTTACGGGTTTGAATCCCTCTGGAAATTCATGGTCCAGCACCTCATCGGTGAAACATAGGGGTGTGCGGCGCCCCTGTATCTAGGCGCGCCGCGTTGTTCGGATGTTTGTTGTGTTGCTTCGTATGCTGGAGAGTGCTTGCGTGGTCCATAGATGGATCTGGTTGCGCCGTCCTTTTGATGCGAGCCCTCGCGTGGATCGCGTATTGGCTTATAAGTGGCATTGTTTGCCGCTCTATGTTGGCCATGAGGTCGTCTATCCGGCCAGGTGGCCATTTTGATTTTTGGTTGCAGGGGATCTAAGGCCTCCTCATCGAATTCGGGTAGTAACTTCCGTTCTGGGTAGCTCTTGGTGGGGCGATTACCACCATACTCCGCTGCTGTGTTGAGTACTTTACTCCATCTGATTTGGAGTGTGTCCTATGCAGCCTTGAGCCTTTGCTTCTCCTTTTTTAGACTCCTCGCGGTGGCAACAAGCCTTTGACGGGCATTCTGTTGCTCCGGGTGCCTGTCCGGTGTTATGTCATCCGGACTGTTATCTTTGATAAAATCGGTTTGTTCGGTTTGATTCTCCATATTGCCGTGGTCTGGCAGTGGTTCTCCCTGCTCCAATGCTGGGTCTGTATGATCGTTATTTCTGCTGAGGCGGGATTTGGGGTGGCGCTTACGCCGCCGCTTTGACTGCTTCTCGGGGGGACAAGCCTTCGTTGCGTCCTTCCGTTCCTCGTCGTCGTTTTCTTTTGGTGTGTCCACCATGTATACGTCATGTGATGAGGTGGACGTCCAGTGCCCTGTAGGCAGCGGTTCCTCTTCATCTCCCGCATCGTCGTCCATACCGTCGATGTCTTCGGAGTCGAGGTCGAGCATGTCGGTTAAGTCATCGACAGTGGCTATAAAGTGGGTGGTGGGTGGGCAGCGAATTTCTTCGTCATCCGCATCCCAATCCTGCCGGACATAGTTCAGCCAGGATCCTCCTGACAAGGAGAGAGACCTTAATGAGTTCAGTATGTCGCCAAAGGTCGAGTGCTGAAAAATATCCATGGAGGTAAACTCCATGATCGGCACCCGATCAGATTCGATAGGAATGGGCGCAGGCGGTTCGGAGTCCATGGCCAGAGAAGGATCCAACAGTTTATCAACACGGCTCTCATGCAAGGTAAGGTCAATATTTGACTCGATTACCGCTGAGGGTAAGGCCTCCGTGGCGGGGCCCATCCACCAGTCTGCGGAAGGCGCATCTGACTCCGAATTGAAGGCCGGAGCGGCTGCCGGTGCGATTTCTTGAACACTGTCCGATGGTAGAGCTAAATTGTACTCATCGTGACCGTGTGATGCACAAGGCAGAGGCTCGAATCCGTCGAAGATCAAGTCTCTACGGACGTCGGCCGTGTAGTTTACGCTTCCAAACCAGACCTGGTGGCCAGGGGCGTAACTTTTGATCTACTCTAGATGGCCAGGCGAATTGGCCCACAGTGCAAAGCCGCCGAACCCAAAGGTCTGTCCGGGGAGAAAAGTGTCACCCAGGACTACATCGCTATTGTTGATAGTAGGAGCCATCAAGCCTAACGGCGACGACACAGAGGAACTCTCAATGAAAGCACCAATGTCGGTGTCAAAACCGGGGGATCTCGGGTAGGGGGTCCTGTACTGTGCGTCTAGGCCAGATGGTAACAGGAGGAAGGGGACACAATGTTTACCCAGGTTCGGGCCCTCTTGATGGAGGTAAAACCCTACATCCAGCTTGATTAATATTGATGATATGGGTAGTACAAGAGTAGATCTACCACGAGATCAGAGAGGCTAAACCCTAGAAGCTAGCCTATGGTATGATTGTATGTTGTAGTTGTTGTCCTACGGACTAAAACCCTCTGGTTTATATAGACACCGGAGAGGGCTAGGGTTACACAAGGTCAGTTACAAAGGAGGAGATATTCATATCCGTTTTGCCTAGCTTGCCTTCCATGCCAAGTAGAGTCCCATCCGGACATGAGACGAAGTCTTCAATCTTGTATCTTCATAGGCTAACAGTCGGGCCAATGGATATAGTCCGGCTGTTCGGAGACCCCCTAATCCAGGACTCCCTCAATAACACTTCTACTACTTTACTTTATGCTACTCTACTGCTGTCGGCGTTCTGGGAACGGGGGTCCCCAGACTTGCCTGCCTGTGCCCTGCGGCGTGGCTCAAAAGGGGGCCCAGCGCAGCCCATCTTCACCAACACAAACCAAGACCCTCGCGAGGGGCCAAGCCTCGCGGGGCGGACGACGCGGAGCTTCCTCAGGCACGGCCTCGTCAGGCTGGCTCACGAGGAGGCAGAGAGATCAAGGCGGGGTACCTCATGAGGTGCCCGTGACGCAAGCCATGACGACCGAGGGCACCAGGCGGGTGCCAGCCCGCGCAGTGTCCTCCTTTCCTCTTTGGTGCAAAGGGGGCAAGCGCAGCCGCGGAGTACCGAGGCATCAGGCAAAGGTTGCCATTTCGGTGCAACGAGACCAAGACCATGAGGACTACAAGATGGAGGTCATCATGGAGCCCGAGACGGCGTCATCACCAGAGCTTTGTGCAGGCGAAGACTACTTTCGTCAGGGTAGCTAGTACTAGCTTTCCCCCTTCAAATTAGCCCGCTATTGTTGGCTCCCTTCCCGCTCGATATTTGGGAAGAGGACCAGGGCCTCTATAAATAGGACCAGCCACCCACAGAGCAAAGGGAGGTTCGAAGGGGATAGAGGGATCAAAGGATAAAAGGATCAGAGAGAGAGAGAGAGAGAAAGGTGACTGAACTCCTCCCAGCAGTTCATCTCCCCAGCCAGGAATAGACCCTCACGAGGCTGTTCTTCCTTGTATTGTTCATCATCATCAGCCCAAGAGGCAATCCACCACACCACACACTGGAGTAGGGTATTACACCACAACGGTGGCCCGAACCAGTATAAACCCTGTGTCTCTTGTGTTGTTCTTTCCATAGTTTAGATCTTAGCGAGGCGGAGGGGTGCATGTAGGTAGGAGGCGAAATCTCCGCGCGCACCCAAGTGTTCGAACCTCAAGGGTCTGCCGGAACCCGAAATCCAATATTTGGCACGCCAGGTAGGGGTGCACCAGAGTTTTCTCTTCCGCCACCGCTACGGCCCGCCTCACGATGGGTAGCGCGTCGCCCGCTCCGGCCGCCGGCGCCAGCGCGGGGGCCAGGGGGCTCCGAGCCCTGGCCCCAGCCCTGCAACGGGTACGGTGGCCGGACAAGCTCAAGCCAACGACGCCGCCGCGCTACGGCGGCATGACAAATCCGCTGGCCTTCTCGCTGGCGAGCGAGGAGGCCCTCCTCGAAGCCGGAGGTGACGATAGGGTTGTGGCCAACTGGCTCCCCATGGCCCTCACCGGCGCCCCGCGCACATGGCTGCTCCACCCGCCGGTAGCCTCCGTGGCTTCTCGGGAAGAGCCCCGCAACCTCTTCCCCACCCATCGCGCTGCACCAACACCCCCGGTCGTCACGGCCCTCTCGGGCGGCTCGCAGGCGCCGCCTACAAGTCACCACATCAAGCCGTTCATCCGCCGGGTCAGCGCCGCTTCCACATGGCAGGGGGCTCCCCTGGACCGGGCGGCGCCCGAGACCGGCCTGACCTTCAGCTCGGAGGACCACCCTGAAGGAAATATGCCCTAGAGGCAATAATAAAGTTATTATTTATTTCCTCATATATCATGATAAATGTTTATTATTCATGCTAGAATTGTATTAACCAGAAACATAATACATGTGTGAATATATAAATAGACAGAGTGTCACTAGTATGCCTCTACTTGACTAGCTTCTTAATCAAAGATGGTTATGTGTCCTAACCATGAACAAAGAGTTGTTATTTTATTAACAAGGTCACATCATTAGTTGAATGATATGATTGACATGACCCAATCCATTAGCTTAGCACCCGATCATTTAGTATGTTGCTATTTCTTTCTTCATGACTTATACATGTTCCTATGACTATGAGATTATGCAACTCCCGTTTACCGGAGGAACACTTTGTGTGCTAAGAAAACGTCACAACGTAACTGGTTGATTATAAAGGTGCTCTACAGGTGTCTCCAAAGGTACTTGTTGGGTTGGCGTATTTCGAGATTAGGATTTGTCACTCCGAATGTCGGAGAGGTATCTCTGGGCCCTCTCGGTAATGCACATCACATATGTTGGGGAACGTAGCATAAATTCAAAATTTTCCTACGTGTCACCAAGATCAATCTATGGAGTCATCTAGCAACGAGGGAGGAGTGGATCTACATACCCTTGTAGATCGCGTGCGGAAGCATTCAAGAGAACGGGGTTGATGGAGTCGTACTCGTCGTGATCCAAATCACCGATGATCCTAGCGCCGAACGGACGGCACCTCCGCGTTCAACACACGTACGGAGCAGCGACGTCTCCTCCTTCTTGATCCAGCAAGGGGGGAGGAGAGGTTGATGGAGATCCAACAACACGACGGCGTGGTGGTGGAAGTAGTGGGATTCCAACAGGGCTTCGCCAAGCGCTGCGGGAGGAGGGAGATGTGTCATGGGAGGGAGAAGGAGGCGCCAGGGCTTAGGTGGGCTACCCTCCCTTCCCCCCACTATATATAGGGCCAAGGGAGAGGGGGGAGGCGCAGCCTTGGCCCTTCCTCCAAGGAAGGGTGCGGCCAGGGAGGAGTCCCTCCTCCCCAAGGCACCTCGGAGGTGCCTTCCCCCTTTAGGACTCTTCCATTCCCTCTTCTCTTGGCGCATGGGCCTCTTGGGGCTGGTGCCCTTGGCCCATATAGGCCAAGGCGCACCCCGTACAGCCCATGTGCCCCCCCGGGGCAGGTGGCCCCACCCGGTGGACCCCCGGGACCCTTCCGGTGGTCCCGGTACAATACCGGTGACCCCGAAACTTGTCCCGATGGCCGAAATAGCACTTCCTATATATAATTCTTTACCTCCGGACCATTCCGGAACTCCTCGTGACGTCCGGGATCTATTCGGGACTCCGAACAACTTTCGGGTTACCGCATACTAATATCTCTATAACCCTAGCGTCACCGAAGCTTAAGTGTGTAGACCCTACGGGTTCGGGAGACATGCAGACATGACCGAGATGACTCTCCGTTCAATAACCAACAGCGGGATCTGGATACCCGTGTTGGCTCCCACATGTTCCACGATGATCTCATTGGATGAACCACGATGTCAAGGACTTAATCAATCCCGTATACAATTCCCTTTGTCTAGCGGTATGATACTTGCCCGAGATTCGATCGTCGGTATCCCGATACCTTGTTCAATCTCGTTACCGGCAAGTCTCTTTTACTCGTTCCGTAACACATCATCCCGTGATCAACTCCTTGATCACATTGTGCACATTATGATGATGTCCTACCGAGTGGGCCCAGAGATACCTCTCTGTTTACACGGAGTGACAAATCCCAGTCTTGATTCGTGCCAACCCAACAGACACTTTTGGAGATACCCGTAGTGCACCTTTATAGTCACCCAGTTACGTTGTGACGTTTGGTACACCCAAAGCACTCCTACGGTATCCGGGAGTTGCACAATCTCATGGTCTAAGGAAATGATACTTGACATTAGAAAAGCTTTAGCATACGAACTACATGATCTTGTGCTAGGCTTAGGATTGGGTCTTGTCCATCACATCATTCTCCTAATGATGTGATCCCGTTATCAATGACATCCAATGTCCATGGTCAGGAAACCGTAACCATCTATTGATCAACGAGCTAGTCAACTAGAGGCTTACTAGGGACATGGTGTTGTCTATGTATCCACACATGTATCTGAGTTTCCTATCAGTACAATTATAGCATGGATAATAAACGATTATCATGATCAAGGAAATATAATAATAATCAATTTATTATTGCCTCTAGGGCATATTTCCAACAGTCTCCCACTTGCACTAGAGTCAATAATCTAGTTCACATCGTCATGTGATTAACACTCACAGGTCACATCGCCATGTGACCAACATCCAAAGAGTTTACTAGTGTCACTAAACTAGTTCACATCATCATGTGATTAAGACTCAATGAGTTCTGGGTTTGATCATGTTTTGCTTGTGAGAGAGGTTTTAGTCAACGGGTCTGCAACATTCAGATCCGTATGTACTTCGCAAATTTCTATGTCATCTTGTAGATGCAACTACTACGCTACATTTGGAGCTATTCCAAACAACTGTTCTACTATACGAATCCAGTTTACTATTCAGAATAATCTGGATTAGTGTCAAAGTTTGCATCGGCGTAACCCTTTACGACGAACTCTTTTACCACCTCCATAATCGAGAAAATTCCTTAGTCCACTAGTTACTAAGGATAACTTTGACCACTGTCTTGTGATCCATTCTTGGATCACTCTTGTACCCCTTGACTGACTCATGGCAAGGCACACTTCAGGTGCGGTACACAGCATAGCATACTGTAGAGAGCCTATGATAAAAGCATAGGGGACGACCTTCGTCCTTCCTCTCTATTCTGCCGTGGTCGAGCTTTAAGTATTAACTTCATACCTTACAACTCAGGCAAGAACTCCTTCTTTGACTGATCCATCTTGAACACCTTCAAGATCATGTCAAGGTATGTGCTCATTTGAAAGTACCATTAAGAATTTTGATCTATCCTTATAGATCTTGATGCTCAATGTTCAAGTAGCTTAATCCAGGCTTTCCATTGAAAAATACTTTCCAAATAACCCTATATGCTTTCCAGAAATTCTACGTCATTTCTGATCAACAATATGTCAACATATATTTATCAGAAATTCTATAGTGCTCCCACTCACTTCTTTGGAAATACAAGTTTCTCATAAACTTTGTATACACCCAAAACTTTGATCATCTTATCAAAGCATACATTCCAACTCTGAGATGCTTACTCCAGTCCCTAGAAGGATTGCTGGAGCATTGCATACTTATTAGCATCTTTCAGGATTGACAAAACCTTCCGGTTTGAATCACATACAACCTTTCCTCAAAAAAACGTCGAGGAAACAATGTTTTGACATCCTATCTGCTAGATTTCATAAATAATGCAGTAATCGCTAATATAATTCCAACAGACTCTTAGCATCGCTACGAGTGAGAAAGTCTCATCGTAGTCAACTCCTTGAACTTGTCGGAAAACATCTTAACAACAAGTCGAGCTTTCTTAATGGTGACATTTACCATCATTGTCCGTCTTCCTTTTAAAATCCATCTGCACTCAACAGCCTTACGACCATCGAGCTGTTCTGCCAAAGTCTACACTTTGTTTTCATACATGGATCCTCTCTCGGATTTTATGGCCTCAAGCCATTTATCGGAATCCGGGCCCACCATCGCTTCTCCATAGCTTGTAGGTTCATTGTTGTCTAGCAACATGACTTCCAAGACAGGATTACGTACCACTCTGAAGTAGTATGCATCCTTGTCATCCCACGAGGTTTGGTAGTGACTTGATCTGAAGTTTCATGATCACTATCATAAGCTTCCACTTCAATTGGTGTAGGTGACACAGGAACAACTCCCTGTGCTCTGCCACACACTAGTTGAAGAGATGGTTTAATAACCTCATCAAGTCTCCACCATCCTCCCACTCAATTCTTTCGAGAGAAACTTTTCCTCGTGAAAGGACCTGATTCTAGAAACAATCCCTTATTGTTTTCGGATCTGAGACAGGAGGTATACCCAACTGTTTTGGGTGTCCTATGAAGATGCATTTATCCACTTTGGGTTCGAGCTTATCAGCCTGAAACTTTTTCACATAAGCGTCGCAGCCCCAAACTTTTAAGAAATGACAGCTTAGGTTTCTCTAAACCATAGTTCATACGGTGTCATCTCATCGGAATTACGTGGTGCCCTATTTAAAGTGAATGTGGTTGTCTCTAATGCCTAACCCATAAACTATCGTGGTAATTCGATAAGAGACATCATGGTATGCATCATATCCAATAGGGTGCAGTTATGATGTTCGGACACACCATCACACTATGGTGTTCCAGGCTGTATTAGTTGTGAAACAATTTCCACAATGTCTTAATTCTGTGCCAAACTCGTAATTCAGATATTCATCTCTATGATCATCTCATAGATATTTTATCCTCTTGTCACGACGATCTTTCAACTTCACCCTGAAATTACTTGAACCTTTCAATAATTCAGACTCGTGATTCATCAAGTAAATATACTCAACATCTACTCAAATCATCTGTGAAGTAAGAACATAACGATATCCACTACATGCCTCAGCACTCATTGGACTGCACACATCAAAATGTATTACTTCCAACAAGTTGGTTTCTAGTTCCATTTTACTGAAAACGAGGCTTTCAGTCATCTTTCCCATGTGGTATGATTTGCATGTCTCAAGTGATTCAAAATCAAGTGAGTCCAAACGCTCCATTTGCATGGAGTTTCTTCATGCATATACACCAATAGACATGGTTCGCATGCCTCAAACTTTTCAAAAACGAGTGAGCCCAATGATCCATCAACATGGAGCTTCTTCATGCGTTTTATACCGATATGACTTACGTGGCAGTGCCACAAGTAGGTGGTACTATCATTACTATCTTTTGGCATGAACATGTGTATCACTACGATCGAGATTCAATAAACCATTCATTTCAGGTGTAAGACCATTTGAAGGTATTATTCAAATAAACAGAGTAACCATTATTCTCTTTAAATGAATAACCGTATTGCGATAGTCATAATCCAATCATGTCTATGCTCAACGCAAACACCAAATAACAATTAGGTTTTAATACCAATCTCGATGGTAGAGGGAGCGTGCGATGCTTGATCATATCAACCCTGGAAACACTTCCTACACATATCGTCAGCTCACCTTTAGCTAGTCTCCGTTTATTCCGTAGCCTTTTGTTTCGAGTTACTAACACTTAGCAACCGAACCGGTATCTAATACCCTGGTGCTACTAGGAGTACTAGTAAAGTACACATCAACACAATGTATATCCTATATACTTCTATCGACCTTGCCAGCCTTCTCATCTACCAAGTATCTAGGGTATTAGATACCGGTTGAGAAGTCCTATATGCCGAGCCACAGTCACAAGATTTCACGGGCAATTTCCATCGTGTATGGATCAGGATCAATGTCAACAAGTCGCTGAAGAATGCTGTGTCGATGATAAGGGATGGGAAGCGCCAAATATATAGGCTAAAATATGAGAAACTTCCGGATTGGTGTGCGGTTTGTGGTATGCTTGGACATCAGTTTAAAGAACATGGCAATGGAATCCATCCTCCGTCATCCTTGGTCTTCAAAGATTAGCGTGCTTCTTGTGTTCTCAGAACCGGACAGGGGCCGGGAGGTGGTCGAGGCCGTAGAGGCGGCCGGAGAGGAGGTCGTGCTGGTCGTGCAACCGAGCCGCGCCATGATCATGACAAGGGCGGCGACGGGAAACAGCGTTTCGGCAGTGCGTCAGATACGATTATGGATGATGCAGATACTAACAGGAAGAGGGCGTCGGCCCAAACACAACTTGTGATACAGCCGGGGAACAATGCAACGAGCGACACAAGCCAGGGAGCGATGCTCTTGCTTCCAGCTCCCTCAACGGTTCCAGCTAGTCCGAGCAGTAAACAGGACCAAAAGAGGACCAAGATGAGTACAGATGCAGGGGAGGATGTTTTGGAAAACAGTGCCGATCTCGGCAGGATCGTCTCTTCATTGGCGGGCTCCTTCGAGGGGCGCCGCTGAGCCCAATGAATATTTTCTGTTGGAACTGTCGCGGCGCGGGCAAAGCCACGACAGTTCGAGAGCTTCGTGGTTTCGTGAGGCAATTTGCTCCTACCCTCTTATGCATTGTCGAAACGCAGTTGGAAAGTGGTAGGGTAGAAGCATTAGCTGGCTCGTTGGGTTTTGATAGCGCTTATGCTGTAAGCAGTAGAGGAAGAAGTGGAGGAATAGGTTTGTTTTGGAGAAATTTAATAAATGTTGAAATCCTTGGTTATTCTGATTATCATCTTGATGTATCCGTTGAGGAACCAGGCAAAGAGAAGTGGCGGATGACATGTGTATACGGGAAGGCGCAAACACACTTGAGGCATCAAACCTGGACAACTTTGAAAAACGTCAGTACTTTGAGCACCCTTCCTTGGCTCTGTTTGGGTGATTTCAACGAAGTGTTACGTCCAGATGAACATACTGGGATTGGACAGCGGGAGTAATTCTCAAATCCAGGCTTTTCGTGATGTTTTAGATGTTTGCATGCTGCTCGACTTAGGCTATAAAGGTAATTTTTGGACCTTCGAGAAGAAAGTAACGGGAGGAACTTACACACGATGTAGACTTGATCGAGCTCTTGTGAATTCTGATTGGCTGTCAATGTTTCCCTTGGCATCGGTAACACACTTGACGGGAGTCACTTCGGATCACTCTCCTTTGCTGCTAAATCTGGATGCCGGGACCAACGATCGAGTCAATCGTCCTTTTAAATATGAAACAATGTGGGAGAGACATGACAATTTTCGAGATGTAATAAATCAGGGATGGGGTGCAAGCCCGCCATGCTCGACAGTGGATGAGCTGCGTCAGAAGCTATAGAACCTTGCAAGAGACCTGGGAAGGTGGAGCCGTGACACGTTTGGAAGTGTGAGAAAGGAGATAAAATCTTTGAAGAAATCTTTGGATGAACTAAAGAACGACCCCTTGAGGACAGGCCCCTCACATGCAGAGCTTAAGATCAACGAGAGGTTGATAGAGATGTATCATAGAGAAGAAATTATGTGGCGTCAGAGAGCAAGAGTTGAGTGGCTTTCAGCGGGAGACAAAAACACAAAAAAAATTCATCTGCGAGCCAGTCTCAGGAGGAAAAAAAATATGATCAAGGCCCTTCAGAATTCGTTGGGAGTGGAGATATCCGATCCTGGAGAGCTAAAGACTTTGGCTTATGAATTTTATCAGTCCTTATATCTCTCCGAGGGGGTGCAAAACATGGACGCTGTTTTAAACCATGTGCCACGCAAGGTGACAGCAGCTATGAATATGGAACTATGTGCTCCATATACTAAGGAGGAAGTCAAGATTGCTCTTTTCCAAATGTTCCCAACCAAAGCACCGGGGCCTGACGGCTTTCCTGCCCACTTTTATCAGAGGCATTGGGACGTTTGTGGTGATGAGGTAACAAGCATAGTGCTGAGAATTGTAAGCGGTGAGGAGAGCCCAGAATCCATCAATGACACCGTGCTTGTGTTAATCCCAAAGGTAACTACTCCTACGGTGCTTGCTCAATTTCGTCCTATAAGCCTGTGCAATGTTTTGTATAAAATAGCCTCAAAGGTGATAGCCAATAGATTAAAAGTGATATTACCTGACATAATATCGGAGGAGCAATCTACTTTTGTCCCCGGAAGGCTCATCACTGATAACATCATTTGCGCATATGAATGTTTGCACTTCATGAAGAGGTCCAGATCAAAGTCCAACAGCTTCTGTGCTCTAAAACTAGATATGATGAAGGCGTATGACAGATTAGAGTGGGACTATTTGTGAGGGATCATGAAAAAATTGGGTTTTGACGGCCACTGGATATATATTGTCATGCGCATGATTTCTTCAGTCTCATTTTCGGTGTGTTTCAATGGAGAAAGGATAGAATCATTCAAGCCTACACGAGGTATCCGGCAGGGAAACCCGATCTCCCCTTACTTATTCTTGATCGCAGCAGAGGGCCTCTCGTGCCTCCTTAAATCAAGTTCTCAGTCGTCTCCGACAGGTATTTAGGTGGCTCCTACGACTCCTACCGTTAACCATCTCCTGTTTGCAGATGATAGCCTGTTGCTTTTCAAAGCCAGTGGGGAAGGATCAGTTCAGGTGTCAAACCTACTTGATATTTACTGTAACGCTTCGGGGCAGAGGATCAACAATGATAAATCTTCGATTTTCTTCAATAAGGGTTGCCCGGCACAGTTGAGAGAGACTATAAAGAACAATTTGCAGGTCCAGAATGAATCATTGAGTGAACGCTACCTGGGTATGCCAACAGATGTTGGTCACTCGAAGAATGGTACGTTCAAATATCTCCGAGACCGTGTCTGGGAAAAGATTAAAGGTTGGATGGAGAAATTGTTGTCTGCGGCAGGCAAGGAAATTTTGATTAAATCGGTTGCACAAGCGATCCCAGTCTACTCGATGGCATGTTTCCGTCTGCCAAGAGGTCTTTGTGATAGCATCACATCGATCATTCGTTAGTTCTGGTGGGGCTCAAAACAAGGGAAGAGGAAGCCGAGCTGGGTAGCATGGGATACCATGACTTTGCCGAAGCATTTAGGAGGTTTGGGATTTCGTGACTTGGAGATCTTCAATCTTGCATTGTTAGCAAGGCAGGCATGGCGTACGCTCACAGACAGTACATCTCTCAGCACCCGGATTCTAAAGGCAGTATATTTTCCGGATTGCTCTTTACTTCAGGCTAAGCTAGGAGCCCACCCATCACAGATATGGAGGGCGATACTGGACGGGCGTGACATCTTGGCACACGGTTTGGTGCACAGAATAGGAGATGGTGCATCCCCTAATATTTGGCGACACAACTAGATACCGCGAGATAATTACAAGCGCCCTATAACAGCTCTCGTCCAAAATCCACCGGACCGAGTATGACAACTCATTGATGTCACATCGGCTAGCTGGAATGAGGGCCTGGTCCGAACGATTTTCACTACCTTCGATGCCGAGGCAATTCTCAAGATCCCTTTGTGCACGCGTCGTGTTGACGATTTTTGGGCGTGGCATCATGACCCTAGGGGGAGATTCCGTGTTCGGTCTGCCTATCACATGATTCTCAAGACTAAGCACGACAGGGAAGCATGGTTGCATGAGGAGGGAGGCACCTCATATGAGGCCAGTGAGACCAACAACTGGTCCATGATTTGGCATATCCAAGTACCCTCGAAACTCAGGATGTTTCTATGGCGATTGGCCCGACAATCTATGCCAACTGGGACTGTTTTGCATCACCGTCATATGTCAACCGAAAATTCTTGCTTACTCTGTGGAGCCGTGGACACATGGAAGCATGCACCGATTACATGCCCTATGTCTGCGAGTATATGGGCTCTGGCTCCGGAGGATTTGGTGCAACACATGGTAGAACGAGGAGAGGAGAACCCAAAAGATTGGCTCTTTGCTATACATGAAATATTAACAAAAGAGCAGTTTGATCGTTTGGTGGTGTCTCTTTGGGCAATATGGGGAGCCAGGAGGAAGGCCATTCATGAGAGTATCTTCCAATCTCCTCACTCGGTCGACAGCTTCATATCTAGCTACTTGGGGGAGTTGCTGGTGATCAATGCCAAAACCCCGGCTGTCACGGCGCAGAGACGCGTCAACCCAAGGGGGTGGCTGGCCTCGTCGGCGGGGAATGCCAAGATTAACGTTGATGCGGCTGTATCGAGGCAAGGGTTCGGCTCAATTGGAGTGATTTGTAGAAATCATGAAGGCATGTTCATCGGCATATCAACTTGTGGCTTCAGCAACATTGCAGACCCACCGACCCTCGAAGCTCTAGCCATTAGAGAAGCCTTGGCACTGGCGGATGATCTGTATTTGAGGCGGGTTGAAGTTGCATCGGATTGCAAAGTGGTCGTGGAAGACTTACAGAAGGACAATCTTACGAGCTACGTTGCAATTGTACATGAAATAATAGCCCACTCTTCAGTTTTTGAGTTCTATAATTTTAAACATGAGTCTAGGAGCTCCAATTATGAAGCTCACAACTTAGCGAGGCATGCATTATCTCTCGGTGGTGGCTGCCGTGTCTGGTTAGGCCATCCCGGGAACCTACCTTCCGTCCCTGTAAACATTGTGACGAATTAATAAAGCATTGTGACGTTGCCTCAAAAAAAGTCAACTAGTTGACGAGCAAGAAGAAGAGCTATTCATGATGTAGGGTTTCTATCGTGGAATTGTCATGGCAAATGTCCTAGTGTGAGGACTTAGTCATAAGGCCAGCGCATCTATATATGTGGTAGCTTGAGAGGGGTTGATCAGAATCGAGAGACACAACACACAAGACGAGGGTTTAGACAGCTTCGGGCCCCGGAAAACATCATCCGGTAATAGCCCTACATGCTGTTTGTGGCTAGGTCTCATTATGCTCATGAGGGAGTCGCCGGTAAGCCGGCTCTCTTCTAGTTATGTCTAGCCCTAAAGATTATTGCTTCTTACTTGTCCCTCTTTGGGGAGCCCTGTCCCTCCTTATATATGTTGAAGGGGTGAGTTACATGTGGAGTCCTATTAGGATTAGGACTAGTCTACCTTCTAATACAAACTGGATACAAGTTTGGGTCTTAACTCATCACGCCTTTCCTCTTAAACCGGCCCATCATTAACATAAACCGGTCTTCTAGGCTTGGGCCTGGTCATCCGTCTGTCCCGCCCGTCGGGTTACTAGTGAGTCATAATGTTCAGGCAGGTTGCTTGTAAACCGTCTGGTCAGGGCGGATCACCAGTGAATCGCCAAGTGTCAACCGGGTCTCAAGTAAATCGCCAAGTCCGGTCGGGTCATATTTCTGGCCCGGTCATACCGCGGGGTATATCCCCGACATTAGCCCCCAGTTTAATTTTGATTTATTCATGTTAAACTGATCCTGTAAAACAAACACAAGAACAAGCTTGACAAGTCATACTCCGGGTTAAAAATTATTGTAAACCGGCATCTGATCATCTTTAAGTCCTTGTCATTTCCTTCTTGATACATGCCCATGAACTCATAGCAAATCTCCTTTAGTAGATACGTTCAAACTTTGTGAATGCAAAAAATCCAGATACTTTTCTTGAGAAATCTGGGTCAATAAGCCAGCTTCAGAGTCAATTTGCTGACATTGGTCTCTTGTAGAGAAATATTGTAAGAAATAATCCATTTGAACCGGCTTCCAAAGCGCCGGATTAAAAAATATTGGTCTTGAAATACTCATGTGACTTTCAGCTGGCTTGAAGATGTAAAACTTGCCGGTTTATTATTATCAAAATTGCCGGGTTATAAAACAGACGATGTCGGGTCATAATTGTTGTTGACACCGGGTCATGTAATTGATCTTATATCCATATTATCGGTAATATGGATATAAGATCAATTATATGACCCGGTGTCAACAACAATTATGACCTGGCATCATATTATTTTATGACCCGGTAATATGGATAGTACTACTTCGCTATACTATAGTCGCACAAGTCGATGTGGACGCCCTTCCCAGGGAGAACCCACTGATTCACTGGGAATTCTTTCTCCACATCCTTCCTGAGATGGAAGTTGACGACTTTGACCGACTTACACTCCCATTTGCTGTCAAGCGAGCTGTCAACGAGGCGGCACGGTTGGATGTGTTCCGAGTCAGCGAAGTTGAAAGCGTCAACGCTGCCCTTGTCCAACACGGGACCATAGCCATCCACCAAACGCGTCACACCGAGAGTGCGGGTGGAATCACGGAACTCGAAGGCAACGAGCGCATCTGTGCCCCCGTCGGCCGTCGCGATCTCGAGACCGTAGTAGTACGCAGGATCCCCGCTGTTGGTACCAGCGCCAGCGCCAGCGAGGAAGAAGGCGGCGACGAGAAGGAGAATGGCAAGCTTCGCCATGGCGGTGTGGTGGCTACTTCTACCCTGCGTTTAGTAAGATAGTAGTACGTAGTATTCTCTCAAAAAAAAGATAGTAGTATGTAGTATGAAACCCAATAACAGTCGCGGTAAGGGCGATCTCTAGCCATGTCCACGTCGGATTTGCATAGTAACATGAAAAAAAAGGCGTGAACTTGTCCGTCGTTGAGATAAAAAACAAACGAGACGATTGGGAGCGGAAAAGCGCATCCAGCCCCATGCCCACGTACTATCACGCACCACTTGCTTCGTCCAGAAGAAAGAGGGCCTCGAGACCCCCGCTCCTTCCTGATTCACGCAACGTCTCATCCCCTTCCCAAAAATTTTGCTCCATCTGGCGATGCGCCCGCCGCTGCCCCCGTGCTGCTTTTCTCTCCTCTCCTTCAAGCGGATCGGCTGATGAGGCGCCGAGGTGGCAGAGCCGTGGAGGCGAGGTCGCATGGGGAACAAGATGTCGTTGATAAAGGCGGCGCTGGCCTTCTTCCCATTGGAGCCGGCGTCGTACGAGATGGCAGCGGCCGAGGTCAGTGGCAGTTTGCTGCAGTCACACAAATCCCGCCCCTTTGGTTTTCTCTGTTTTTCTTCCAATTTGGCTCTGCTTGTTCTGAGTCTCTTTCTGTGTTTCTCTTCTTCAGGGGGTGAAGGTGGGGGAATTTGAGGAGCAGCAAGCCAGGAGGTCTGACCCTCCCCTTAGTGACGGCTGGGTCAGGGTGGGGGCAGAAGCCCGTGGCGAGTTGGGCACCTGTAGGCGGAAGCAGCAGGGTTGGTGGAGGGGCGGATGCGGACGGGCGGCAGTTGAGGGAGGATGGCCGGCCGGAGCGATAGGAGCAGTTCGGGAATCCCATCGCATGAGGCTGCGCTCGTTTGTTTTTCTTTCGTTTGTTCCTGTCATCCCCGCCCCTTGCGCCGGAGAGACGAACGAGGAGGTCGAATAGTGCGTAGCGTCATCTCTATCGTCCTTATCCAATTACAAGCTCCTCTACCAGGTTGAGTTTGCTGACCGCCATGGGTCATGAGTGTGGCCACGATGAATCACATGAGCAAGTTCAACTTCTCCATGACTACATCCATCAGTTTTCCGGCTACTTTGCATTCTTCAGATATGCAGTTTTGTTTTATATCTGCACATCTCATCTTGGCATGAGTGTTTCCTAAAAAAAATCACTGTTGCTGCCTTATCTTCAGTATATGGATTTCTGCAGGTTTCATTGGCCGATGGCTTTTTGGGATATGTATTGCTTGGTCACATGCTCATCAATTGTTGTCAAAGTGACAACCCTCAACTGGATTTCTTATCTTTGTCGTATGTCAACAAATTAAATGATGCAGATGTAGATATATAAAAGGTACTAGCAAATTGACATGTCGACATGTGTCTCTTTCTTACTTCCACATTGATAAATCGTGCCAACAGAACTAAAATTTCGACTGTCCCTCTCGTTCAATGCAACAATTTGAGTTCTAGCATACTAGATTGACACCCATTCATCATGCCATCAAGTTCCTAAGGCATTGTTCAATATTTAGTAATATTAAAAATTGATCTTATATTATTTGTATCTCCTCGGAGATAATCATACCGTTTCAGTTTGATGTTTATTCGGTAAGCGAAGGTATATATCTGTTCACCCTTCTAAGGTGTAGAAGGAGATCATAATTTCGAATTGTCCAGGAGTGTTTGGCAGAAAATCTTCCATTGCTTTGTTATGGTACTGAACCTTGGTATGTCTTGGTTCTTCTTTAGGATTCACCTATATGAACGTGGTGAACATCATTGTTGAGAAGAAGACACATTTAAGCTATCAATTCTAGATCTCTATTTTTTAGGCTATGCAGCTGATACTTTTCTTACTTTGCTAGCTTTACTATTTGTATCTCCATGTTCAGGGCTGTGATGTATATTCTTTCTTTTTCCAATACACATGAGTGAGCATATTTAAGTACAGTGATGCTGAATGGGAGACATTTTTTCTTTCATTCTGTTTGCATGTTATGTACTATTTTTTCCCAATGAAATATGTCATCTTTTCTTCCTTATATTTGGCTTCAAACTGGTGCTGAACAGACCTGTGTCATAACCTCATATGTGATTAACTAACATATCCTTGGATGTCTTAGTAAGCTCAAGGACTGTGGGAGCTGAACTAATGATTTTTACAGTGTCACAATGAAGGTTTCGCTAAAGGTAGTGGGTGTTTCTGAACCTGTAAGTTCATTTTGTTTTCTGTAGTTCTATGTATTCCGTCATCATTAAAGTTTATGTAGTAGCAAAAGCTACGTGTAGGTAAGGTGGAGGTGGAACCTGGAACTTTCTTGTCTCCCCCTCCCAGTAGTTCCATGTTTATTTCTCATAAATGATGGCTATTATATAATACCAGGCCGTAGAGTGTTCGTATGCCAAATTCTACAAGAGTTAGTGGTACGACTAATGCATTTGCTTTACTGACTAAATACATTGACAAAGCTACTCTTTTTTCTAAGCATTGTATTTTGTAAATTAAAAGAAAACGAGTAACATCTAGATATACGTATTAATTGGTCCGTCGACAATTACAGGAACATGTCCGCGGTCATCCACCTAGCATTTGATCAAGCGAATGAAGCTGTGAGACTCAGTATGCCAATGTTGAAGTGACCAAACACCTGACTGTAAAATGGGGCATGTACATCTAGCTCTTTATTCTATCACTTTGATTTGTGGAAGCCACTAAGTTGCTGCTGTAGGGACACATAATCAGACGAAGGAGAGGAGGAAGATCTCAAGAAGATTAATATGTTTCCATATTATTCCACATATACGAGTTTGTGCGATGTTACTTTCAATTACTACAAATGCTCGCCTTTGCTGGTTTACGTCTGCTTCATACTTTTTGTTCTATTTCTGTGTAAATAATTACACTAACTGTTTGTATTAAAATAAAGGGATATTTGCAGGCTTCAATGGAAGGGTGTTGTAAGAGATCAGAAACTTTGTTTGTGAATCATATTATGTGGTACATTTGTGACTTGTTGCTAGAAGTGAGAAGAGGCCAAATGAATCTTTGTAAGATTTTAAGCTACGATGTAAGCAAAATTCAGTTTGTACGAATGATTGATCAGTCATGGTATGAACTCTTATAACATACGCACATGACCTTATCTTTGTTTCTGGGTTGATCCATCTAAGCTATAATGTTATATATCTCCAACAATCCAATCGAATAATCCTCTCGTTTCATCAATCCAAGTCAGAAGTGGCAACTAACATATTTAACTCAAATTGCTCAGGAGCGAGACTACGGACCTAACAAGGCAGACCAATATGCTGAGAACATAAACGTCTCAAGAGGCGCGCAGAGGCGCGCCCCAACCACTAGTGAGATATGATGTGGATGGATGAATCCAGATGCTGCTCTGCATTTATAGGGTCTTTGGATCATGCCTCCTTCCGCCATTGCCGGAGTGTCTCCCTCTCTCTGGTAGCAGTGCCGTGCATGCGCAGCAGTCTCTCCCTCTCTCGGGTACCAACTCACATGCATGCGGATCCAGATCCAATCTGCTTCTGTGATAATATTTATTATTCAAAACAAAACAAAGCTTTCAATTTTTAATCCCTTTCAAGTACAACAAAATCTAATCCAATCCAATCGAATCACATCACATCACACAAGATGCTTCTGGGCCCCTTCAGAGTCCAAACTCCAGGCTTCTCCTTGGCCACTCGCTCGAAAATCCTAAAAACGCAGTTGCAAACTCAAAGCCCATAGTGCACTTTCTTATGTTGCACCAATTGCCTCATTAACTAAGAACCTTTGTGATGAGAAAAATGCAAGTACGTCTCGGATTATAGATGAGCTTTGGGTCATATAAGACAATAATTCCTACTAGTTAATTCCTAAGATCCATTTAGGTGCATGGCAAGTGGTGGAAAGTTTAGTATCATACTGCTACTGGAGTGAGAGTGAGACTCATTTATAAGACCTGCTCTACCACATGTTATTGGGAGCTTGGGAAAAGGGGTTGTACACGCATGCTCCTCCTCCGCCGCCGCCCACCACGCCTCGCACCGGCGCGGGAATGAGCCGAGCCTTATTTTTGTCGGTCAAGAATGGTTAATTAATCTTGGATTAATTGACGAGATGCTACAGTAGCGCCACTCGACCGTGGGTTGTTCGCAGGCTCGGCCGTGGGCCTCGGCGCAGGCCCTTCTACCTGACGACCTATATAAGGAGGCGCTGGCCAGTGGAGTGACCTCTAGCCCACTCCCTCCCTCCTGCACAACCCTAGCCGCCATCTATTGTTCCTCACTCTGTGCTGCTTCCGGCGATCCCATCACGACGAGCACGTGCACGGTTGGCCGGGAGAGAAGGTGCCTCCAGAAACCTGTCGAGATCCTGCCGGGAAGAACGACGATAAGGTTTTTGGGCAGTGCCTGAACGCAACTGCTCCCGGTCCATTCCTGTCATTGAAGACACCGTCGTCAAGAAGAAGGCCACAAACGACGTCGAGGCTGCTGCTGCCGCCACCGTGTTGTCCTGGCGAACTGGAGGTATGATTTGTTCATCCCTCATTTACTCGTTCTTGTGCTAGCCGTATATAGTGTGTTCATAGATGTTATAATTATATGTACTCTATGTGCTCATATGCTTAGGTATCGGTATGAGCGGTATACTGTCATTGCCATGCTTACTTATACTTGTGGATTAGTCTAATCGAAAAGGTGTTGATATTTCCAACAATTCAAAAACCTTATGGTAGGCACTTTTTGATTCAAGGCTTCTCCTCTACACTGAAACCGAAAAAGTTTACTGGAACGCATTTTAAGCATTGGCAGACGAGGAGCACCTTGTGACTCACAGCTATGAACAAATTATGGGTTGGTGTTGTGGATCCCGCGGGAACAATTGCTCCTAAACAGGAGAAGGTGTTCAGGGAGACCACCACTGTCTTTGTGGGAGCCATTCTTACCGTCTTAGATTAATTGACGAGCTGCTACAATAGTGCCAGACTCGGTCGTGGGCCTGAGCCCAGACCCATCTACTTGACAGCCTATATAAGGAAGCGATGGCCAATGGAGTGAACCCTAACTTACTCACTCACTCCCACACAATACTAGCTGTCATCTATTGTTCCTATGTCTGTGCTGCTTCCAGCGATCCCATCCCGACGATCGCGTGCATGATTGGTCGGGAGAGCAAGTGCCTCCGGAAACCTGTCGTTTGAGATCTTGCCCGAGAGAACGACAATAAGGTTTTTGGGGAGCGTCCCGACGCGACTGCTCCCACTCTGTACCCGTCACGATCCTCCTCTACTTCCACTACTTCCCCTACATTGACACCACGGTCGAAGACGCCGCCATCAAGAAGACGACCACGGACGATGCCGAGGTTGCCGCCGCTGCCACCGCGTTGGCTTGGGCAACTGGAAGGTAAGATTTGTTCATCCCTTAGTTACTTGTGTTGGGGAACGCAGTAATTTCAAAAAATTTCCTACGCACACGCAAGATCATGGTGATGCATCGCAACGAGAGGAGAGTGTGATCTACGTACCCTTTGTAGATCGACAACGGAAGCGTTTGGTTGATGTAGTCGTACGTCTTCATGGCCTGACCGATCAAGCACCGAAACTACGGCACCTCCAAGTTTTAGCATACGTTCAGCTCGATGACGATCCCCAGACTCCGATCCAGCAAAGTGTCGGAGAAGAGTTCCGTCAGCACGACGGCGTGGTGACGATCTTGATGTACTACTGCTGCAGGGCTTCGCCTAAGCACCGCTACAATATTATCGAGGACTATGGTGGCTGGGGGCGCCGCACACGGCTAAGAATAAGATCGCGTGGATCAACTTGTGTTCATGGGGTGCCCCTTGCCTCAGTATATAAAGGATGGAGGAGGAGGAGGCCGGCCAAGGCTAGGTGCGGCCAGGATGTGGAGTCCTACTAGGACTCCAAGTCCTAGTAGGAGTCCACCAAGAGGGGAGGAAGGGAGAAGGAAGTGGAGGAGAAGGAGAGGTGGCCGGCCCCCTTTTCCCTAGTCCAATTCGGACTAGAGGGGAGGGGGGCGCAGAAGCCCCTTGGCCCTTTCTCCTCTTCCCACTAAAGCCCATCAAGGCCCATTGCTTCTCCCGTAACTACCCGGTACTCCGAAAAATACCCGAATCACTCGGAACCTTTCCGATGTCCGAATATAGTCATCCAATATATCAATCTTTACGTCTCGACCATTTAGAGACTCCTCGTCATGTCCCCGATCTCATCCGGGACTTCGAACTCCTTCGGTACATCAAAACTCATAAACTCATAATATAACTGTCATCGAAACCTTAAGCGTGCGGACCCTACGGGTTCGAGAACAATGTAGACATGACCGAGACACGTCTCCGGTCAATAACCAATAGTGGGACCTGGATGCACATATTGGCTCCTACATATTCTACGAAGATCTTTATCGGTCAGACCGCATAACAACATATGTTGTTCCCTTTGTCATCGGTATGTTACTTGCCCGAGATTCGATTGTCGGTATCTTAATACCTAGTTCAATCTCGTTACCGGCAAGTCTCTTTACTCGTTCCGTAATACATCATCTCACAACTAACTCATTAGTTGCAATGCTTGCAAGGCTTATGTGATGTGCATTACCGAGAGGGCCCAGAGATACCTCTCCGACAATCGGAGTGACAAATCCTAATCTCGAAATATGCTAACCCAACATGTACCTTTGGAGACACCTGTAGAGCCCCTTTATAATCACCCAGTTACGTTGTGACGTTTGGTAGCACACAAAAGTGTTCCTCCGGCAAACGGGAGTTGCATAATCTCATAGTCATAGGAACATGTATAAGTCATGAAGAAAGCAATAGCAACATACTAAACGATCAGGTGCTAAGCTAATGGAATGGGTCATGTCAATCACATCATTCTCCTAATGATGTGATCCCGTTAATTAAATAACAACTCTTTTGTTTATGGTTAGGAAACATAACCATCTTCGATTAACGAGCTAGTCAAGTAGAGGCATACTAGCGACACTTTGTTTGTCTATGTATTCACACAAGTATTATGTTTCCGGTTAATACAATTCTAGCATGAATAATAAACATTTATCATGATATAAGGAAATAAATAATAACTTTATTATTGCCTCTAGGGCATATTTCCTTCAACTTGTTCTTCTGCTAGCCGTATATGTTGTGTTCATCGATGTTTCGAATCTATGTACTCTACATGCTCAGATGCTTAGGTATTGGTATGAGTTGCATACTGTCATTGCTATGTTTACTGTTTACTCGTGGATTAGTCTAATCGAAAAGATGCTTATATTTCCAACAGTACGCACTACTCCAAAAACGCATCTAGGGATAAAAGGACTAGTACAACGCACTTAATAATTCATCATTATTAAACACTGCTACCTCTTGAGCACTGCATTGGATTTCCCCGAAGAGGAGAGGATGATGCGGCAAAGTAGCATAAGTATTTCCCTCAGTTTTTGAGAACCAAGGTATCAATCCAGTAGGAGGCTACGCACGAGTCCCTCGTACCTACACAAAAACAATAGCTCAACGCAACCAACGCGTTTAGGGGTTGTCAATCCCTTCACGGTCACTTAGGAAAGTGAGATCTGATAGAGATGATAAATAATATTTTTGGTATTTTTGGTATAGAGATGCAAAGTAAAAGCAAAGTAAAAAAGCAAAGCAATAAAAAGCAAAGCAATAATAAAGTGATGGAGATTGGTATGATGAGAAAGAGACCCGGGGGCCATAGGTTTCACTAGTGGCTTCTCTCAAGAGCATAAGTATTCTACGGTGGGTGAACAAATTACTGTTGAGCAATTGACAGAATTGAGCATAGTTATGAGAATATCTAGGTATGATCATGTATATAGGCATCACGTCCGAGACAAGTAGACCGACTCCTGCCTGCATCTACTACTATTACTCCACTCATCGACCGCTATCCAGCATGCATCTAGAGTATTAAGTTAAAAACAGAGTAACGCCTTAAGCAAGATGACATGATGTAGAGGGATAGTTTCATGAAATATGATAAAACCATCTTGTTATCCTCGATGGCAATGATACAATACGTGCCTTGCTGCCCCTTCTGTCACTGGGAAAGGACACCGCAAGATCGAACCCAAAGCTAAGCACTTCTCCCATGGCAAGAACAACCAATCTAGTAGGCCAAACTGTTGAATTCTAGAGGCAATAATAAAATGGTTATTATTGATATTTCCTTGTTCATGATAATTGTCTATTGTTCATGCTATAATTGTATTAGGAAACCGTAATACATGTGTGAATACATAGACCACAACATGTCCCTAGTAAGCCTCTAGTTGACTAGCTCGTTGATCAATAGATGGTTATGGTTTCCTGACCATGGACATTGGATGTCATTGATAACGGGATCACATCATTAGGAGAATGATGTGATGGACAAGACCCAATCCTAAGCCTAGCACAAAGATCGTATAGTTCGTGTGCTAAAGCTTTTCTAATGTCAAGTATCATTTCCTTAGACCATGAGATTGTGCAACTCCCGGATACCGTAGGAATGCTTTGGGTGTGCCAAACGTCACAACGTAACTGGGTGGCTATAAAGGTGCACTAGGTATCTCCGAAAGTGTCTGTTGGGTTGGCACGAATCGAGACTGGGATTTGTCACTCCGTGTAAACGGAGAGGTATCTCTGGGCCCACTCGGTAGGACATCATCATAATGTGCACAATGTGACCAAGGAGTTGATCACGGGATGATGTGTTACGGAACGAGTAAAGAGACTTGCCGGTAACGAGATTGAACAAGGTATCGGGATACCGACGATCGAATCTCGGGCAAGTATCGTACCGGTAGACAAAGGGAATTGTATACGGGATTGATTGAATCCTTGACATCGTGGTTCATCCGATGAGATCATCGTGGAACATGTGGGATCCAACATGGGTATCCAGATCGCTGTTGGTTATTGGAGAGATGTCTCGGTCATGTCTGCATGGTTCCCGAACCCGTAGGGTCTACACACTTAAGGTTCGATGACGCTAGGGTTATAGGAAGTTGTATGTGTTACCGAATGTTGTTTCAGAGTCCCGGATGAGATCCCGGACGTCACAAGGAGTTCCGAAATGGTCCGGAGGTGAAGATTTATATTAGGAAGGTTTACGGTCACCGGAAATGTTCGGAGTACCGGGTGATGACAGTCATGAGAAAAAGGTGTTTGCGGAGCCCGGCAGTGTTTGGGGGGTCATGGCGAAGGGAAGGCGTTGGGGGGCTTCATGGGCGAAGGGAAGGGGGCAAACCAGCCCACTAAGGGGTTGTGCGCCCCCTCACCTATTCCCACGTGACCAGGGGGTTTGGGGCGCCCCATCTAGGGTTCCCACCTCCTGGCTTCGGGGCCAAGTCACCCAAGGGGGAGATCCCATCTGCCTTGGCCGCCGCCTCCCCTTGCCCTTGCCCCTATATATAGTGGAGGCTTTGGCGCTGCACAACACACGGGTCTCTCTCTCCCAAGGCGCAGCCCTACCTCTCTCCCTCCTTGTCTCTCGTAGTGCTTGGCGAAGCCCTGCTGGAGTACCACGCTCCTCCACCACCACCACGTTGTCGTGCTGCTGCTGGACGGAGTCTTCCCCAACCTCTCCCTCTCTCCTTGCTGGATCAAGGCACGGGAGACGTCGCCGGGATGCATGTGTGTTGAACGCAGAGGCGCCTTTGTTCTAGTAATGCTTCCGCTTAGCGATCTACAAGGGTATGTAGATGCACTCCCCTTCCCCCCGTTTCTAGATTACTCCATAGATTGATCTTGGTGATGCGTAGAAAATTTTAAATTTCTGCTATGATCCCCAACAGTGGCATCATGAGCTAGGTATATGCATAGATTCTATGCACGAGTAGAACACAAAGTAGTTGTGGGCGATGATTTGTTCAATTTGCTTGCCGTTACTAGTCTTATCTTGATTCAGCGGCATTGTGGGACGAAGCGGCCCGGACCGACTTTACACGTACACTTACGTGAGACGGGTTCCACCGACTGACATGCACTTGATGCATAAGGTGGCTGGCGGGTGTCTGTCTCTCCCACTTTGGTCGGATCGGATTTGATGAAAAGGGTCCTTATGAAGGGTAAATAGCAATTGGCATATCACTGTTGTGGTTTTGCGTAGGTAAGAAACGTTCTTGCTAGAAACCCATAGCAGCCACGTAAAACATGCAACAACAATTAGAGGACGTCTAACTTGTTTTTGCAGGGTATGCTATGTGATGTGATATGGCCAAAAGGATGTGATGAATGATATATGTGATGTATGAGATTGATCATGTTCTTGTAATAGGAATCACGACTTGCATGTCGATGAGTATGACAACCGGCAGGAGCCATAGGACTTGTCTTAATTTATTTATGACCTGTGTGTCAATGAAAACGCCATGTAATTATTTTACTTTATTGCTAACCGTTAGCCATAGTAGTAGAAGTAATAGTTGGCGAGGCAATTTCATGAAGACACAATGATGGAGATCATGATGATGGAGATCATGGTGTCATGCCGGTGATGATGGTCTTCATGCCGCGCCTCGAAGATGGAGATCAAAGGCGCAAGATGATATTGGCCATATCATGTCACTTTATGATTTGCATGTGATGTTTGTCATGTTTACATCTTATTTGCTTAGAACGACGGTAGCATAAATAAGATGACCCCTCGCAATAATTTCAAGAAAGTGTTCCCCCTAACTGTGCACCGTTGCTAAGGTCCGTTGTTCCGAAGCACCACGTGATGATCGGGTGTGATAGGTTCTAACATTCGCATACAACGGGTGTAAGCCAGATTTACACACGCAATATACTTAGGTTAACTTGACGAGCCTAGCATGTACGGACATGGCCTCGGAACACAGAAGACCGAAAGGTCGAACATGAGTCATATAGTGGATACGATCAACATGAAGATGTTCACCGATGATGACTAGTCCGTCTCACGCGATGATCGGACACGGCCTAGTTGACTTAGATCATGTATCACTTGGATGACTAGAGGGATGTCTATCTAAGTGGTTGTTCATTGAATAATTTGATTAGATGAACTTAATTATCATGAACATAGTCAAAAGGTCTTTACAAATTATGTTGTAGCTCATGCTTTGGTTCTACTGTTTTAGATATGTCCCTAGAGAAAATTTAATTGAGAGTTGACAGTAGCAATTATGCGGACTGGGTCCGTGAACTGAAGATTGTCCTCATTGCTGCACAGAAGGGTTATGTCCTTAATGCACCGCTCAGTGTGTTGAACCTCGAGCATGTCTATAGATGTTGGGAAACATCTGACATACACATTTTGATGACTACGTGATAGTTCAGTAGGTAATACTAACGGTTTAGAATTGTGGCACCAAAGACGTTTTTGAAACGTCGCAGAACATATGAGATGTTCCAAAGACTGAAATTGGAATTTCAGACTAGTGCCCACGTCAAGAGGTATGAGACCTCTGACAAGTTTCTTAAGCCTGCAAACTAAGGGAGAAAAACTCAATCATTTAGCATGTGCTTAGATTGTCTGAGTACTACAATCGCTTGAATCGAGTGGGAGTTAATCTTCCAGATGAGATAGTGATGGCTCTCCATAGTCACTGCCACCAAGCTATTGGAGCTTCATGATGAACTATAACATATTAGGGATAGACATGATGATCCTTGAGCAACTCGCGATGTTTGACACCGCGAAAGTAGAAATCAGGTAGGAGCTTCAATTGTTGATGGTTAAACCACTAGTTTCAAGAAGGGCAAGGGAAAGAAGGGATACTTCATGAGACGGCAAATCAGTTGCTTCTCTAGTGAAGAAACCCAGGGTTGAACCAAACCCGAGACTAAGTGCTTCTATAATGAGGGGAACGGTCACTGAAGCAGAACTACCCTAGATACTTGATAGATGAGAAGGCTGGCAAGGTCGACAGAAGTATTTTGGATATACGTCATATTATTGTGTACTTTACTAGTACTCCTAGTAGCACCAGGGTAATAAATACCGGTTCGGTTGCTAAGCGTTAGTAACTCTAAATAAAAGGCTGCGGAGACTAGCTGACGATATGTGTTGGAAGTGTTTCCAAGGTTGATGTGATCAAACATCGCATGCTCCCTCTACCATCGGGATTGGTGTTAAACTGAAATAATTGTTATTTGGTGTTTGCATTGAGCATAGACATGATTGGATTATGTTTATCGCCACATGGTTATTCATTTAAGGAGAATAATGGTTACTCTGTTTATTTGAATAATACCTTCAATGGTCTTGCACCTAAAATGAATGGTTTATTAAATCTTGATCATAGTGATACACATGTTCATGCCAAAAGATATAAGATAGTAATGATAGTACCACGTACTTGTGGCACTGCCATTTGAGTCATGTTGGTATAAAACACATGAAGAAGCTCCATGTTGATGGATCTTTGGACTCACTCGTTTTTGAAAAGATTGAGACATGCGAACCATGTCTATTGGTAGATATGCATGAAGAAACTCCATGCAGATGGATCGTTTGGACTCACTTGATTTTGAATCACTTGAGACATGCAAATCATACCACGTGGGCAAGATGACTGAAAGGCCTCGTTTTCAGTGAGATGGAGCAAGAAAGCAACTTGTTGGAAGTAATACATTTTGATGTGTGCAGTCCAATGAGTGTTGAGGCACACAGTGGATATCGTTATGTTCTTACTTCACAGATGATTTGAGTAGATGCTGAGTATATTTACTTGATGAAACACAAGTCTGAATTATTGAAAGGTTTAAGTAATTTCAGAGTGAAGTTGAAGATCATCGTGACAAGATGATAAAATGTCTATGATATGATCATAGAGATGAATATCTGAGTTACGAGTTTGGCACACAATTAAGACATTGTGGAAATTGTTTCACAACTAATACCGCCTGGACCACCATAGTGTGATGGTGTGTCCGAACATCACAACTGCACCCTATTGGATATGGTGCATACCATGATGTATCTTATCGAATTACCACTATCGTTTATGGGTTAGGCATTAGAGACAACCACACTCACTTTAAATAGGGCACCACACAATTCCGTTGAGACGACACCGTATGAACTATGGTTTAGAGAAACCTAAGCTATCGTTTCTTAAAAGTTTGGGGCTGCGATGCTTATGTGAAAAAGTTTCAGGCTGATAAGCTCGAACCCAAAGCGGATAAATGCATCTTCATAGAATACCCAAAAATAGTTGGGTATACCTCCTATTTCAGATTCAGAAGCAAAAGTGATTGTTTCTAGAAACGGGTCCTTTCTGGAGGAAAAGTTTCTCTTGAAAGAATTGAGTGGGAGGATGGTGGAGACTTGATGAGGTTATTGAACCGTCACTTCAACTAGTGTGTAGTAGGGCACATGAAGTTGTTCCTGTGGCACCTACACCAATTGAAGTGGAAGCTTATGATAGTGATCATGAAACTTCGGATCAAGTCACTATCAAACCTCATAGGTCGACAAGGATGCATACTACTTCAGAGTGGTACGTAATCCTGTCTTGGAAGTCATGTTGCTAGACAACAATGAACCTACGAGCTATGGAGAAGTGATGGTGGGCCCAGATTCCTAAGAATGGCTCGAGGCCATATAATCCGAGAGAGGATCCATGTATAAAAGGAAGTATAGACTTTGAAAGAACCACTTGATGGTCGTAAGGCTGTTGAGTGCAGATGGATTTTAAAAGGAAGATAGACAATGATGGTAAGTGTCACCATTAAGAAAGCTCGACTTGTCGTTAAGATGTTTCCCGACAAGTTCAAGGAGTTGACTACGATGAGACTTTCTCACTCGTAGCGATGCTAAGAGTTTGTTGGAATTATGTTAGCAGTTACTGCATTATTTATGAAATCTTGCAAATAGGATGTAAAAAACATTGTTTCCTCGACATTTTTCTTGAGGAAAGGTTGTATGTGATACAACTAGAAGGTTTTGTCAATCCTGAAAGATGCTGACAAGTATGCAAAGCTCCAGCAATCCTTCTAAGGACTGGAGTAAGCATCTCGGATTTGGAATGTACGGTTTGATGAGATGATCAAAGATTTTGGGTTTATACAAAGTTTATGAGAAACTTGTATTTCCAAAGAAGTGAGTGGGAGCACTAAAGAATTTTTGATGAGTATATGTTGTTAACATATTGTTGATCAGAAATGATGTAGAATTTCTGGAAAGCATGCAGGGTTATTTGAAAAGTGTTTTTCAATGGAAAATCTGGATTAAGCTACTTGAACATTGAGCATCAAGATCTATAAGGATAGATAAAAAACGCTTAATAGTACTTTCGAATGAATACATACCATGACAAGATTTTGAAGGAGTTCAAAATAGATCAGCAAAGAAGGAGTTCTTAGCTGTGTTACAAGGTGTGAATATTGAGTAAGACTCAAGAAATGACCACGGCAGAAGAGAGAGAAAGGACGAAGGTCGTCCCCTATGCTTTAGACGTAGGCTCTACAGTATGCTATGCTGTGTACCGCACCTGAAGTGTGCCTTGCCATGAGTCAGTCAAGGGGTACAAGAGTGATCCAGGAATGGATCACACGACAGCGGTCGAACTTATCCTTAGTAACTAGTGGACTAAGGAATTTTCTCGATTATGGAGGTGGTAAAAGAGTTCGTCGTAAAGGGTTACGTCGATGCAAACTTTGACACTAATCCGGATGACTCTGAGTAGTAAACCGGATTCGTATAGTAGAACAGTTATTTGGAATAGTTCCAAGTAGCGCATGGTAGCTGCATCTACAAGATGACATAGAGATTTGTAAAGCACACATGGATCTGAAAGGTTCAGACTCATTGACTAATAAACCTCTCTCACAAGCAAGATATGAACAAACCCCATGGGTGTTGGATTCATTGCAATCACATAGTGATGTGAACTAGATTATTGACTCTAGTGCAAGTGGGAGACTGTTGGAAATATGCCCTAGAGGCAATAATAAAATGGTTATTATTGTGTTTCCTTGTTCATGATAATTGTCTATTGTTCATGCTATAATTGTATTAACCGGAAACCGTAATACATGTGTGAATACATAGAACACAACATGTCCCTAGTAAGCCTCTAGTTGACTAGCTCGTTGATCAATAGATGGTCATGGTTTCCTGACCATGGACATTGGATGTCATTGATTACGGGATCACATCATTAGGAGAATGATGTGATGGACAAGACCCAATTCTAAGCCTAGCACAAGATCGTATAGTTCGTCTGCTAAAGCTTTTCTAATGTCAAGTATCATTTCCTTAGACCATGATATTGTGCAACTCCCGGATACCGTAGGAATGCTTTGGGTGTACCAAACGCCACAACGTAACTGGGTGGCTATAAAGGTGCACTACGGGTATCTCTGAAAGTGTCTGTTGGGTTGGCACAAATAGAGACTAGGATTTGTCACTCCGTGTAAACGGAGAGGTATCTCTGGGCCCACTCGGTAGGACATCATCATAATGTGCACAATGTGACCAAGGAGTTGATCACGGGATGATGTGTTACGGAACGAGTAAAGAGACTTGTCGGTAACGAGATTGAACAAGGTATCGGGATACCGACGATCGAATCTCAAGCAAGTACTATACCGGTAGACAAAGGGAATTGTGTACGGGATTGACTGAATCCTTATCATCGTGGTTCATCCGATGAAATCATTGTGGAACATGTGGGATCCAACATGGGTATCCAGATCCCGCTGTTGGTTATTGACCAGAGAGATGTCTCGGTCATGTCTGCATTATTCCCGAGCCCGTATGGTCTACACACTTAAGGTTCGATGACGCTAGGGTTATAGGGAAAGTATGTACGCGGTTACCGAATGTTGTTCGGAGTCCCGGATGAGGTCCCGGACGTCAAGAGGAGTTCCAGAATGGTCCGGAGGTGAAGATTGATATATTGGACGAAGGGTTTTGGAGTCCGGAAGTGTTCCGGAGGTACCGGGTGATGACCAGCATGACCGAAAGGTGTTTCGGGAGCCCCGACAAGTGTTGGGGGGCTTCATGGGCCAAGGGAAGGGGGCAAACCAGCCCACTAAGGGGCTGTGCGCCCCCCTCACCTATTCCCACGTGACCAGGGGGTTTGGGGCGCCCCATCTAGGGTTCCCACCTCCTGGCTTGGGGGCCAAATCACCCAAGGGGGGGATCCCATCTGCCCTGGCCGCCGCCCCCCTAGGGGAAGATCCCATCTGCCCTGGCTGCCGCCCCCCCCCCCCAGGGGAAACCCTAGGGCGCCTCCCCTTGCCCTTGCTCCTATATATAGTGGAGGTTTTGGGGCTGCACAACACACGAGTCTCTCTCTCCCTAGGCGCAGCCCTACCTCTCTCCCTCCTCGTCTCTCGTAGTGCTTGGCGAAGCCCTGCTGGAGTATTGCGCTCCTCCACCACCACCACGCCGTCGTGTTGTTGCTAGACGGATTCTTCCCCAACCTCTCCCTCTCTCCTTGCTGGATCAAGGCATGGGAGACGCCACCGGGCTGCACGTGTTCGGCGCTTAGATCGGAATCGACCGCGATCTGAATCGCTACGAGTACGACTACCTCATCCGTGTTCTAGTAACGCTTCCGCTTAGCGATCTACAAGGGTATGTAGATGCACTCCCCTTCCCCTCGTTGCTAGATTACTCCATAGATTGATCTTGGTGATGCGTAGAAAATTTTAAATTTCTGCTACAATCCCCAACACAAACCAAACTAATAATTCGAAGAGACTTGCAAAGATAACCAATCATACATAAAAGAATTCGGAGAAGATTCAAATATTATTTATAGATAGACTTGATCATAAACCCACAATTCATCGGTGTCAACAAACACACCGCAAAAAGAAGATTACATCGAATAGATCTCCACGAGAGAGGGGGAGAACATTGTATTGAGATCCAAAAAAAGAGAGAAGAAGCCATCTAGCTACTAACTATGGACCCGTAGGTCTGAAGTAAACTACTCACACTTCATCGGAGGTGCTTGGATGATGATGTAGAAGCCCTCCGTGATCGATGCCCCCTCCGGCGGAGCTCCGGAACAGGTCCCAAGATGGGATCTCGTGGATACAGAAAGTTGCGGCGGTGGAATTAGGTTTTTGGCTCCGTATCTGATCGTTTGGGGGTACGTGGATATATATAGGAGGAAGAAGTACGTCGGTGGAGCTTCGAGGGGCCCACGAGGCAGGGGGCGCGCCCTCCACCCTCGTGACTGCCTCGTGGCTTTCTTAATGGAGGGTCCAAGTCTCCTGGATCTTATCTGATGAGAAAATCACGTTTCCGAAGGTTTCAATACGTTTGAACCTCGTTTGATATTCATTTTCTTCGAAACCCTAAAACAGGCAAAAAACAGCAATTCTGGGCTGGGCCTCCGGTTAATAGGTTAGTCCCAAAAATAATATAAAAATGGGTAATAAAGCCCAATAATGTCCAAAACAGTAAATAATATAGCATGGAGCAATCAAAAATTATAAATACGTTGAAGACGTATCAAACACTCAAACTTCAAGCATGAGATTCATGCAAAGACATTACTCCTTTTTAAAGGATGCCGGAGTACCCGCTTGCACAGGGCATCCATGCTGCCTGCTTGGAGCCCTCCCCATCGTCCGCTCTGTCGCTCCGTCCCTCACCACGGTGGTGGCTCCGTGGGTCCATGATGAGTCGGCCATGAGCCGGAGTTGACTTTTAGTACCTCTCGGGTAGCAACTCAAATGTGGATCCAGATCCAAATCTTCTTCTATTATGATATTTATTACTCAAAAAAAATCAAAGCCTTCAATTTTTAACCCCTTTCAATACAACAAAATCGAATCATATCACATCACATCACACCTGGGCCCCTTCCTTCGAAACTCCAAACTCCACACTTCCCCTTGAGCAGCCAGTGACGCACATAGCTGGCTCGAGAATCCTAAAAACCCAGTTGTAAACTGAAAAGCCCATAGTTCACTTTCTCATGTTGCACCAATTGCCTCATTCATTAATAACCTTCTGATAATGAGAAAAATGCAACTATAGCTGACCAGACTAGTACGAACCATTTAATAACAGTATTAAGCACTCAAACTTCAAGCATTAGATTCATTGAAAGACATTACTCCTTTAAACGATGCTTGATTACCTCTCTGCGCAGGGCATCTTAGACGTCCGATACGCCCGCGACGCGTCATGCTGCCTTCCGCTCACATCGTTCTGTCCCTCGTCGTGCCAGCTGCTTCAGAAGTCCATGGCGTGTGGGCCGGGTGCGCGCCCATCTCCCTGTCGCCTGCCGTCTTTTGACTCGTGTTGCGTGTGCTTTTCCTGCGCTGGTGGAGACGGCATGCCAGGGAGTTCAGTTGTTGTTTGGCCGGTTGTTGACCTTTGGTGGCTAGCCGGATACGTTCAACGTTGTTGGGTCCGCTCGGTTTGCTTGGGGCTGCTCGTTTGGCGTGTTCTGGGTGGGTGTGTTTATTTGGTTCGGTTGCTACATTCCCTGTTGTTGGCCGCCTCGTGATCGTGATCGGCTTCACTTGACGGCATGCCCTTTGTACCGTTGTCGAGATAGCTGAGAGCGTAAGATGGTATAATTGTGGTCGAGGTAGCCGAGAGCGTAGGGTGGTGTAGCCATGGTCGATGTCGAGTCGGGGTGACCGGTGTCGAGGTAGTCGTTGTGGACCAGGAAAAGGAGCGACGATGGTGGCCCGAGGAGGCGCCGGCGGCGGCTAGGTTAGGAGCGCGTCGACGGTGCTCGAAGTAGGCGAGGAAGAACCCGACAACATGACGAAGACCGGCGCGGACGGTGGTGTTCCCGCGCTTAGGGAGGCAGCGCGGCACATACCACGTACAAGTCGACGCGCGGGGATGGCGGAGTGGACCGTGCCGCGGCGCTACGGCCCGAAGGGCAACACAGGTGCAGCGCGCAGGTCGGGGCGACGGCGGGGAAGACCTCATGGCGGCGGCAGAGACCGCGTGCCACGCTCGCAACGGCCCAATGAGACGACGCAGCAGCAATGCGAGGGGTGATGCAGCCACGGGGACGATCTGAAGCAGACGGCCTCGGGGCGGCGGTGAACCGCGGGCTGCAACACTACGGACCGAAGGAGCGACGCAGCGGCAGTGCGCGGGTCAATGCAGCTGCGAGGAGAACCATGGGACAGCGACAGAAACTTCGTGTCACGCTTGCTATGACCCGACGGAGCGATACAACGGCAGCGCGAGGGTTGGTGTAGGCACGGGAGCGGCCATGTTGCGGCCACCCGGTGCTCAGTCAATGAAGAGGTGTGCATACGCGATGACGATATTCGTAGCAGGTGCAGGCAGCAAAGCTGTACATGCATGGGACGTACGTACAAGCCACCCTGTACACCGTGACATGGATCGGTGGATTTAGATCACCAAGCAACAAATCACGCTGGAAGACGACCTACAATCCACGCCTGCGTGCGCCAACGCGGGATGCTTGAGGGCCACAGGCCACAGCCCACAGGTCACGCGGCGCGGACGAAGGACGGGCTAGCGCGCACGAGCTGCCGGACGTCGCAGCTGCGCTGCACAACGTGCATGGACGCGTCCTGCATGAAGCCGATCTCAGTGGAGAGCGACGCGCGGACGGATGCGGGCGTCCCTCGGGTGCCACGGCCGCGCTTGATGTGTAGTCCCCGTCAAGGTTGGAGTAGCTGCGCACTAGGACCGACGGGGCGGTGGGCGACGCAAACCGATTTACAGATCGGAAAATCAAAAAGGGACACCGATTAGTCGATCGATAAAAAAAAACCTGGATCAATAGATAAGAAGGAGGACTTTTGAGAACAGCCGATCAACATGATTGGCAGATAAACTCTAGGCACGGGCGGCACGGCCTCCGGTGGCGATCATGGGAAGATTGAATGTTCCGAGGGCGGCGTTGTGCGGAAGCGGCGGCGGTTAGAGTTTGGATCAGGGTTAGGCTAATGCCATGTTAGAAGAGAATAGAAAAAGATTCATGAAATTGATGATTATTGCTTGAGCCTTGTTGGCATATATGTAGAAGTACATGATTATCTTAAAGTACAAGACAAGGTAAAATAAACTTTACGCTATTCTATATTTTCTAAATAAACATTATACTCAACAGTTGAAAACCGTAAAATTTTGCTAACTTCTGTTTGTAGCAGATGTGATAATAGACTCGAAGTTTCTTGTGTCAACGTGCACATCTTTATTTACAGAAATACTATAATATACAATATATTTTTTCGCCGGAAAAATGCCCACTTTATTTATTTTTAGAAAAATGTAACACTGTGGTTACGCAAATAGTTATTTTTTTTATTCAATGAGTACAATTTTTATCCATTTATTTTGTATGTATTGTTTACTTCTGGGGGAAGAGCTTGTGGCGATGCTAGTGATGATCATCTACGTTAATAATGTTTTGTAGTTCAAAAAAAAAAGAAAATCCTAATAAAACGTTCTTCAGAAATCTCAGTCTTCATTAAAAAGCTCATCTATATTAGCAAAATGCTCACACTCACGTTGAAAATTTTACGTATCAAGAGTTCACTTTTTCCTATTTTTATTAAATAAAATGTTGGAATGGTCAGCGAGAAAAATGTATGGAAAAAGCTTGGCTTCAACCGGCGGACGCTCGCGTGCGATCCGCCGGCTCGTTCATGTGACTCGTGTCCTGCCTGGACGGTTTCATCTTTTTCTTTCTTTCGATCAACGTGACCGCTGAGCGCTGTTCACTATCCTTTACAATATTTTCTGCAACATATTGTAACAAGACTTATGTTGCAGAAACATATTGTAAAAAAAATTAAATTGCAACAAAAACTCTGTTACAAAAAAAACTATAAAAAGACATGTGCTGTAAAAAAATGCAACTTGACATACGTGGCAAAAATTCTGTAACATGACCCGTGATGCAGAAAATTTCCTGCAACACGACCTATGTTGCAATGATAAAAAGTGACGCTTGGTCGCTCAATCCACTTGATCCGATGGCTCGTGAGCCGACAGACTTCTTTAAAAGATTCACCGGCCACGCTCGCACACATACTCCGTTATTTCTCTTGTCAACCATGTGTCCTCTATCTTATCCTGCAACAATGGTGGTGTTCCGAACCATAACATCGAACGACGACTGCAACTTAAACAATCTTTTGTAATATCAACTCTGTTGCAAAAAAAACTGCAACAAAACCTCTATTGCAAAAAAACAAATCTACAACAAAAACTATGTTGCAAAAAAAATCCTGCAACACATCATATGTTGCAAAAAATATATTCTACGACATAATATTTATTGTAAATGTTTCCGCAACAAGACCTTTGTTGCGAAGTAAAGAGAGACGTTGAGCCACACGATTATGCCACATCCAACGACCGGCGAGGCGGCGGATCTTTTTAAAAGATCCGACGGCCGACGCGTAGTGGCCTCCAAAATGTATTGGGGTAGAAAATTATTTTACTAGCCTGAAAAGTTTTGTAGACTCTAAACTAAAGTAAAAGAGGTAAAGATACGAACATAAAGAACATCCAATCATAGAGTCCCGCCTTTCAAAAAAAAAGCATGAGTCACGCACTAGTCAAATTAGTAGTTTTTTCTGAGAAATAGTCAAATTACTAGCTGAGCTGTGACCATTGACATGGACTCGCACACTAGTCGCGCCTCTCAGGCCTCCTCGGCGACGCCTACAGAAAGGAAACGACGCCGACCAAACATCCGATCTCAAGTGGGGTATGTTGCTAGATTCTCATAGCTCCATGGCCGCCATCATCAAGGTGGAGAAAAAGGCATATAGGCTCTTCTTTTAGGAGGGGTTTTTCTTTTTGAGATATTTATTTTAGGAGGAGTTTTTCTTTTTGAGACAAAGATATTTTGAGGAGGGAATATAGGCTGCGTAGATTGGGCCGCACAAAAAGAAGCCTCGTCTCATCTCCGGCCCGGCCGGCTCAACACGCAGAAGCGGCCCGCATCTTCATGTCCAGCCCAAACCCAGTTAACATTGCTGCTTGGGCATATTCCGTCGCACCTGGAGCCCGAACGGAGAAAACAAAACACACGAGGGCCCCACTCTCTCCTTCGTCTCCCCCACCCCAACGCCGCAAATCCCCAATCCCTCGCCGGCGCCGGAATCCTTCTCCGCCGCCCGCCTGCCATTCTCCCTCGCGCCCTCCCTCACCACCATCCACCGCAGCCGATCTACAACCGCGGGGTGGCCGGCCGGCCGGCGGACTGCCGCGCGCTCGAGGACGCCGGCCGTCGGCGACCGGGGAGAAGGGCCAAGGCTCCGCTGCCGTAGTAGCTTGCGGAGGAGGGTAGGTCTCGGCGCGGAAGCGGGAGTAGGCGCGAAGGCTCCGCTGCCGTGGACGGTAAGAGCAGCAGCAGCTCTACTGTGGTGCCACATCGCCCAGTGACCATGATTGATTTCCGCCAGTTTGATTTATAGACGTCTGTCCCTGTAGCTGCAGGTCCATCACTGAGTAGAGTAGATACAAGGTGTAGCAGACAGGCGGTAGAGAGTATAGGATGGACATGGTAGAGCGGGTGTAGGTCTAGGGTTACAGGGCTGCTGGAATTGGGGGGAGCTATGCCGGGGGCGGTGGTAAAGGGGAGCCACTATGCCCGGCTGGCCTGATGCACGGTGAGGGTAGGGTGCCTGGCTTGACGGCGCGACAGCCGGGGTGTGTGGGATTTATGCCTCTCGGGGAGGGTAGTGAGGGGAGTTCAAATTCTTGTAGTAAGTATTTCTCCCTCCGTCCGGAAATACTTGTCGGAAAAATGGATACAAATGGATGTATCTAGAACTAAAATACATCTAGATTCATCCATTCCTCGGACAAGTATTTCCGGACGGAGGGAGTACTTAATAAAGAGTAATAAGAATAAGTAATCTCCTGCAAGATAATTGAAACGATATCCTCCTTGATCAAATTACTTTTGTTTTTGTTTGGGACCCTTGTCTTGTGAGACTATCCCCACCTTGTGGCACTCTTGACCAGTTTTGGTATATATGGGACTTATGCAATCCCATTTTGCAAAGAGAACGGAATGGAAATTTCTAGCCGAATACTAAGCACGTAAATTCAGTCAATAGGCTGACTAGCCGATTAATCCCTACTCCACCCGACCGAGCAGCTACAAGTTACCGATATCCTGAACATTGGTTCCACCTCAGCTGGCTTTGCCTTCCACTATGGTTATGCTACGGTTTGATGTAGTTTTGCTGGCTTAACCGAACTTATTGCCCTGTTGCCAAACAGCAGTTTTCCTATATATTGCAATTCTCTTCTTTCAGTAATTTCATCTTCTCCCGTTGAAAGAGCATGCCACAGTTTATGAGGCAAAACTTCGAACAGTCTAGATTATGTGTCATAAATAGAGGAGATGTAGCTACGTCTACATCTGTACAATTACTTTGGTTGTAAGCATCATGACATATACGGTGTTCTTATTGTAATGTTTGCATTCTCCCCCCTTTTCAATCCCTTTGTGATGAACTGCTGGGATTTACCTTGCATGCGTAAGTTAATATCTTGTATATTTGCAAGTCAGAAGCTCCATTGAGCCTCCACATTTAATTATCAAGAAATCATGTCTAGCAGCCTTTATTGCAGTTATATAGACCGTTGGATGGCACCTAAATCCTTCTGTGTTTATTGGTCCGTCTCATCTATGCACACGACCCAACTGGACTCAATTAGCAGCGTAACTCAGTCCTGTCTAAGTTTCTGTTTGACCCACGATGTCCCTTTTTTTGATCAAACTGCAAGATAACCATTGCCTATGAACATACATGCCAGACAAGTAAAAATTCACATGGAAGTTTGTAAACAATCTTTAGCTTCAGACTGCCACATTTGTAGGTTCTGACTAGCATATCGAACTTCATAGGACACAGTGAAGCTATCATCCAGATATGGTGAATGCATACAAGAAAGGTTTAATTGTCAGTGAGATAACAACTGTCCTGTTTTTTGTCACTAAAACGCTAATTTTTTGTATGCGATATCATATTTGAATACGCGTCAGACATACAGGCTGTCTGCCCCAAACTCTATTCACCGCAGCAGCTTATGACCGACGATGTTATGGTTATGTTTTAAACCTATCATCTTATATTATGATATTGTATAACCTTTTTGTTCTGTAGGTTGTTAGTGCCTTGACATGCCTAACATGGCAGCCTTTTCATTTGATGCTTGCAGTAGTTAGGTAGTCAGTTAAATATTTGGTTGTGGCAACATTGAGAAGTATACAGATGTGCAAATATGCATGTGCAGGGCTTTTGACAATTTGTCCAAATTGCTATGCAGGGCTATATTGTGATATTGAAGTGAAGACCTGTGGCACCTCCTGTACCTTTTGTATGGTATTGACAAGAAGTTCAACTGCCTGGGTGATTATTTTGGGAAAATGGACCGCAGTAACCTACCTCCTGGAAACACGACGCAAGGAACTCCTTATGCTAGTTTGAATCTACATGGTAACTCCTTGCAAATGCATGCTCCAAGCTCAGGAAAACATCTATTTAACCAATCTCAGATGCCAGGGAGTTTCACAATGCCTATCAACCGGGCTACAGAACATGATAACCCCGGATCCGGATTTCAGTTTGTAGAACATGGGAAAAAGGATCACCACCAGCAGCAGCAGCAGCACAACCATCTCATAAAGAACTCCATCAGTGACGACGAGGAGCATGATATGACTGAGGATGCTACTGATGCCCAGAGTGGCAAGGGCAAGAAAGGCTCAGCATGGCATCGGATGAAGTGGACTGGTTCGATGGTTAAGCTTTTGATTACCGCAGCATCTTACACGGGGGAGGATCCTGGGGCGGATTTGGGCGGCGGGAGGAGGAACATTACAGTAATGCAGAAGAAGGGCAAGTGGAAAGCAATATCAAAGGTCATGGGCGAAAGGGGCTGCAATGTGTCACCGCAGCAGTGCGAGGATAAGTTCAATGACCTCAACAAGAGATACAAAAGGCTTACGGATATCCTTGGTCGTGGTACTGCTTGCAATGTTGTGGATAATCCAGCACTCCTTGATTGCATGAATAATCTTTCCGATAAGATGAAAGAAGATGCAAGGAAGATATTGAACTCTAAGCATTTATTCTATGAGATGATGTGTTCCTATCATAACAACAACCGTGTGAATTTACCCGAAGATCTTGCACTTCAGCACTCACTACAGGTTGCTCTTAGATGTAAAGAGGAGCATGATCCAAGGAGGGATGCAAGTGGAGATGCTGAAGAAGATGACCATAGTGCAGATTCTGATTACGAGGATCATGACGAAGAGCATCAAGCAGTTCATCACAGTATGAGGGATCCTTCCATGAATAAAAGGATGTGTCATGCATTGGATCATGGTGATGCAGGTTTTCTCACCTCAAGCTCGAATGATGGTAGTGGGAGTTTGGATCCCCATGGCATCGCATTGGATATCAACAAGGATTTTACGGATGGAACCAACCTGTCTGTTGTGCGGAAGGAACTGGCTTCCCAAGCAATAGAGCTTCGGAAACGTCGCTTGCAGATTGAAGCACAGGAACTGGAAGTAACAGAGCAACGTCTAAAGTGGGAGAGATTCAAGAGGAAGAAGGACAGGGAAATTGAAAGGATGGAATCGGAGAATGAAGAAATGATGCTCGAGAACAAGCGTTTGGAACTTCAGCTAAAGCACAAGGAGCTAGAAGTTGAGCTTAAGCTAAAAGGCAATCCAGACCATGAATGATTTATGTTGGATCAGTCAAAAGCTTTGGTTTGCAGTATGGTAAGCATGAATGTTATGGATATTCTTTTTTTAATAGCTTTCACATTCTCTGGAAAACATGTGTCAGTGTCAGATTTTAGTCGATTCGATATTTGTGTCCCTGAGATATCTTTGCAGGTGTACAATAAGGGTTTTGCATAAATATAAGAAAGGCGTTAATTAGAGCATTAATGGATTTGCATAAATAAGAAAAAGCATCTACTTGTGAGTGATTTACACTACAATATCCATAATGCCTGTCATTTACATGGTGTACCTGGGTGATACATAATTATCGGATAGCAGATTAGGTGCAGACTACAGACAATAAACCATATGGCATATTAGCATATTACAGTGTACCTGGGTTTTGCATGCTTGATATCATTCCTTTCCATTGTTTCAGGTCGAAGTTGGCTTTTGACAAGAATATGGCTGTTCAAGAAAAAACCCTGAAGACCAACTCGAGACCCGTTGGACATTGTCGAGTGATCTTCTAGTTGCCTCTCGTTGTTGTTGTTGCCAACATTTGTTGTACTACCAGGCTTGCAGTAAGCATGTGACATCATGGTGATAACTAGTTCCTCAGCTCTTTCGGTGACGGTTTCTTCGGTTATGGTGAACATATAATAAATGTGTGCCGGACAAGGAAAGTTCACATGGAAGTTTGAAAACTACCCTAAGGTTCAGACTGTCACATTTTATAGATTCAGACTAGCATCTCGTACCTTTTGGGATCGAGCAGTTGGAAGCTTAATTGAATTGTGTGAAGGTATCACATTATCCATATGCTGCGGTTGTATGCAAGAACGGTATATTTTGTCAGTGTGTGTGGGTCCCGTTCCACCTCTTGTGAATGACATCATATAACAGGTGTGCTGTTTTCGTCCCATAGAAAAAGGACCCTCTTATTTGGTGAACACTAGCTGGGAGGGTGGCAACTTCTCTAGGAGAACTGCGAGGGCGTTCGCTGGGGTTCCTTCCCAACGAACGTTCGCAGTTATCATTACCATAGAAAACTAAATAAAGAACCGCAATGGGATTCGCTGGGAGTTCCTTCTCAGCCAACGTTCGCCAGTTAGGATTACCATAGAGAAAAGTAAGGATGCAAACTTAGAAACTTCGGATATCCTACGACCTTGATTAGTTCAACCAAATGAATTAAATTTTCAGAAGTGATGTAACTTCTGAAAACTTAATACTCTGCTGGTACCATGAGAAACACACTGCCGTATGATTTTTTTTGTGTGTGAATAAAAGCACCAATCCGAAGGTGTATGTTGCACATCAATCTTCAGTCAGCTTTGGTTGTCTCTATGTACACACTTAACTTGCACACATATCTTTACATGTCTCTGTACACTCTGATCACACAAATAGCTTAGTTCGGTACATATTTACCCAGTGTCTGTGTATGTTACGTATGCAGCGCTGCTCACTTCCTGAAGAGCTTCTGGGAGACGAGGAAGCCGATGGAGAAGGCGGCGACGCCGACGGCGACCACCTCCTTGTTCCTCCTCGCCATCTCCACCGCGTTGTCCGCCCACTTCATGTCCGTCAGCCCCTTGAGCTCCCCGGCGATGCGGTTCTTCCAGGCCGTGCATGTCGATGCCACCGCCTTCTTCGCCTGCTCCGTTTTTGCTTCCATGGCCGTCGCCGCGGCAGCAGCCTTGGCCCTCTCTTCCTCGCCGCGCCGCCTCACCCTCTCCGCTAGGCTCTCCGGGTCAACCTCCGCCTTGGCCTTCTCGCCGTCGGCAACCTCTGCCTTCGGCGCTGGCTTCTCTGGTGTCATCGCAGCAGCTGCTGGCTGGGGTGCCTTGGGCTTCACTTCTTCTTCCTTCTTCGACGCCGGCGCCGGCATATGCTCAATTTGCTTGCGCCTCTTGGCCTCCTCCATGCGATGAACATGCTCCGCGACCTGACGTGTCGTCCTGCCGAGCGTGCTCTCCTTAGGCTCACTGCCAATGACGGCTTCCTTCTTCTCGCCGCCGTCGTCCCTGGTAGCCGGCTGCTTGGCGCCGTTTTTCTCCTTCTTTCCAGCCCCGCCGTCCTTGGATGGCAGCTGGTGGGAGGTTAGCGGCGGCGGCTTGACGGCACCCTCCTCCTTGGACATCTTCTTGGCGCCATCGACCTCTGCTTGTGGCGTCAGCTTGGCAGCACCCTCCTCCCTGGGCATCTTCTTGGCGCCATCGACCTCTGTGGGTGGCGTCGGCTTGGCGGGCATGCTCTTGGCGGCGTCGTCGACCTCTGCGGGTGGCGTCGGCTTGGCCTTCTCCTCCTTGGCCGCACCACCGGGTTTAGTCTTCTTGATTTCCTCGATGCTCGTCGGTGGGGCCGGCGCCGCACCGGCGCGCTTGGGCACGGTGAGCGTGAGCACGCCGGCCTCGAAGCGGCCGGCGATGTCGTCGAGGCTGGCGGTTGCGGGCAGCTGGAAGACCTTGTGGAGGGAGGCGCCCGGCCTGGTGCCGCGCACGGTGAGCCTCCCGGCGCCGTCCACCTGCACGCGGAAGTCGTCCTTCCTGAAGCCCGTCAGTGTGAGCCGGAGCACGTAGGTGCCGGCCTTCTCCGCCCACTCGAACTTGGGGTCTACCACCGCCGCCGCCGCCGCCGGTGTTGCCGCCGGCTGCTGCTGGCTGGTGGCGGTGGCGGCCATGAGGAAGCGTAGGGAAGGAATCGTGATGGCCTGAAGAGTGATGCTTGCTCTGTTGTTGGATGATCGAGAGGTGAGGTGAGATGAGATGGGAAGGATGCGCCGTGTATATATACGACGTACGTAGGTGACGCATGGAATGTTTGGTTGGTTCGAAGCTTGGGCTGTGAGGAGATCTAGAGGAGCAAGGAGGAGAGCCGGGCCATGGATGCATACGTGTAGTGTAGTGTAGGTATGAAGAAGAAGTGTAGCTTAGCTTGCAAGCTAGTACTACATCCATGGAGTCATGGCCTCTTGGGTGGGGAAAGGTTTTGGGATCTAAATCTACGGATTCAGAAGCGAGGGAAGTTAAGCTATGGAGGTGAAGAAGGAATGCTTGCTTGGTGTGCATGTCATCGTCCGCCGGCCGCGTGTGCAGCACCGTGTTCACATCGATTGGAGGCCGCGCGCGTGACTGGAACTGGATCAAAATCGCATCTTCAATTTTACATCACTTATGTATAACTTGTCAAAAAATGGTGGCACGACTTCAGGATGCTCGGTTTCTCATCACTTAGAATTTTATATTCTGGCATAATTTGATTATGTTTTTCTGTCGATATTATTGAGATTTTCTGCATAAAAATGGTGCCGCGCTTAGAAAAACATTTTAGCTATATGTAAATCGCCTCAAAAATTAATTTTAGGTCAGTCGATTTTTGGGCTGTTCATTTCTGATTTAAGATCCGTGTACTTTTATTCTAGGACGGTCAGCGTGTCGTTTTCGGCTGTTTTTTTTTCTTGCCTAAATACATATTGGGCAGTCAATTCTTTAACGGGCCGAAGCCTATTCCAGAGCGAATAACCTTCCTCTTTCTCTTTTTTTTTCTGTTTTTAATGCATTTTTGCTTTTGTTTCTTCCTTATCTTTATTAGTTGTTTTTATTTTTTTACTTTTGTGAGTACTTTTGGGATGTAGGGTGGGTGTATCTATATACACACAGATACTATATAATATGTGCCCAAATTTCACTGCTATATGATTATTCTTTGTAAGTTTTGTATTTTTTTTCTTAAAGGGAAATACAAACTATACTAATTCATTTTTTCTTAGAAAACATCATTATTTTGATATTGTTTTAGTTTTATTTTCATTATTTTTTAAAGTTAATACTAATGCCACTAATTGAATCATTTTTAGATTTTTTTGTAAATGTTCCACTTTTATATGCTTATTCATGCATATTTTAGAATAGCGCAATTTTTATGTATTTTTTGTACAAATTATCTCACTGTTTCTTTTTTCATTTCCTTTCTTCTTAAATGGTAAATACTAATTGCACTAGTTCATTCTTCCATAGAAAATTTATTTATTTTGAATTTGTTTTATATTTTTCATTCTCTTTCTTTTTAAAGTGTAATACCAATGCCATTAATTCATTACGTCTTACTCCTTCTGATTCATAATGTGTGTCGTAGTTTTGAACTACCGTTAGTTCAAAACTGCGACACATATTATGGATCGGAGGTAGTATTAAACATCTTTTTTGCAGAGTACCACTATTGTATTCTTATCTTGCATATTATTAAAAACACACAATTTTCGTCTAAATTGTGTGAACATTTTGTCATTGTTTTCCTTTATTGTTTTCACTTTCTTTATTCTTGAATGGTAGTACCAATGTCATTAATTCATTCCTTAGAAAACCTCTTTTTATTTGTGTGTGTGTACGTATACGTGCAGGCACCAAATAATATGTGTGTAAATTATATGGAACACGAAAATGCATTATTATATGCCAATTCTTTGCATATTGCAAAAAGTGCAATTTAGTGCAAAGTTGTGTGCAAGTTTTAATTTAATTTTTTGTTTTCTTTCTTCTTAAAGGGTTTCATACTTTCTTAGAAATCTTTATTATTTTTATTTTCTTTCTTCTAAAAGGGTAATACCAATACCGCTAATTCAATTTTTTCTTAAAAACCTTCATTTTTTATTTTGATTTATTTTTTATTTCAGTTCATTTTGTAAGGGTAATGAGCCGTTTTAACACGCTCCCTCTTATCCCCTATTTTCACATGAGAGATAAGAGTATATAATAGATCTGGGCCGTTGATCTCATTAATTAATGGCCTGATTAACTCTTACCTTCTTACCTCATATGCAAAAAGAGGGGGTCAGAGGGAGCATGTTAAAATTTGCCAAGGGTAATACTGATGTTACTAATCCATTACTTTTAGGAAACACTTTTTTTTGCAAAAAAAAATCATTATTGCATGCTTATTTTTGTATATTATAAAAAAATATGTAATATCAATGCCACGGTTTTTTTTAGGAAACTTCATTTTTTTAGTATAGGGGATCATAAGGCTAGAGAAAGTAGATGTTTTTATGTTCTGTTATGTTATACATAGTTTGTTATTTTTCCTTTCTAAATTTGTATTTGATTAATTTAGGATTAAACATACCTATAATATTATTTTATTTATTTATTTTATATTTTCTTTCTTTTAAGAGGGTAGGCCTGGTGCAGTGGTGAAGTCCTCTCCACTTGTGCCAAAAGGTCCTTGATTTGAATCAACCTCTCTGCATTGCAGGTGTAACATTTTTGGAGAAACACTTCAAACCAATGCTGATGTTTTTGGCCACGAGACATGGGGATGTTTTAGCGGGTGTAGTCACGCATGCAAGTCGCTAACCGGCCAACATGCCCGGACAACCTTTTGTGTTTGGTAGCATGATTTTTTGAGCCGACTTGACGGGTCATCTGGCTTCTGTCGAGAATTACGCCTCGGACCAGATCATGATCTTTGGAGGCTTAGACTAGCCATAATAGAGAGTAACATACACTAGTAACATTTATATATCCCTAGAATGTTACTATTTTTATAGTCGGTAGTAACATAAGTGCGGTAACATGCAAAGCTTAATTTATTAGGTTATAGACTCATATTGCATTGGGACATGTGATGTTACAGTAACTAGCTAAGTTACTGAAACTACCTCTCTCCTTATTAACTCATTGCCACATAAGCAAATTTGTTGAGTTGGACTCGATGTTACTGCTAAAGTTACTCCCACTGTGGCTAGTCTTAGAATACGTCACAGATTCTCGCGGCGAGCTCATCCTGTCAGGCTGGACTCCCGGCCGGATTGAGGATTCAGCAGACATCGGAGGTCCGACGTCGGATCCGATCCCCTTCATGGATGCCGGGTCAAACCCCTCGGCGTCGCTAGAGCACCCCGACATGACAACTCTAGGCGATCTCGCCTCGACCATCGGCTCAGACTCTGGTCCAGCCCCTATCTCTTAAGACATGTCGGATGTAGAACCGACAACGGCGCTGGATTCGGAGTAACCCTCGGATCTCCTCGGCGCCGAAACCATACCGACCTATAAGCCGGGTGTACTTCGAGTCAGCCCTACCTACAGCCAGGCCATGGATCCTGAAGAGTTGTCTCACATAAATGAGATGCTAGATCGTATCCAGAGAATGTCAATCTCGGACAACAAGACTTCGGTCTACGACAACATCGGACTTAAAGCCGACAACAGGGAAATTTACATCCCACCCACCACCCACCTAGTTGCCATAGTCGATGACTTAACCGACGTGTTGGACTATGACGAGGCCACAGACATGGATGAAGATGCTAATGGCCCTGCAGAACACACTCCGCCTATGGTAAACACTGGCAAGTGGACCGCAATATCCACCTACAACATTTACACGACGGATACCCCTAATTCCACTCCAAGATGTCGGCGTAGACGCAGAAGGGGCAACAACGAGGACAACAATGCCCAACCGATCGATGTTACAAACTCTCACGTAGGGCTGTATATATATACATGGCCAACCGACCATGACCTAAACCTACTATCACACGATGACAACAATCCTAACCGGACTAGACTCCAACGCTCATACGGGCCAAGTACTATGACGAGTCGACATGCAAGCTAATTACAAGCCGGACATGATCACAACGGAAAAGAATTTTATGAGACCAGATCTTACGCGAGATCCATCCTGATAGATGACACGTGGCATTCATAAATCATAAAGCATCCCTCACCCCTCATTTAAAATCAGCGGGGGGGGGGGGGGTCAGGATGGGTCTCACCTGCTAAACCGCGAGACCTGGTCCCATATAATTTTTTTCCGATCACAACCCACACTTACGTCAAGGTTGACTCCAATACGTACTACTACACGGCAGCGAGCAAAGTAGCATCTAACTAGCACTTGCCTAACACTAAACTCAAGATTATTGCTAACACCGTCGGGTGCTGTCGATTGCTACTCCTGCCGCCCCTTCTTTCTTTAGGCTGAAAGAAGAAGTTTGGGTCAATTGACTCACCCAAATTATATTTTCAGTTGATTTCTGACCCAAATTATGTTTTCAATCGATTGGCTTGTAGCCAATTCTTTAGAAAAAAAGCCTCCAAACAAAATAAAGGTTGGGTTCCTCACGAGAATTTTGGAAACATATGCCAATGTAGAAATCTCATTTTATTTAGGGGGATGAAAAGGTTTATCCTTCCTTGCGAAGAAAGGGACAAGGAGCTTCATTCAATAATTATTATACCGAACATCTAAAAAACAGTTATTATAAGGATTCAACAAAGAAAAGTTCAAGCCGTCTTAACTGCATGCACGGGAGCATGAGAGGACATAAACAAAAGTTTTGGATTCCGGATGCGGAAAAAAATCTCATGTGGCACTGATATTTCCGGTTACCGTTGTAATAAAAAATACCGGGTGGATATTTTTAATGAATTTTCAATCTGAACAAAATTCATTTATAATTCTTTCAAATTCAAAAAATCGGAATATTTTCTCTGTAAAGCGATTTCATGTGGGTGCCAAGATTCATAGTTATCAGGCGGTAACCGTATTTTTTGTCCGGTAACCGAATCCCTAGCGGCACCTGCTCACATGGAGGTAGCAGGCTATATGATTGATCTTAACATTGCCCCTCGGTAGGGGAGTCCACGACATATCCATTAAAATGTGGCTTCTTGTGATATATGATGCACCCTTTGAAGGCTAAGAAGGTGGTTGTGCGTGCTTCAAGAGATTAAGAAGAAGAAGTGAAATGTGTTGAAGAAGAAGATGATACGTCGTGCTCAACAAATGACTAAGAAATATTCAGGCATCATGGCTAACAAGGGGAAGAATCTCAAGGGAAGATCCTTTCGGAGAAGAAATTTCTATACTTGTGATAGTCTCGACACTTTGTTGTGGATTGTCCCTTGAAGAGAAGACAAGTCATATAAGGTTGTACTAAAGAAAATATATTCTCCAAGTTCTCTAAGAGAAAATGATGTCAAGGTGCCAATCCATGAGGAGTACATGTCCAACAACGATGAGAACAAGGACGGGGAGAATGTGGGTACTGTCTCCATAGCCATGCAATCCATGCCATCCTTCTCCTCTAGCGACCTCTTTGACGTACCCAACAAGATTGAGCCTATCACTCATCGTTGCCTCATGGCTAAAGAGGTAATAACAAAGTCTGACTCCCCTAACCCACCTCTTTTCATGCCCAACTCTCCTTGTGAGCGGTTGGAGGATGAGTGTGATGGTGGTGAGGAGGATGGCGTGGATGCATCAATGACCTTTTATGAAAAATCTTCATGGTGGGACTTGTGCTCTCTTTGGCAATCTCTTGAAGACACTCTCTGAGCACGGTGACTTTGTTGAGACTGTTGAAAACCTCCTTATAGTGGAAAAAGAGAGAGTCAAACTCCTTGAGCATGAACTCCAAGAACTGGGAATCATGAAGGCTTCCCTTGAGGAATACATTATTGGCTATGAAATTGACTTTGTTAAAATCAGTGATTAATTCTCTTGCTAGTGAACTTGAGGTGTCAAGTGACATAAAGAGTAAACATGATATGCTTCAAGTTGACCATGCTAGGCTTGTTGAGGGCTTTGAGCTCCTTGAGAAAAGCTCCAATGTTGTCAAATGAGAGCTCATAGCTCTCACCAAGTCATATGCTCCACTTAAAGAATCTACCTTTAAGTCTCTTGCCAGCATTGCCCCCATTGATATTCACTATGATGCATGTTCTTCTAACTCTACACTCGACTACTCCTTGAGGAGAATAAGAAGTTGAAATATCAGCGGAGAAAAGGTTTGTGTCTTGCATTCAAAGGGAAAATAACCTTAATGACCTTTAATCAATCGAAGGGAATATGTTGCTAAGGAGGGAATTGGGTTTGATCCTTACTCGAAGAAGAAGAAGAAGACGATGAACAAGAAGAAATATAGAGCTCCTCCTCCACAACAAAAGATAGCTTTTGTGCGAGAAGGGCACAATGAAAAGGAGCAGTGAAAGGAGAAAGTTGGGGATGGAAATGTTACTAGGAACAAGGCCATTCCCAATGACTTTGTAGGAAAGAGTTGGGGAAGTAGGATAGTTGCCGTGGAGTTTGTGCTGGGACCTGGATGCTGCTGAAGGTGGGCGACCATGGTCTAAGAAATAGCATCTGGTTTCGGCTAAGGGTCACTGGTTGTTGCAATGATGAGGTAGTAGCCAATGGTGGGAGGTCTGGAGTGGGCCACATAGGGACCACATTATAGGTTGAGATTGCAGGGTCAAGAACGGTCGATGAATAGCGGAGACTTGATGACTGTGGCGATGCTAGGGAGTTGTAGAGGTGAGGGACGGATGGATGAAGTTAGGATTTTCATCATATATTTTGTACTATATGCTCTTGAGTCAATGTCATATAATTCATGGTCGTATAAGACGAGATATGATGATTGACTCCATGTTTGTTGTCTGAATATACATACTTTTTTTTTACCCCGGTACAAAGGAAGAAAAGAAAAAAAAAGAGTACAAGCGGACTATCCAACTCCCGTTTTCTCTAACATGAAAACTAAATCAGTTGCTGGGAACTAAGATAAGAGGGACTTCATCCATTGCTCTAGACAGGCAATGTTTTTACTTTTAGTTCTATGCTTAACTAGAGATAGATCGTGGTGCACTCCATGCTTCCATGCTTCCAGGCTCGGGGAATTGTTATGAATTTTTTCCCCATTCCTCTGCATTCATATATTCCAGCATCCCATGACAACAATGTTCATGGCGATCTGTGGTGGGAAGGCTTGTTCGAGGAGGAGGATGTCATCAAAAACAGATATCCCTCTATGTCTACTTGGGGCAATGATGTCCCAACATGATAATGCAAACTGACAATCCCAGAGTAGATGTAAGGATGTTTCTTCAACTTGCTCTTGGCAGAGTGCATACTCGTAGCTTTGTAACAGGAAGTTCTATCTTTTGAGGAGATTTCTAGAGCTGATTCTATGATATAGAAGGAGCCAGAAGAAAATTTATGTCTGATTCTGCTTGCAGCCTTCCACAAGTCCCTAAACAGGTGGTGTACCTCCGAGGGTCCTATCATTTGCTTATACATTTTACTGACAGAAAATAAGCCAGACTTCCACTCATAAGTCATAACTCCATGCATCAGCAGAATTTCCAAGTTGTTGCACAATTGGTGCAAGTTCATTTAGCTGCTGAAAAGCAATAGCAGAGAGAGTGGTATGGAATTGTTCCACAAATATACTTTGATGCTGTACACACTTTGATTGATGCCACCAATAGCTTACATGGTTGTTAAGTCACTAATGTACATTTTACTAACACAACAATAGCCTGTACATATTACGTGCCAACTGTTGGTGTATGTGAGATGGTCATCCTTCGTATGCATTGCTGCTGCTCACTTACCGAAGAGCCTCTGGGAGACGAAGAAGCCTAGCGAGAAGGCGGCGACGCCGACGGCGACCACCTCCTTGTTCTTCCTCGCAATCTCGAATGTGTTGTCCGCCCACTTCATGTCTGTCAGCCCCTTCAGCTCCCCTACAATGCGCTCCTTCCAGGCGGTGCATGTCGCCGCCGCCGCCTTCTTCTCGTGCTCCGCTTTCGCATCCATGGCTGTCGGCGTGGCAGCTGCCTTGGCCCTCACTTCCTCGCCGTCGCCGCACAGCCTAACCCTGTCCTCCAGGCTCTCCCGGTCAACTGCCGCCTTGTCCTTCTCGCCGATGGCAGGCTTCTCAGGTGTCGCCGCAGCTGGTGTTGCCGCTTGAGGAGCCTTAGGCCTAGGGTCTTGGTCCTTCTTCGCCGCCGGTGCTGGCTTCTTCTCTTCCTCCTGCTTGCGTCTGTTGGCCTCCTCTTCCATGCGCCGAACGCGCTCAGCGACCTGCCGACTCGTCCGGCCGAGCGTGCTCTCCTTGGACTCAGCGCCGCCAACCTCTGCGGGTGCCGCCGCCTTGGCAGCCTCCTTCGTGGGCTTCCTCTTGATCTCCTCGATGGACATCGGCGGTGCACCGTCCTCCTTGTCCTTGGCCACACCGGCACCGGAAGAGGCGAGCTTGCGCACGGTGAGCGTGAGCACGCCGGCCTCGAAGCGGCCGGCGATGTCGTCAAGGCTGGCGGTTGCGGGCAGCTGGAAGACCCTGTAGAGGGCGGAGCCAGGCCCGCCGGCGCTCGGCCTGGTCGCCCCTCGCACGGTGAGCTTCCCGGTGCCGTCCACCTGCACCCGGAAGTCGTCCTTCCTGAAGCCCGTCAGGGTAAGGCGGAGCACGTAGCTGCCCTCCTTCTCCGCCCACTCGAACTTGGGGTCCACCACCGTCGCCACCGGTGTTGCCGTCGGCTGCTGCTGCTTGGTGCCGGTGGCCGCCATGAGGAATCGTAGGCAAGCTCTGTGGTTGGTTGGTGGTGGTGCTTAGATGATCGAGAGGTGAGATGAGATGGGAAGGTTGGCATGATGCGCCGTGTATATATATATGAAGGTGAGGTGGAAGGAGGAGATTGCTGTATGGAATTAACCCGGCCGGGCCGACCATGCATGCATACGTGTAGGTATGAAGAGGTGTAGCTTAGCTTGCAAGCTAGTGCATCCATGGAGTCGTGCATGGGTGAGGAGGAAAGGTTTAGGGATATTTGCGCGGGAGGGTAAATCGGTTTCCAGGGTGGCAAGCTAACCCTATGGGGGTGAGGAAAGAATGAAAGGAGAATGCTTCGGGAAGCTAGCTATGGAGGTGAAGAAAGAAAGAAAGAAAAGAAAGAAAGGAGAATGCTTAGGGAAGCTAGCCATGGATGTGCATCATCGTGGCAGCCAAGCTATGTGCGGCCGGCGATCCATGGGGTATGTCACTAGCACCCAATTGGACATGCATCGCATCTTAATTCTATCTCACTTCAAGTATATGCAACTTTTTTTTGAGCGCCAAGTATATGTAACTTGTGTAAGATGGTGGCACAACTTCTGGATGTGCATTCTTCCACTTGGCGAGCGCACGCATGAACGGAGGACGGACCCTCGGTCAAAAAATAAAATCCGGGCATATTCGTTTGTATTCTTACGGAAAAATGTCAAAACCATTTCGATTTTCTACTTTTTGTTTTATGAGCATCAGTACAGACACAAGCGCTCATATACACGCGCATACACTCACCCCTATAAACGCACACACGCACACCCTACCCCTATGAGCACCTCCGAGAGACTGAGCCGGCATATCATCTTGAGATTTATGAAGTCACCGTAGGCGCCTCGTCGTCGACGGGAACGTCTCCTCCCACTGAAAGCGCATCGCCGGAAATCCTGAAATAAATCCAGGAATAATGCGAGCACCAGGATTTGAACCCTGGTGGGTTGGGGATACCACTGTCCACCTAACCAACTCAACCACAGGCAAAACCCCTTCCAATCATAATAGATTTCACAAAAAAATAAAGAATAAACTCGCGCCATCAGATTTTCGAAAAACCTTATCGATGGAGATATTTTTTTTTGGGAGATAAAAAGGTTTTATCCTTCCCCACATCTGAAAGAAGGTTCATGCAGCAATTATCACATCGATTCCACATGCAGAAACACTATCCAATTATTTGTTGCGATAATTTCATCTTGGTGTACAGTAGCTAACTTTGTCATTCTATTTTCTAACTACTTTGTTATTGTCTTTCAGCCCAGAGTTTATCGTGTTGTTCTACCATCTACTGTATTTCACAATGGTGTTGTCTACTATATATATGTGCATATGCTTTCTCCTTTCATAACTTGACATATTTGATATTTTTCACTCTTTTCCCAGTCCAAACGAAACCGAAAGAAAGTAATCCGCAAAATAAGCGCCCCCAAAAAAGAAAAAAAGTAATCCACGGCTGCAACTGAAATCAGGCCCTGGGTGGGTCAGTGCTGCTAAAACAGGCTTTCTTTCGGGAAGCAGGACAATATTTAAAATATTTATACAAACATTTAAAATATTTATGCAAAAAAAGTCACAATATTTCTTTCAGGAACAGGGTTTTGCACGTGTGCGCTACCGTGACATTTAAAGTATTTATGCAAAAAAAGTCACAATATTTTTTTCTTAGAAGTTACAATACTGCTTTTTATTAAAATTCACAATATTTTTTGAATGGAAAAATACATTTTTAATTATATGAACATTTTATAATATTTTAAATGTCACTTATATTTTAAATGTCAATTTTTTTTCAAATGCGCATATATTGTTAAATATCACTAACTTATTTTAGTGGTATGAATAATTTAAAATTTGCTTGAACAAGTTTTTGGCACTGCATGAACATTTTCTAAATGTGAATCACCGGCCCAGAACATTATTATTAAGTAATTGTGGACAATATGTATTTTGAATATTTTGAAAATTGGGACAAAAGAAAAAAAGAAGGAAAATGAACAAACGAACAAACTATGAAATAAAATTATGAGAAAAAAGAAGACGAACCGGCTACTGGACCAACCCAATAGATGCGAGTCGAGAATTGCCCTGAGGCGAGAGGTGTTCTTTTGTTTTAAACCTAAAATAAGAGTGGTCCTTTTTTTTAGACAATGCGAGTGGTCCTTTTTTTTAACAAAGTAGAATCAAACATGCTCATATACGTGAGCATACAGTCACCCGTATGAACACACGTTCGCACACCGTACCCCTATAAGCATGTTTGAGAGATTGAGCCGACATAGCATCTTGAGATTGTATGAAGTCACCATCGCACAACCACAATACCCCACCTCCCGCACACCCACGTGCAAGCACAGTTGCATGTGTTTTTGTTTCATTTTTATCTAACCTTTTATGAATTTTTACTTTTAAAAGGCGATCATTTTTTAGAATTACACAAACATTCTGAAAATATGCTAGTATGCTTTTAAAATTTCACAAAATTTCTTTGGAATGTACGTGCACCTTTTGAGTCTTTGATGAACATTTAGAAAAATGAATAAACACTTATATTTCATATTCGTGAACAATTTGTGTGTGTAGGCATGAACATTTGTTTACAGATGCACCAACATTTATTCTCACAACACTTTTTGGAATATAGGGAAATATTTTATTTATTCATATCAATATTTTTTCCTACGGGAAAAAATATGTGCATGGTACATATTTAAAATTTTAAAAACATTTATTCTCATATGAATTTTTGTTCAAGCAAAATAATAGTTTATGCTTTATTAAAAAATTATAATGAAGGTGTCAAAGTTGTGATTTTATCTAAAGTTCATTTCTAATAAAAGGCCACATACTCACAAAATACTACTATTTCCTCGTACTCATGTACTACACGAGCTCTATTATCATTATCCAACAGTGCAGACTACTTCGCAAATGAAAAATACTACGTTAACTCTCAGCTGCTTGGCCCCAAGTTGGAGGCGTGGTTTTTCTTGGCTATCCAAGGTGGGCGACACTCCAATATAGAGTGCCTCAGCCGGTATACTAACTACAATGAATAAAAGGCAAATAAAACAATAAATAAAAAGCTTGTGAACAAGACTAGCCCAAAAAAGAATAACACCGAAACAGCCTGACTAGGCCACACACACACAAATACAGATGACAACCATCACAACCCAAAACAAAAATGAAAACTGTTAGAGATATACTTGAGATACTTCTATTTGGTAGTCTAGAATTTAAAATCTGTCTCCTACCTTATCTCCAGGAGAGGCTTCTTACCCTTCAAGTCTTGTACTCAATATATACTCGCCCTCGAGGCTTAATAATACATCCATCATATTCCACCAAACCCCTCTCTCCCTTCTAACATGGTATCTATCGCAAGTCGATAATAAACCCTAGCCGCCGCCGCTTCCGCACCCGCGCGCCGGCCCCGGGGCGGTCGGCCTCCATGATCACCGCCGGGGGCCGCGCCGCCCGTACCTAGGGTTCGTCCGCCTGCCGTGTTGGCCGGCTGCCCTAGAGAGTCTTTTTTCCCAATCCTTTGGTCCGGGTTTTCTCTCTCTCGCCGGTCGGTTTGATCGGCGTCTACTTTTTGGTTTTCCGGTCTATGTGATCCGGTTTGCGTCGCCCGCCGCCGCCGTCGACCCCGTGCGCCTCTACTCCAACACCGGCGCGATTGGCTGGCTTCTTCGCCGACCCGGCGGCCTCACGCGTTGTCCGCGCGTCTGCCCGTCGGTTGCCCCGACTCGGCGGCCTCGCGCGTCGTTCACGCGTCGGCCAGCCGGTCGCCCCGACCTGGCGGCCTCACGTCATGCGGCAGCCCTTCACCGCCGCCATCCGCGCGATGGCCCGCCCGTCGATCTACGCCGGCTGTCACCGCCTTACTTTGACCGGGACTCTTGCATCACCCCGACCCGGCGGTCTCTCGCCATGCGGCGGCCAATCATTACCGCCCGTCGCCGCCGGCTTCATCTTGGACTCCGCCGCCACCGCGCCTCCACCGAGTGGCGCCCCCGATCTCGCGTGCAATCCGATTCATCACCCGCCCGCCGCCGCGATCCGCCTCATCTACGTCGTGCGACCGACCTGGCCCGTCAGTTGCGCGCACCTCCGTAGGCCCCGTGAAGATCGTCCCCGAGTTCAGCACGCCTCTTCACCGATCGAGCATCGGGCTGCCGCTGCATCGCCCCGTCGGGCCGCAGCGCCGCCTCCCCGTGGTTCTTCTCCCGGCTGCACCGACCCGCGTCACCGCTGCGTCACCCCTTCGGGCCGTAGTGCCGCGGCCCGCGGTCCCCCGCCGCCCCGAGGGCGTCCGCTCTAGGCCGTCCCGTGGCTGCATCGACCCTCGCGCCACCGCTGCGTCGCCCCGCCGGGCCGTAGCGAGCGTGGCACGCGGTCCATGCTGCCGTCTCGAGGCCGTCCCCGCGGTTGCACCGACTCGCGAACCGCCGTTGCGTCGCCCCTTTGGGCCGCAGCGTCGTGGCCCGCAGTCCCCGCTGCCGCCCCGAGGTCTTCCCGTCGTCGCCCCGACCCGCCTGCCGCCGCTACGTCGCCCCTTCGGGCCGTAGCGCCGCGGCCTGCGGTCCACTCCGCCGTCACCGCGCGTCGACCTCCCGTGGTATGCGCCGTGCCGTCTCCCTTGGCGTGGGAACACCATCGTCCGCGCCGGTCTTCGTCACGCTATCAGGGTTCTTCGCCTACCGCGAGCACCGCCGCCGCACTCCTAACCTAGCCGCCGCCGCCGCCGTCAGGCCGCCGCCGCCACTCTTCTTTGGTCGCCGCCGCCACTACCTTCATAGCCGCCGCCGCCCGTCCATCCCCTTCGTCTTCATCCAGCACCAGCTCGTCACAAGCGTCGCCGTCAACTACCCCGACCGCTTCATCTACTCCGCCATCCGCGGGCGACATTGGCCCCGCGCCGGTGGACGCCGCAATCGTCGTCAAGTTCTTCTCTGCTGGCCTCTCCGACTTCTCCGACATGGCATAAAGCTCGTGCAGGTCCCTCGTCTACGTATGCCCGGTGTTGGCAACACTGATGTGATGGCCTAGCTTATTAGGGATGATAAACTACTCATATCAATAAGGAATTCCTTCTTTTCCGGGAGCCAATTCGGACAGAACTCCAAAGTTAAGCGTGCTCAGCTTGGAGTAGTGTCAGGATGGGTGACCGACCAGGAAGTTGCTCCCGGGTGCGCACGAGTGAGGACAAAGTGCGCAGAAAAGACTAGTATTGATCTGTGGGGCCAGTCTAGATCCCGCCAGGTGTAACGACCACCGGCGGGTGTGTCTGGGGCGTTACAAGTTGGTAATCAGAGCCTTCCCCGACCTTAGGAGCCCCCTGCTTGATCGAATCATTGGCGTTGTTGAGTCTAGAAAAAAATGTTTTGAGTCATTTAGGATTATATATATCGGAGAGTTAGGAATTCTTTTTACTCAGTCCCTTCGTCGCTCTGGTGAGGCATCCTGACGTAGAGTTTTGACTCTTCTCTTCTCAAATTTCACTAAAAAAATTTTAGGATCACGCGGGTATCTTGGAATCGTTCCGATGGTTTTGTGACGAGAACATTGTTCTTGGTGCCTCCTGTCATTTAGGGGTTGTGGCAGTGTCCCGGGGAGTTGAGCTCCGAGGTGTTGTCATCACAATTTTATCGTTGAGATTCTGGAATACCTGAGTTTCGCCGACATCGAAAATCTCTTTTATGCAGTTGTTGGTGAGATAACCTCGACGCCACCCAGTACTGGGGCGGGAGTTCGGGAGTATCGCCATAACTTGTATAACGGATGCTTTCCGAAGGTTGAGGTAAATGATTTCCGAAGGTTTCTTGGTTATGTGTTGAAGGATGAATACAGCTGGATGTAGGATTTGCTAGCTTTGGGTGAGATATTATGCTTCCCCTGTATCCCCAACACCTGATTGGATAACCGGAAAGGTCCGGGAGTTTCATAGGTGGGAATTCTTGTAGCTCTAGCTCTTCTTCCGCGGATATTTGGTTTGGGATTGGGTAATCGTCACCAAGTATTTGCTCTTGTCTGTACCTTGTTGTTTTTTCTTCTACCTCTATCTAGTGGCTTCTCAATTTATGGAAATGTGACCATTTCAATTGGAATGCATTCGTTCATTTTGTTCGGATGTGAAGACTATATGTTGCAATTTCAATCCATTCGATTCAGCTTGAATATTTGTCTGTCAATATGCTAATGGATGTCACCCTCTTCAGGATGGCTCCTGCTAAGGGCAACAATCAGAATCAGGATCCGCCACCGCCACCACCACCTCCACCTCCGGAGGCATGGCAAGCTGTGATGGCTGCTACCAATGCAAACACGCAGCTGATCATGCAAATTCTTCAAGAGCGCAACCAAGGGAATCATGGCCATGGCAACAATCAGAATCAGTTTGCTACACTCAACCAGTTCCTTGCTAACCAGCCAAAGACCTTCAGCAATTGTGTTGAGGCAACAGACGCTGATGATTGGCTTGTGGACATATGCAAGCATTTCGAGTGCAGTAACGTCAGGCCTGAGGACTTTGTCAAGTTTGCCTCCTTCCAACTCAAAGACCAAGCTGCAGAATGGTTTTAGTAGTACAAAGATTCTAGAGGAGGCCGTGTGATTACCTGGGATGAATTCCGTCAAGACTTCAAAGCTCATCATATTCCTCAGAGTGTGGTTGAGAGCAAGCGTGAGGAATTCCGCAACCTGAAGCAAGGCACTATGTCTGTTTACCAGTACAACATCATGTTTCAGAAGCTCGCCCGTTTCGCTAAGCAAGATGTCCCTGACGAGAAGAGCATGATATATCAGTTCAGCGGTGGTCTCAGAGAAGAACTCCAGCTAGCTCTCGTCCTTTTTGAGCCCAAGAAGTATGATGAGTTTTACAACATGGCAATGAAGCAAGAGGCTGCCCAACTGAAGTGCGATGCTTCCAAGAAGCGAGTCAGAGATGCAACTCCTTCTTCCTCAACTCAAGTGGCTAAGCAGCAAAAGTATTGGCTGCCTCCTCCTCCGTTCCGTCAGCCTTATCAGCAGAAGAGCAAAGGTGGCAGTGGATCTTCCCACCCACCCAACCCTGGCTTTCAGAACAAGACTTCGTCTCAAGCTCCAAGATCAAGTGCTCCGTATCACCGTCTGCTCTCGGAGGTCACGTGCAACAAGTACCAACAAAAGGGTCACTATGCCAACAAATGCTTCAATCAGAGGCGTCTTCATCCTCCTCCTCCTATGAGATCTGCAAGTATAGCTGTGGTCAAGCATAACCCCAAGCACGCCAAGGTCAACTTGTTGAATGCAGCTCAGGCAGAGGACTCGTCAGATGTCATCATGGGTAACCTTCCTGTTAAAGATGTTCCTGCAAAAGTTCTTTTTGACAGTGGTGCATCGCTTTCTTTTATTTCAAGACCATTTGTTGCCAAGCATGATTTTGTGACCGAAAGGATTCCTTTTCCGTTGAAGATTGTGTCCCCAGGCAAGCAAATGGCATCTAACAATTGCGTCCCGGATGTTACTATCACGTTGGGTGAGTATAAGTTTCTGTCCTCTCTAGTGGTCCTTGGTAACTCGGATATTGATCTTATTATCGGAAGAAACAACTCGATATTAAAGAGCGAATGGGTCTCATCCGACCTAGTTCTTCTCCGTGGGGTTGTGGAGTTCTTTTTGTGAAGAAGAAGGATGGAACGGACCGACTCTGTGTTGACTACCGTCCATTGAACAAGAAGACCATAAAGAACAAGTACCCACTTCCCAACATCAATGAGCTGTTTGAACAACTCAAAGGTGCTCAAGTATTCTCCAAGCTTGATCTCCGTATGAGCTATCATCAGATTCGAATTCGCGAGCAAGATATCCCCAAGACAGCATTCAGAACAAGCTATGGTTCATATGAATACACTGTCATGTCTTTTGGCCTCGTCAACGCTCCTCCGACATTCTCTCGCATGATGAACTTCATCTTCAACCCCTACACAAATGACTTCGTCTTGGTCTACCTCGATGACATTTTGGTTTTTTCCAAGAACAAGGAAGATCATGCCAAGCACTTGTGTTTGGTGCTCGATAAGCTCAGAGAACATAAATTCTATGCCAAGTTTTCAAAGTGCGAGTTTTGGCTCGATGAGGTTCTCTACCTTGGGCATATCATCTCTGCCGAGGGAATTGCTGTGAATCCTGAGAAGGTGTCTGCAATTGTGAATTGGGAACCACCTCAGAACATGAAGAAACTCCGTAGCTTCCTTGGGCTCGCAAGCTATTGTCGAAGGTTCGTTGAGAACTTCTCAAAGATCGCGAAGCCTCTTTCCAACCTTCTCCAGAAGCACGTGAAGTACATTTGGTCTCTTGAATGTGACATCGCTGTCAACACCCTGAAAGAGAAATTAGTCACTGCTCCAGTTCTGACTCCTCCTGATGAATCCAAACCGTTCGAGGTCTTTTGTGATGCCTCTCTTCAAGGTCTTGGTGCAGTGTTGATGCAAGAGAAGAAAGTTGTGTCTTATACCTCTCGCCAGTTGAAGCCCAACGAAAAGAACTACCCCACTCATGACCTTGAGTTGGCGGCAGTTGTGCATGCTCTTTTGACTTAGAGACATCTCTTATTGGGAAGAAAAGTGGACATCTTCACTGACCACAAGAGTCTCAAGTACATCTTCACTCAGCCTAATCTCAACCTCAGGCAGACTCGTTGGGTCGAAATGATTCAAGAGTATAATCCGAGTATCGAATATACTCCAGGAAAGGCCAATGTAATTGCTGACGCATTGAGCAGGAAGGTTTACTGCAACAGTTTGATTCTCAAGCCTTACCAACCCGAGCTTTGTGAAGCTTTCCGCAAACTCAATCTGCAAGTTGTTCCTCAAGGTTTCCTCGCCAACCTCCAAGTCTCTCCTACCTTGGAAGATCAGATTCACGAGGCTCAACTTCTTGATGCTATGGTGAAGAAGGTGAAGATTGGGATTGCCAAGAGTCAACCCAAGTACAAGTGCTATCGCCTTGATGACAAGGATTCTCTATTCTTCGAGGATCACATTGTTGTGCCTAAAGGTGACCTTCGTAAAGTCATTATGAACAAGGCTCACAATTCACTCCTCTCCATCCACCCTGGAAGTACAAAGATGTACCATGACCTCAAGCAGTTGTATTGGTGGACTCGAATGAAGCGCGAGATTTCTCAGTTCGTGAATGAATGTGATGTCTGCAGAAGAGTGAAGGCAGAACACCAATGACCAGCTAGTCTCCTCCAACCTCTTGCCATTCCAGAATGGAAGTTGGACCACATTGAGATGGACTTCGTGACTGGATTTCCAAAGTCCAAGCGTGGCAATGATGCTATCTTCGTTGTCATCGACAAACTCACTAAAGTGGCTCACTTTCTGCCTATCAAAGAATCCATCACAGCAGCTCAATTGGCAGAGCTATATACCTCCCGGATTGTCTCTCTGCACGGCATTCCGCAGTTGATTTCTTCAGATCATGGCGGCATCTTCACCTCGAAGTTTTGGGATTCTTTTCAGAAGGCCATGGGCACCAACATCCGTTTCAGCACAGCTTTTCATCCTCAAACTAGTGGCCAAGTCGAGCGTGTCAATCAGATTCTTGAAGATATGCTCAGGGTTAGCGTTATCTCTTTCGGTATGAAGTGGGAAGATTGTCTTCCATATGCCGAGTTCTCCTACAACAACTACTTTCAAGCGAGTTCGGGCAAGGCCCCATTTGAAATCCTCTATGGCAGGAAGTGCCGTACTCCTCTTAACTGGTCAAAGACTGGTGAACGTCAAATTTTTGGAAATGACTTGATCACAGAGGCAGAAGAGATGTGCAAAGTCATTCGTGATAACCTCAAAGCAGCGCAATCGCGCCAGAAGAGCTACTATGATAGTAAGCATCGTGATTTGGCTTTCGAGATCGGAGACCTTGTTTACCTCCGCGTCTCTCCAATGAAAGGTACTCGTCGCTTCAGTATCAAAGGGAAGCTTGCCCCTAGATACGTGGGTCCTTTCAAGACCGTCAGCAAGAGAGGCGATATCGCCTATCAACTTGAGCTTCCCTTCAGCTTTGCAAACGTGCACGACGTGTTTCATGTCTCTCAGCTCCGCAAGTGCTTCAAGACCCCTGACCGCATCGTCAACTTTGAAGACAATGATCTCCAAGAAGACCTTTCTTATCGTGAGCACCGAGTTGCTATTCTTGAAGAAACTGAGCGCAAGACTCGCAACAAGACAATCAAATTCTTGAAAGTCAAGTGGTCACATCATTCCGACCGTGAAGCCACCTGAGAACGCGAGGATCACCTCCGTTCTGAGTACCCAGAGTTTTTCCAGTCCTAGATCTCGGGACGAGATCCTTTCGTAGTGGTGGAGTATTGTAACACCCCGGATGCAATTTACCTTATATGTACTCCAACTCTTGCCGTTTCTGGCATTAAGTTATTTTATTTCCTCGTTGTCGGGTTTTGTCTCCGTGTGTTTTGTCTTTGTCATGCATCTCATATCATGTCATCATGTGCATTGTATTTGCATACGTGTTCGTCTCATGCATCCGAGCATGTTCCCCATTGTCCGTTTTGCATTCCGGCGCTCCTATGTCCTCCGGTGGTCCTTTCTACCTCTTTTCGTGTGTGGGGGTTAAACGTTTTCGGATTGGACCGAGACTTGTCATGTGGCCTTGGTTTACTACCGGTAGACCGCCTGTCAAGTTTCGTACCATTTGGACTTCGTTTGATACTCCAACGGTTAACCGAGGGACCGAAAAGGCCTCATGTGTGTTTCAGCTCAACACCTTTCCAATTTGGCCCAAAACCCACCAAAAACCACTCCATCATCTAGATCGTTCGATCATGATCGCGTGGCCGAAAACTGCACCTCATTTGGAGCTTCCTAGCTCTCTCTACCTCTATATAAAGACCCCCCCACAAAATTCCGGGTCTTCTCCTACCCTAACCCTAAAAAAATCGCCCCGCCGCCACCGGACACGTCCGGCCGCCGCCGGACGAAGTCGCCGTCACCGCCTGCATCAATCAGAACCCGCCACATGGCGAGCTAAGCCGCCCCCGCGCCGCGGCCTGGAGAGCCCGTGGCCGACCCCCGAGCCCACGTCGCCCGCGCGCCGCCGTCCTGCGAGCTCCGCCGCCCGCATCTTCGCCCCGACGCCGCGCCGCCCTCCTTCGCTCGCCGGCGCCGCTCCGGTCGCCGCCGCCGACACTGTTGGGGAACGTAGCAGAAATTCAAAATTTTTCTACGTGTCACCAAGATCTATCTATGGAGAGACTAGCAACGAGGGGAAGGAGAGTGCATCTACATACCCTTGTAGATCGCTATGCGGAAGTGTTCAAGTGAACGGGGTTGATGGAGTCGTACTCGTCGTGATTCAAATCACCGATGACCAAGTGCCGAACGCACGGCACCTCCGCGTTCAACACACGTACAGCCCGGTGACGTCTCCCACGCCTTGATCCAGCAAGGGGAGAGGGAGAGGTTGAGGAAGACTCCATCCAGCAGCAGCACAACGGCGTGGTGGTGATGGAGGATCGTGGCAATCCTGCAGGGCTTCGCCAAGCACCACAGAAGAGGAGGGAGAGAGAGATGCAGGGCTGCACCAACGAGAGATCGAATCGCGTGTCTTATGGGCAGCCCTAGGCCTCATATATATAGGGGAAGGGAGGGGCTGCGCCCCCTCTAGGGTTCCCACCCCTAGGGGGGGCGGCCGCCCTAGATGGGGAGCAAGGGGGCGGCCAAGAGGGGGAGAAAGGGAGGTGCCCCCTAGGGTGGGCCTTAGGCCCATCTAAGCCTAGGGTTTCCCCTTTTTTTCCTCCTAGCTGCCCCTTGGGCCTTGTGGGAGGCGCACCAGCCCACTTAGGGGCTGGTCCCTCACCACCCTTGGCCCATGCAAACCTCCGGGGCAGGTGGCCCCACTTGGTGGACCCCCGGGACCCTCCCGGTGGTCCCCGTACATTACCGATAAACCCCGAAACTCTTCCGGTGACCAAAACAGGACTTCCCATATATAAATCTTTACCTCCGGACCATTCCGGAACTCCTCGTGACGTCCGGGATCTCATCCGGGACTTCGAACAACATTCGGTAACCACATACAAACTTCCTTTACAACCCTAGCGTCATCGAACCTTAAGTGTGTAGACCCTACGGGTTCGGGAGACATGCAGACATGACCGAGATGACTCTCCGGTCAATAACCAACAGCGGGATCTGGATACCCATGTTGGATCACACATGTTCCACGATGATCTCATCGGATGAACCATGATGTCAAGGACTTAATCAATCCCGTATACAATCCCCTTTGTCTAGCGGTACAATACTTGCCCGAGATTCGATCGTCGGTATCCCGATACCTTGTTCAATCTCGTTACCGGCAAGTCTCTTTTACTCGTTCCGCAACACATCATCCCGTGATCAACTCCTTGATCACATTGTGCACATTATGATGATGTCCTACCGAGTGGGCCCAGAGATACCTCTCCGTTTACACGGAGTGACAAATCCCAGTCTCGATTCGTGCCAACCCAACAGACACTTTCGGAGATACCCGTAGTGCACCTTTATAGTCACCCAGTTACGTTGTGACGTTTGGTACACCCTAAGCACTCCTACGGTATCCGGGAGTTGCACAATCTCATGGTCTAAGGAAATGATACTTGACATTAGAAAAGCTTTAGCATACGAACTACATGATCTTGTGCTAGGCTTAGGATTGGGTCATGTCCATCACATCATTCTCCTAATGATGTGATCCCGTTATCAACGACATCCAATGTCCATGGTCAGGAAACCGTAACCATCTATTGATCAATGAGCTAGTCAACTAGAGGCTTACTAGGGACATGGTGTTGTCTATGTATCCACACATGTATCTGAGTTTCCTATCAATACAATTATAGCATGGATAATAAACAATTATCATGAACAAGGAAATATAATAATAACTAATTTATTATTGCCTCTAGGGCATATTTCCAACAGTCTCCCACTTGCACTAGAGTCAATAATCTAGTTCACATCGATATGTGATTAACACTCAAGGTCACATCCCCATGTGACTAACACCCAAAGAGTTTACTAGAGTCAATAATCTAGTTCACATTTACCATGTGATTAACACTCGATGAGTTCTGGGTTTGATCATGTTATGCTTGTGAGAGAGGTTATAGTCAATGGGTCTGAACCTTTCAGATCCGTGTGTGCTTTACAAATCTCTATGTCATCTCCTAGATGCAGCTACCACGCTCTATTTGGAGCTATTCCAAATAACTGTTCTACTATACGAATCCAGTTTACTACTCAGAATAATCTGGATTAGTGTCAAAGTTTGCATCGGCGTATCCCTTTACGACGAACTCTTTTACCACCTCCATAATCGAGAAAATTCCTTAGTCCACTAGTTACTAAGGATAACTTTGACCGCTGTCCTGTGATCCATACTTGGATCACTCTTGTACCCCTTGACTGACTCATGGCAAGGCACACTTCAGGTGCGGTACACAGCATAGCATACTGTAGAGCCTATGTCTTGAGCATAGGGGACGACCTTCGTCCTTTCTCTCTATTCTACCGTGGTCGAGCTTTAAGTCTTAACTTCATACCTTACAACTCAGGCAAGAACTCCTTCTTTGACTGATCCATCTTGAACACCTTCAAGATCATGTCAAGGTATGTGCTCATTTGAAAGTACCATTAAGCGTTTTGATCTATCCTTATAGATCTTGATGTTCAATGTTCAAGTAGCTTAATCCAGGCTTTCCATTGAAAAACACTTTCCAAATAACCCTATATGCTTTCCAGAAATTCTACATCATTTCTGATCCATAACATATACTCATTAGAAATTCTATAGTGCTCCCACTCACTTCTTTGGAAATACAAGTTTCTCATAAACTTTGTATAAACCCAAAATCTTTGATCATCTCATCAAAGCATACATTCCAACTCTGAGACGCTTACTCCAGTCCTTAGAAGAATTCCTGGAGCTTTGCATACTTATTAGCATCTTTCAGGATTGACAAAACCTTCCGGTTTGTATCACATACAACCTTTCCTCAAAAATCGTCGAGGAAACAATGTTTTGACATCCTATCTGCAAGATTTCATAAATAATGCAGTAATCGCTAATATAATTCCAACAGACTCTTAGCATCGCTACGAGTGAGAAAATCTCACCGTAGTCAACTCCTTGAACTTGTCAGAAAACATCTTAACGACAAGTCGAGCTTTCTTAATGGTGACATTTACCATCATTGTCCGTCTTCCTTTTAAAAAATCCATATGTACCTAACAGCCTTACGACCATCAAGTAGTTCTTCCAAAGTCTATACTTTGTTTTCATACATGGATCCTCTCTCGGATTTTATGGCCTCGAGCCATTTATCGGAATCCGGGCCCACCATCGCTTCTCCACAGCTCGTAGGTTCATTGTTGTCTAGCAACATGACTTCCAAGACAGGATTACGTACCACTCTGAAGTAGTACGCATCCTTGTCATCCCACGAGGTTTGGTAGTGACTTGATCTGAAGTTTCATGATCACTATCATAAGCTTCCACTTCAATTGATGTAGGTGCCACAGGAACAACTTCCTGTGCCCTGCCATACACTAGTTGAAGAGACGGTTCAATAACCTCATCAAGTCTCCACCATCCTCCCACTCAATTCTTTCGAGAGAAACTTTTCCTCGAGAAAGGATCCGATTCTAGAAACAATCCCTTATTGCTTTCGGATCTGAGACAGGAGGTATACCCAACTGTTTTGGGTGTCCTATGAAGATGCATTTATCCGCTTTGGGTTCGAGCTTATCAGCCTGAAACTTTTCACATAAGCGTCGCAGCCCCAAACTTTTAAGAAATGACAGCTTAGGTTTCCCTAAACCATAGTTCATACGGTGTCATCTCATCGGAATTACGTGGTGCCCTATTTAAAATGAATGTGGTTGTCTCTAATGCCTAACCCATAAACTATCATGGTAATTCGATAAGAGACATCATGGTATGCATCATATCCAATAGGGTGCAGTTATGATGTTCGGACACACCATCACACTATGGTGTTCCAGGCTGTATTAGTTGTGAAACAATTTCCACAATGTCTTAATTCTGTGCCAAACTCGTAATTCAGATATTCATCTCTATGATCATATCATAGATATTTTATCCTCTTGTCACGACGATCTTTCAACTTCACCCTAAAATTACTTGAACCTTTCAATAATTCAGACTCGTGATTCATCAAGTAAATGTACTCAACATCTACTCAAATCATCTGTGAAGAAAGAACATAACGATATCCACTACATGCCTCAGCACTCATTGGACTGCACACATCAAAATGTATTACTTCCAACAATTTGCTTTCTAGTTCCATTTTACTGAAACCGAGGCTTTCAGTCATCTTGCCCATGTGGTATGATTTGCATGCCTCAAGTGATTCAAAATCAAGTGAGTCCAAATGGTCCATTTGCATGGAGTTTCTTCATGCATACACACCAACAGACATGGTTCGCATGTCTCAAATTTTTCAAAAATGAGTGAGTCCAAAGATCCATCAACATGGAGCTTCTTCATGCGTTTTATACCGATATGACTTAAGTGGCAGTGCCACAAGTAGGTGGTACTATCATTACTATCTTATATCTTTTGGCATTAACATGTGTATCACTACGATCGAGATTCAATAAACCATTCATTTCAGGTGTAAGACCATTTGAAGGTATTATTCAAATAAACAGAGTAACCATTATTCTCCTTAAATGAATAACCGTATTGCGATAGACATAATCCAATCATGTCTATGCTCAACACAAACACCAATCTCGATGGTAGAAGGAGCGTACGACATTTGATTATATCAACATTGGAAACACTTCCAACACATATCATCAGCTCACCTTTAGCTAGTCTCCGTTTATTCCGTAGCTTTTATTTCGAGTTACTAACACTTAGCAATCGAACCGGTATCTAATACCCTGGTGCTACTAGGAGTACTAGTAAAGTACACATCAACACAATGTATATCCAATATACTTCTATCGACCTTGCCAGCCTTCTAATCTACCAAGTATCTAGGGTAATTCTGCTCCAGTGGCTATTCCCCTTATTACAGAAGCACTTAGTCTCGGGTTTGGGTTCAACCTTGGGTTTCTTCACTAGAGCAGCAGCTGAATTACCGTTTCATGAAGTATCCCTTTGTTCCCTTGCCCTTCTTGAAACTAGTGGTTTCACTAACCATCAACAATTGATGCTCCTTCTTGATTTCTACTTTCGCGGTGTCAAACATCGCGAATAGCTCAAGGATCATCATATATGTCCCTGATACATTATAGTTCATCACGAAGCTCTAGCAGCTTGGTGGTAATGACTTCGGAGAAACATCACTATCTTATCTGGAAGATCAACTCCCACTTGATTCAAATGATTGTTGTACTCAGACAATCTGAGCACAAGCTCAACAATTGAGCTTTTCTCCCTTAGTTTGCAGGCTAAGAAAATCGTCGGAGGTCTTATACCTCTTGACGTGGGCACGAGCCTGAAATCCCAATTTCAGCCCTCGAAACATCTCATATGTTTCGCGACGTTTCAAAATGTCTTAGGTGCCCCAACTCTAAACCGTTTAACTGAACTATCACGTAGTTATCAAGACGTATATGTCAGATGTTCGCAACATCCACAGACGACGTTCGAGGTTCAGCACACTGAGCGGTGCATTAAGGACATAAGCCTTCTAAGAAGCAATGAGGACAATCCTCAGTTTACGGACCTAGTCCGCGTAATTGCTACTATCAACTTTCAACTAAATTTTCTCTAGGAACATAAACAGTAGAACTGAAGCGCGAGCTACAACATAATTTGCAAAGACCTTTTGACTATGTTCAGGATAATTAAGTTCATCTCATGAACTCCCACTCAGATAGACATCCCTCTAGTCATCTAAGTGATTACATGATCCGAGTCAACTAGGCCGTGTCCGATCATCACGTGAGACGGACTAGTCAACATCGGTGAACATCTTCATGTTGATTGTATCTTCTATACGACTCATGCTCGACCTTTCGGTCTTCTGTGTTCCGAGGCCATGTCTGTACATGCTAGGCTCGTCAACTTAACCCTAAGTGTTTTGCGTGTGTAAATCTGTCTTACACCCGTTGTATGTGAACGTTAGAATCTAACACCCGATCATCACGTGGTGCTTCGAAACATGAACTGTCGCAACGGTGCACAGTTAGGGGAGAACACTTCTTGAAATTGTTGTAAGGGATCATCTTATTTACTACCGTCGTTCTAAGCAAATAAGATGTATAAACATGATAAACATCACATGCAATCAAATAGTAGTGACATGATATGGCCAATATCATATAGCTCCTTTGATCTCCATCTTGGGGCTCCATGATCATCTTGTCACCGGCATGACACCATGATCTCCATCATCATGATCTCCATCATCGTGTCTTCATGAAGTTGTCTCGTCATCTATTACTTCTACTACTACAGCTAACGGTTAGCAATAAAGTAAAGTAATTACATGACGTTTAAGTTGACACGCAGGTCATAAATAAATTAAGACAACTCCTATGGCTCCTGCCGGTTGTCATACTCATCGACATGCAAGTCGTGATTTCTATTACAAGAACATGATCAATCTCATACATCACATATATCATTCATCACATCCTTTTGGCCATATCACATCACATAGCATACCCTGCAAAAACAAGTTAGACGTCCTCTAATTGTTGTTTGCATGTTTTACGTGGCTGCTATGGGTTTCTAGCAAGAACGTTTCTTACCTACGCAAAGACCACAACGTGATATGCCAATTTCTATTTACCCTTCATAAGGACCCTGTTCATCAAATCCGATCCGACTAAAGTGGGAGAGACAGACACCCGCCAGCCACCTTATGCAACTAGTGCATGTTTGTCGGTGGAACCGGTCTCACGTAAGAGTACGTGTAAGGTTGGTCCGGGCCGCTTCATCCCACGATGCCGCCGAATCAAGATAAGACTAGTAACGGCAAGCATATTGAACAAAATCAACGCCCACAACTACTTTGTGTTCTACTCGTGCATAGAAACTACGCATAGACCTAGTTCATGATGCCACTGTTGGGGAACGTAGCAGAAATTCAAAATTTTCCTACGTGTCACCAAGATCTATCTATGGAGATACTAGCAACGAGGGGAAGGAGAGTGCATCTACATACCCTTGTAGATCGCTATGCGGAAGCGTTCAAGTGAACGGGGTTGATGGAGTCGTACTCGTCGTGATTCAAATCACCGATGACCAAGTGCCGAACGCACGGCACCTCCGCGTTCAACACACGTACAGCCCGGTGACGTCTCCCACACCTTGATCCAGCAAGGGGAGAGGGAGAGGTTGAGGAAGACTCCATCCATCAGCAGCACAACGGCGTGGTGGTGATGGAGGAGCGTGGCAATCCTGCAGGGCTTCGCCAAGCACCACAGAAGAGGAGGGAGAGAGAGATGCAGGGCTGCACCAACGAGAGATCGAATCGCGTGTCTTATGGGCAGCCCTAGGCCTCATATATATAGGGGAAGGGAGGGGCTGCGCCCCCTCTAGGGTTCCCACCCCTAGGGGGGCGGCAGCCCTAGATGGGGAGCAAGGGGGGCGGCAGCCCTAGATGGGGAGCAAGGGGGGCGGCAGCCCTAGATGGGGAGCAAGGGAGGCGCCCCTAGGGTGGGCCTTAGGCCCATCTAAGCCTAGGGTTTCCCCTTTTTTTCCTCCTAGCTGCCCCTTGGGCCTTGTGGGAGGCGCACCAGCCCACTTAGGGGCTGGTCCCTCACCACCCTTGGCCCATGCAAACCTCCGGGGCAGGTGGCCCCACTTGGTGGACCCCCGGGACCCTCCCGGTGGTCCCGGTACATTACCGATAAACCCCGAAACTCTTCCGGTGACCAAAACAGGACTTCCCATATATAAATCTTTACCTCCGGACCATTCCGGAACTCCTCGTGAAGTCCGGGATCTCATCCGGGACTCCGAACAACATTCGGTAACCACATACAAACTTCCTTTACAACCCTAGCGTCATCGAACCTTAAGTGTGTAGACCCTACGGGTTCGGGAGACATGCAGACATGACCGAGATGACTCTCCGGTCAATAACCAACAGCGGGATCTGGATACCCATGTTGGCTCCCACATGTTCCACGATGATCTCATCGGATGAACCACGATGTCAAGGACTTAATCAATCCCGTATACAATTCCCTTTGTCTAGCGGTACAATACTTGCCCGAGATTCGATCGTCGGTATCCCAATACTTTGTTCAATCTCGTTACCGGCAAGTCTCTTTTACTCGTTCCGCAACACATCATCCCGTGATCAACTCCTTGATCACATTGTGCACATTATGATGATGTCCTACCGAGTGGGCCCAGAGATACCTCTCCGTTTACACGGAGTGACAAATACCAGTCTCGATTCGTGCCAACCCAACAGACACTTTCGGAGATACCCGTAGTGCACCTTTATAGTCACCCAGTTACGTTGTGACATTTGGTACACCCTAAGCACTCCTACGGTATCCAGGAGTTGCACAATCTCATGGTCTAAGGAAATGATACTTGACATTAGAAAAGCTTTAGCATACGAACTACATGATCTTGTGCTAGGCTTAGGATTGGGTCTTGTCCATCACATCATTCTCCTAATGATGTGATCCCGTTATCAACGACATCCAATGTCCATGGTCAGGAAACCGTAACCATCTATTGATCAACGAGCTAGTCAACTAGAGGCTTACTAGGGACATGGTGTTGTCTATGTATCCACACATGTATCTGAGTTTCCTATCAATACAATTATAGCATGGATAATAAATGATTATCATGAACAAGGAAATATAATAATAACTAATTTATTATTGCCTCTAGGGCATATTTCCAACAGACACCGCCGCCGCGCCGCCCTCCTCCGCTCGCCGGCGCCGCTCCGGCCACCGCCGCCGACTTCGCCGCCCGGCGCCCCGCCTTACTCCGCCCCGTCCTCGCCTCTTCCTCGTCTCCGGCCGCCGGATCCGGCCCTCCTCCGGTGAGCAGCGAACCCCGTCGAACCTTGGTTTCCGCGCCATCGATCCGGATCTGGATCTGAAGTTTCAAAGGTTTGACTTCTCCCTGAAACCCTAGCTCTTTAGCATTTTTCCGCATGCCATAACTCTGCATCCGTAGCTCCGATTCGTGCGTGTAGCATATAAAAATGTTCATCTCGTCGAGTACATCATTTCATCTCATTGCATCATTTTCATTTGAGCTCATCTTGATGCCCGAAATGCTGTTGGAAGAGGGCTATGTGAGGAATATTTCAGATGTGTTTCAGCAAATGGCCTTTTGTCATTTTTGCCATGATTAATGTGTGCATGATATGATCCTGAGCTCTACATGTGTTTTGTTAAATGCCATGCCATCTTTACAGGGGGTGTATGCCATGTATTTTTGTGATATTTGTGGTGACTAGCACAAGCTTGCAAAGTAGCGTAATCGTTGATGCTGATTTCAGGGACTTAGAATTTCTCTAAGTCCTTGTCCTGTTTTTGTTTTTATGCCATATGTTCATGTTGTTTCCTAGTGATCCGTGCCTCTTTTGAGGATGATCACTAAGGATGTTTTGTTAATATTGTGGTGATCTATCCATCCATGTCTTTGTTTGGAATTTTGGAGCACCCTAGCTTGAGTCAATCGAGCTCTACTTTTGCTATAAACTGTTCCTGGCAGATTGTTGACATGTTTAGCGATTTTGCCGAGGATGTTGCTATTGATCCGTGCATGCTATGTTGTTGTTCTTGCCATGTCTGGCTTCTATGCCATGTCTTCTTGATGAGTGTATGCTTAGGGCATCTCCAGCCGCGCCCCCAGGAAGGCCTCCCCAGGCGTTTTTTTTGCGCCGGCGCCGAAAAATCGGCCCAGTCGCGCCCCCAGGAGCCCGATTTTCGCTGGCTTGGGCCGAAAACAGCGCCGGCGGATCCAGGCCGAACCCAGCATGCTGGGGGGCGCCCGGGGGCGCCGGGGCGAACTGTTTTGGCGCAAAACAGCCGCGGGCCCGCCGCGTCAGCGACTCTACCCTCTTCTCGGCCCTTCGTCGTCCTCATCGCCTCGTTTCCCGCGGCGAATCAATGCCAAAGCTGCCACGCCGGTCAGCCTGCGCCATTGATGCCTCACGGGCGGCGCAGTGAAGACCGGATGACGCGCGTCCCTCGCCCTCCCTCGCCCGCCACGCGTGCTCACGGCGGCTCGCGCACGGGCGGCGCCTCGGCCTATATAAGACGCGCCCCAGAGCACTCGGCGACTCGTACTCTCTCGCCGTCGCCGTTCCTCCCTCGCCTCTCTCTCGCCGTTGCCGTTCTTCCTTCTCCTCTCCCTCGCCGTCTCCAGCACCCATGGCCGAGCGCTTCCCAGGCGACGGCGCGGCAGCGAACGGCTTCGGCCGCCGCCATCTTCACGAGAGCGAGGCTCGCCTCCTTTTCGAGGCCGAGTACCCGGTCCCGCCGGACATGCGGGTACCCGGGGCGTGGAGGATCAGCGCCGACAGCGTGCCGGTGCCCCCGATACCCACCGGCGCGGCGCGGCATGCGGAGATCGCACGCATCCGCTCGTCCCTGCCGCGTGCAGCGAGGGAGGGGCCACGGTACGTCCCCGACAGCCCGCTCTGGGAGCCCTACTTCCGCCGCCGTCACACCGAGCAGCTCGAGGCCACCAACGGCGTCGAGCCCTCCGACAGGCTCAACGCCGTCAGCCGGCGTCGGTGGTGGGGCGTGCCCGGGCGCACGTTGGAGGCCGTCCTCGAGTACATCGAGGGCGGCAACACGCCGCGCCTCGAGTACCCCGCTCCCCCGTCCTTCACGCGCCGCCGGGGAAGCTCCTGGACCCCGAGGCGCATGGAGACCGGGGGGTCCTCCTCCTCGTCCGGCGGCTCCCCCTGCCTCCACCTCCGCCCCGTCAAGCCGGAGCCCTAGGGCGCGCCTGTCAGCATGCGCACCCGCAGCTCTGGCGTCTGCATTGGCGACAACGCCTTCCCCACCGGCCGCTTCTTCCTCGTCGAGCCCAAGCCGGAGCCCGGCCTCCCCGTGGAGTACGAGGAGATAGCCCGGCGTGGCTTCTCCGACGAGGACGCCCTGCGGTGGGCGCGGGACGACTACCTCCGTGACGAGATGGTCCGACAGCGCCGGGCCCTGGAGGAGATCGCCGCCCGCAAACGTGGGCGCGAGGACGAGCACGGCGTCGTGGTCCTCAGCGACGACGACGACGACGCCCCCGGACCGTCCAACCCGCTGCGCCAACCGGGGGAGGGATGCAGCAGGGACGGCGGAGGCGTCGGCGGGGGCGACGACAACGACGACGACAGTGGCGGTGACTACACGCGGTTCTACCGCCTACTCGGCATATAGAACCGCATGGGCGGGCGGCGAGGCGGGCGGCGAGGGAGACGGCGGGGGTAGCCCGCGGTAGTTTTTCCTTTTTTGTAAAGTATGTTTAAATTTGAACGAACTCGCCGAAGTTTGCGTTAAATTTGAGTCGTGTTTGCGCCGTATTTGACTTTTTTAAAATCCCGTGGGGGGCGCAACTGGGGGGCATCACGCCCCCAGTGCGCGGTTTAGCACCGGTGCGCCCCCAGGGGGCGATTTTTTGCCCCTCCTGGGGGCCAACAGCTGGAGATGCCCTTAGTTTGTCATTCCATACTCTGTAGTGAGTGCATCAAGCTCGTAAACATGTCTACTTGTTAATCTGTTTTGCATGCTCCAGTTTTTCACAAAGTCTGAATCTGTTTGTGTTTTTGCTATGTTCACATGCTTGCAATTGTATTTTATGATCCCTTTTGGCTCAAGGTCACTAAGGGACTTTTGTTATATTCTTAGAGTAGCTTCATGCCATGCCTTGCTTTGCCATGATGTGTTCCTGTAGCATGTAGTTTTCATGCTCTAAAGTTTGTTTCTTGATGATAAAATTCCAGACTTGTGTTAATTTCACTAAGTCTGAAACCTGTTATCATTTGCACTTTTGCCATGCTTGTTTGAACCTGTTAATGGATGAATTAGCCGTAGCTCAGTGTTCATCTTTTGTCAAGCTTCATGAGTGGATCCCTTCCATGTATTTTGTTGTTATGTTTGAGTGCTTTTGCATGTTGTTCTTGATGCATTTAGATGGTTACTTGATGTTTTTCGCAGACCGGTGTCATATTTGTTTTGCTTGCCATTTCCAAACCGTGCATCCGATTCCGGTGATCTTTATATTGATTTCGACCGAAATCATCTCACCTTTCCAGTGGCACTCTTGGATTTCCATGTTGAGGCCAGGTTCAATCATTCCTTTGCAAATTTTGCATATGCATGACATATCGCATCCCGCATATCATACCATGTTTGCATCATGTTGCTTGAGCATCACACGTGGTTGATTGTGTTCCTTTTGCTTGTTGTCCTGCTTTGGGTAGAGCCGGGAGACGAGTTCGTGAACGAGGAGCCCGTTGAGTTCGCTTACGAGGATCAAGGCAACTCTGAGAACTTTGCAGGCAAGATGACCATACCCTCGAAATCACTTCTATCTTTGCTTACTAGATGCCCGCTCTTTTGCTATGCCTATGCTACGATACCTATCACTTGCTTATCATGCCTCCCAATTTCCATGTCAAACCTCTAACCCACCATGTCCTAGCAAACCGTTGTTTGGCTATGTTACCGCTTTGCTCAGCCCCTCTTATAGCGTTGCTAGTTGCAGGTGAAGTTTGGAGATCGTTCCTTGTTGGAACATTGTTTATTGTTGGGATATCACAATATTATCTTGTTTATCTTAATGCCCCTATATACTTGGTAAAGGGTGGAAGGCTCGGCCTTATGCCTAGTGTTTTGTTCCACTCTTGCCGCCCTAGTTTCCGTCATATCAGTGTTATATTCCCGAATTTTGCGTTCCTTACACGGTTGGGTTATAATGGGAACCCCTTGATAGTTCGCCTTGAATAAAACTCTTCCAACATGGCCCAACATTGGTTTTACCATTCGCCACCTAGCCTCTTTTTCCCTTGGGTTCCGCGAACTCAAGGGTCATCTTTATTTAAACCCCGGGGCCAGTGCTCCTCTGAGTGTTGGTCCAACCTGTCAGCTGCCGGTGGCCACCAGGGGCAACTCTGGGCTGGCCTACCGGAACCTTGGACAATCCGGTGTGCCCTGAGAATGAGATATGTGCAGCTCCTATCGGGATTTGTCGGCACATTCGGGTGGCTTTGCTGGTTTATTTTTACCATTGTCGAGGATGTCATGTAACCGGGATGCCGAGTCTGATCGGATTGTCTTGGGAGAAGGAATATCCTTCGTTGACCATGAGAGCTTGTGATGGGCTAAGTTGGGACTCCCCTGCAGGGATTTGAACTTTCGAATGTCGTGCCCGCGGTTATGGGCAGATGAAAATTTGTTAATGTCTGGTTGTAGATAACATGAAACTTAACTTCATTAAAATGCACCAACCGCGTGTGTAACCGTGATGGTCTCTTCTCGGCGGAGTCCGGGAAGTGAACACGGTGTTGGAGTAATGCTTGACGTAGGTTGTTCTAGGATCACTTCTTGATCATAGTTGTTCGACCGTGCTTTTGCCTTCTCTTCTCGCTCTCTTTTGCGAATATGTTAGCCACCATATATGCTAGTCGCTTGCTGCAGCTCCACATCATACCTTTGCCTTACCTATTGCTTAAATAGTCTTGATCGCGAGGGTGTGAGATTGCCGAGTCCCCGTGACTCACAGTTTACTTCCAAAACCAGATGTAGGGACCGATGATACCGCTCCAAACGATGGGCTTGAGCTCAAGTGGGAGTTCGATGAAGATCTCGCCGTTACTAGTGTCTTTCCCAGATGATCAATAGTGGTGCCCAGTTGGGGCGATCGAGGACTTTGTCGCATTTGGGGGTTGATCTTTATTTTGGTACCATAGTCGGACCATGAGTGTATTGGATGAATGTAATGACTTGTTCATGTATTTGTGTGACGTGGCGAGTGTAAGCCAACTATGTACCTTTCCCCTTTATTTATTTACATGGGTTGTTGTGAAGATTACCTCACTTGCGACATTGCTTTCAATGCGGTTATGCGTCTAAGTCGTGCTTCGACACGTAAAAGATATAGCCGCATCGAGGGCGTTACAACCGATGCGTTCTTTCATCCACGACGTGTCCCCGGACCTGGCAAGCTTGGTCGGCGCTTCGTCAACTTCGTCTTCGTCCGTCTACGCATGCCCGGTGCTGGCAACACCGGGCGTGCCTTCGTCTACGATGTGTCCCCGGGGTTGGCAACCCCGGCACGACGCGTTGTCAACACCATTCTCCTTCCTGGCGCATCACTTCTTCGACACCACTGCGCCCATGACTAACTCGGCGCCTCCTTGCGCCCGCGGCTCCACGGCGACTCCCTGACACCGGCTACCCGACTCGACATCGACCACGGTGTTCTTCGCACGGCTACCTCGACCACGGCTACACCACCCTACGCTCTCGGCTACATCGACATCGGCACAAAGGGCTATCATCCGCTTGAGCAACTCGTCGGCTTCCTCTACAGTCAACGCGTCCGCGACGTGACACCGTCAACGACGCTCCCGCTAGGACTGGGGGGGATGTCAGTCCGTCGGCTGCTATTCTCTCCAGTCTGACCGTCCGCGACGCTCCTGTTGTTCGCAACGCTACCGCTACGACTGCGGGGGGATGTTAGAGATATATTTGGAATACTTGTATTTGGTAGTCTAGGATTTGTAATCCGTCTCCTACCTTATCTCCAGGAGAGGCTTCTTGCCCTCCAAGTCTTGTACTCAATATATACTTTCCCTCGAGGCTCAATAATACATCCATCATATTCCACCAAACCCCTCTCTCCCTTCTAACAGCAACCCGAACAACCATGTGTTGTAGGAAAATCGAACAAACCAAATATGTCATGCTAATGTGGTTAAGCCTCAGTTGGCTGATATGTAGCCACACCCTTAAATTAATATTAACATGCTGAAAACTGGAAAGAGACTTTAATGACAAAAAAGGCACAAACTTCGATGCAGTAGTGCATCGCTAGTCGCGAAACTCATAAGACGTGTTGCAGGGGAACGAGATCCTCTGACTTAGATCGATCTACTACCGAGGGAAGTAGTACGCGTTGCGCCGTCCGTTGGCGATCTAATGACTCGCTGTGAGGTGCGCTCTTTCCTTCTCTCTCATTCACAGCCTGCGCTATCCTTCTCGCTCAGAAATAACGGCCCATACGGCCCAGTCTGACTCTAGTGAGGGAAGCCAGGGAAAAAGGCATGAGATGCCACAGAAAAAGGGCGCCAGCAGCAGCCAGGAGTACAAAACGGTGCCAAAGTTAATCGAAAAGTGATCCGGTGGCTGGCTGGGACTACTGCTCTGCTCGTCTCGTCAATCTCAGTAAGTCCCCTTTCTCTGAAATCTAACACATGAATGGAACTCTGAAATTGATTGAACTTTCACCATCAGATTACTACCGAAATTGATCAAATTTCCCTTTTCTAATTGATCGAAAGAAACAACCTACAAGTTGATTGGAAGGAGTTCCCCGACGCCCAACGGGAACGGCTGCTCTCCTCGTCAATCTCAGTAAGTCTCCATAGTCCTTTCTCTGACATCTAACACGTGAATAAAACACTGACTTTCACCATCAGATTACTTCAAATATCCCTTTTATGATGGAAGAAGTAACCTCTTGAACTGTGATCAGGCATCCCTTTTCTGATGGAAGAAGCGGCCTGCTGAGCTCTAATTAGACATCCCTTTTTTGATGGAAGAAGCAACTGAGATGGAAGAGGAGGCTAATACAGTGCAGCATGATTCTAATTCCAATAAGTAATTTTCTATCCAAATTGTCACTACTCTTTCCTTATTCTCCTATAGAAATCTTTTTCCAGTACTATTAGCCCCAACATTTTGTATGCACGTCCACAAGTCTAATGTTCATGTTGCTTTTACATTACAGAGTTGTATTGCCTAGTTTGGTACCTCATGTTGGCATGGAATTC